>NC_061117.1:133031525-133032118 GCF_002878395.1 Capsicum annuum
TTATTTAAATTATATAAACTATCACATGTACTTTTTTCTAAATTTTCTAAGGTTTCTTCTATCCATATTAATTTTTCTTTTAGATTTTCCATTATTTTCCTAATTCGGTTTCTATAATTAATTTCATTATTTAGATTATCTTGATTTTCTCTAGTTTTTCTAATATATTCTAACATCTCTTAATCTGTATAATATCCTTCTGGGTAAATTTCTTTGTATAACTGTTTTAGGCAATTTATGGTTTCAATTTCATAGTCTAATACTTTTTCTAATATTATTTTCTTAATATCTATTATTTCTATATCTTTAAGTATATGTAAGATTAAAACTTTAAAGTAATATAGATGATCTATCTTTTAAAATTGGTTTTATTATAATATTTTGTAGTTGTTTGTTTTAGCCTTAGTAGTTCTTGCATATTTTTATTAAGAAATTCTATGTATTTTATATCTTTATTTTCCATGTTTTTGTCTATATTTATTTTTATCTGTTTTTCTAGTAACTGTATGTTTCTTATATCTTTTTCTAAAAATTCTATGTAATTTATCATGGTAAGTATTTGTAAGAGTAGCTAGGTAGATATGGTATATAAT
>NC_061117.1:133035118-133198974 GCF_002878395.1 Capsicum annuum
TACTGTAATATCCTTCTACTACTATCTTCATTAATACATATATTTTCATTTTATGTTAAGAAGGGGATCCAGAAAATATGAATAAAAAACTTTTTCTTCGGTAGTGGCTTTGATTGAACTTTGAAAAAAATTCTTTAAAACAAGACAAAAATAATATGAAGTTAGCAACCGGTGAGCACTTATCCTTTTCCATACTCGATCCTTTACATTCTTCATTTAGTTTAACATCCTTAATGTTTACGGCACCAAAATCTTCATGTGTCTCATTGTCTTCATAGACAACATCTTCATTGATGTTCTCAAACCACGAGATTAGATAACACTTTGAATATTTTCTAATTTATTTTCGTTATGGGTTATTGTACACTTTAAAAGCTTGGTCAATGTTAGGTTCTTCTTTAAATGAGGCACTATCATCCACTTCATATTGTTTATCCATAAGTTTCTGCATGGATAGAGAGGTGATACTAAATAAGAAAGATTTATCATTTTTGAATGTGTAAAAAATTCATCGTCTCGCAAATCCCATTAATTGTGTTCACTCAAGTTATCGTTCACTCCTTTTTCACCATAGAGTGGTATATTCTTCTTATGAGAAAAATAATCAAGAAAGTAAGGTTCACTCTCGATTTAAGTTATAGCTTTACTTAAGCTTGTGTGTTTGTGTGTGTATATATATGTATTGACCCTTGTTATCTATGTCTATTACATATTTGGGTTATTGCTCACTTTAAAACCTTGGTCAATATTAGGTTCTTCTTTAAATGAGATACTATCATCCACTTCACATGGTTGTTCCTTAAATTTCTTCTTTAAATGAGATACTATCATCCACTTCACATGGTTGTTCCTTAAATTTCTGCAAGGACGGAGAGGTGAAACTAAAATAAGAAACATTTAGCATATTGGAATGTATACAAAATTCATTCTCTCCTAAATCCCATTGGTTTTTTTTCACTCTTGTTGTCCTGCACTTTTGTTTTACCATATAGTGGCATATTACTCTCATGAGAAAAATAATCAATAAAGTAAGATTCGCTCTCAATTTAGGTTATACCTTTACTTAAAGCTTATAGATGTGTGTATGTATGTATGTATATTTATATATATGTATATATATATATATGTTTGTATGTATATATTTTCCCTTGGTATCTATGTCTAATATATATATATATACACGTTTGTATGTATGTATTGGCCCTTGGTATCTATATCTATTACATATTTGGCCTATCTACAATAGAGACTTGTTATTATTGTAGCTAATGTATAACTTGTTATTTTGGGTGATAGGGTTTGGCTTACCTGCTGGTGGGTCATAGTAGCCGTTATCAAGGTATGAATTTTGTACCATCTCATTTACTTTCTCTACCAATGGAAGGGAGATAGTACGTGATATATAGTGATGTTTCTCATCATGATCTGGTGTTTTGATACAAAAACGAATATTTATTTCCTATGCCTCACAAAAACATAAATCATACGAATTGTATCATCATACTCACGTTCATGAACTTGTTGCTGTCGTGTTCTCTTTGAATATTGGAGGCATTATTTATATGGTAAAAATTTCATATATTTACCGATCATAAGATTTTGAAGTACTTTAGTATGCAAAAGGAGATGAACTTGAGACAACATAGATGGTTTGAAATTATCAAGGATTATGATTACATGATCGACTATCATCAAGGTGATAACGCTCAACTCACTATCATGTTTTAGGGGTGAGGCGGCCGTTGTCAATAACCCAACTAGAGTTAGGGTCGAATCCACAAGGAGCGAATTAAAAATTTCAAGTCCTATGGGTGTTCTAATTACTAAAAGGTTACCTGTAATGCTAACGAACACGACATGTAAAACAAAATAAGGGGGTTGGTTTTCAAATTGTTCATGACAATCTTTGGATAACAACACAATAAATAACACTTTTGATGTAAACTTAATTTTTGAGGAAATCTTAGGATTATGTCTACCTAAAAGTAAGAGCATGTGGGTTGTTGATGGTTTAACATGAAGCATAGTTGTTAAGCAAATGATAGTCTAGATCAAAAGTCATTATGGTCAATCTTTCAATAAAACCACAATGATTTCATCCGTTGGCTCTTTTGAGCACCTAAAAAGTGTGCAATTCGTAAACACCCAAAACACCAATCAAGCATCCTTATTTCTAGAATAATTCTATTGACATGATTTACACTTTAAATACCCTTATTTCTAAGATTTCAAATGGTAGTAAACCATAGACTCAATTGTCCACCATAGACTAGTCCCCTTATAACCCTCTTTCTAGGATGTTATGGGTTCCATCAAGTTTACCTTTATCCCTTCCTCTCCTCAAATCTTCAAGGGATAGATGGGAGCACCAGGATGCACCCATGTATTACTAGAATAATTGTCAACCCCTGCTCTCCTGCAAAGCTCAGTGATCAAAGAGGGAAAGAAGAGATGCGTACCACCTTGGTTCTTGAATTAATCCATTTTATTTACCAAAAGATAACCAATATCAAAAGAGATGCCATTTAGAACGCAATCAACCATTCGAGCATGCATATCTGGTACTACTGTCATATGGGTCCAATGAGAGACTCGGCAACAAATAATGTGTAACCATATCCGAGTCTCGAAATTGAAGTTTTTCATAGAGATATTGCTTTTAGTCTTTTCCTAAGAGACTTCCTTTCCGAGGCATAGCCGTTGTGCCAACCAACTCACCATTTTACATCACATTACTTTGAATTCACCCATGACTGTATGTTGGAGCCCATAAACACCATTGTTTTACTTTACGCAAACTTTCACTGGTCTACCCCAAAACTTAATAATCATATTAAATGGGACTGAGAAATATACTTCATTGATGTTGGCATAAAATTCAAGAACCCATTGTTCATTTGCAACACAGGGATCCGGGGCAAAGTACCACCACCCTGTGGATTCAAGTTTGTCATAAAATGCCGGTACTTTCTTCTGGACATTCTCCAAGAAAATACCTCTTTCTGAGAGCATATTAGTCCTTAAAAAATCACTGTAGTAGTGAGTGTGGCACTCGAGTGCCATGAATTGGATGTGATCAAACTTGTCAATTAGGTTGTACTGAAAATACTAGGCACAAATTATATCAGTCAATGACATATTATCTTGCAAACTGTACCTTATTGTTCACTAAAGCTCATTGGGAAAGGTTCTTGATGAAGCTAGGCTAAAAGTTTAGGAGTGCAGGATATTGGTTTTCTCGGGTGCTTCCTACTTTTTTAGCATCAAAACACAAAATTGTTAACTCATTCTCGTAGATAATACATCTAAAAGTCTTAGTTTTCATCATTAACTAAAAATCCCTATTTTTTAGTATAAAGAACAAATGTAGATTTTTTCTCGAACTCTATTACCTGCGAAGATAGAGAAAGTAACAGATACAAGATAGAAGAAAGTCGAAAATAACAACTATGTGATTGGAAATGGGAAGAAAATTGATCTATTTTGAAGGATTGAGCAATATATTGTAGTTATTATCTGTATTATTGAGAGAAGGAGAGAGAGAGAGAGGAGCAAGAACTTGAGATTTAAAATAAGGAATGGTTTTTTCCCAAAATGGATGATTTGTATGGGTTGATTTGTAATTTTAGAAATAAATGACATAGCAGGGAACTGCTCCCGGTTAATGCAATTGCAGGCCATGATCACGATAGCGTGGCCACAATAACAGACCATGACCATTGTCACAATACCTGAGGCTGGTTTAGTGATAGCTCCCCATGTTCAAATATTTTCAAATCTTTTGCTACTAGCATGCTCCACAATATGGATTCACATAAAGACTAATTGAACAATGCGAATAATTGTGAATGTGTCTTTCGAATGAAAATATCACTATTGAAAGTTCAATTGTGCAAAGTGTCAAACACTTGGTGTGCACATCTAATTTGTCTATATTTTTTGCACATTATTGGGTACTCAAGATTTCTCCCCTTGTGTGAACACCCAGTTTAAGCAGCCAACACTATACAATCACAAAGTATGACAACATGGAAAGCATAACAATAAAAAATTTAGGCCCTCTCTTAATCGTGCATTTTAGGGCCTATTTTCAAAAAAACATAAAACATAGATTCACACACCTACCACAGTTGTGATGCAAGAGGGATGCAAAGATGTTGTTGGAGATCTCACAAACTTGGACAAAATCTAGTCCAAATTAGAGAGTACAATCATGAAAGAGTGCGTGAGGGAAATGAGGGAAATTAGGGATTAAGAGGCTAAAGTGACTATGACTGCACGTAAGTGGCCGTGACAGCGGACACGTAGGTGACCGGAATCATGGTCGGGGGCCACAATCGCGGTAACTGAGAGCAGTTCTACTCCCCTATTTCCCCCCCTATTCAACTCTTTGCTCAATTTTTACCTATTTTTCCCTTGTTCACTTTTCAATGAAAAATTGCGCACTTCCCCCATTCCAATATCATTCAATGCACTCCATAGTGCCAAAAATGCATGATTTATTCATATGCAAAGCTAACATCTACACTACAAAAACATGACAAAAAGGATATGAGCCACTTTTGTTGAATTTTTGGGTCGCCTCCCACATAGCAGCGTAGTTATCATCGTGGCACGATGTATTTCTTCTCCAACGCCCAAGGTGGGTTGTCAAGACTCTCCTTATTTGCCTTCTCACTTTTAACCTCCTCCACGGAGACTACTTGAAGATCCGCGGTTTGCTTTTTTATCTTGCAAATCTTGAAAGAGACCTTATCTCTTGCACCCTAAACTTTATTTCCCCCATCTCTAAATCGACAATGGCTTTTTCGGCTGCCAATAAAGGATGGCCAAGGTTGATAGGTACCTCTTGGTCCATTTTTAAATCCAATACCATGAAGTTCGCCAAAATTATAAACTTGTACACTTTAACAAGGACATCAAACAAAATTTCCACCGGCCTTTTCATGGAACGGTCCGCCATTAAAAGTCTCATAAGGGTCGGTGTAGGGCATCCAATCCGAGCTTCTTGTAGATGAAAAAAGGCATTAATTTGATGCTCTCACCAAGGTCAAATAGAGATTTTGCAAACTCATGCATCACAATTGTAAAAGGAATTGTGAATGCTCTAGGGGCTTCTTTTTGTACATCAACCTTTTTAATGACTTAGCATATCTCGGGATCTCTTGGATCGCCTAGAGCAACGGGATATTTATTGATAGATTACTAAGTTTTTCCATGAACTTCCTCAATTTGTCACCTTTCTATTTTTTATGCAATCATTGAGGGAATAGAGGAAGAACTTAGATTATGGTCCTTGCTTCACTTTGTGGCTTTTTAATCTCAACCACTTCTTCGTCACTTTTATAGATTTTGTTCATATCATTTTCTTCTTGACTTTGAGGTAACACCTCATTGGCTTTAGCTTTGGGTATTTTCTCACTTAAGCCTCCTTTAGAGGGTTTATCAAGTGTCTTTCCACTCCTTATGACAATTTCTAAAACTTTAGCATCATTCTTTGGATAAGCAATCGTGTAACTAGAGTGTCTGCCTCTAGGCCTAGAATTTAGTTGCATGGATATTCACCCGACTTGAGTCTCCAATTTTTTGATAGAGATAGAGTGAAGTACCACAGTTTGGGAAAGGTTGGAGAAGTCACCCTTTAAATCACAGACCATTTTGACCATACCTTCCAATCTATTCAAGATCCTTGCTGTCATATCCTCGATCTTGAACTTTTTGGGCTCAATAATGCAAGATCCATGGATTTAGCTCAATCATTAGGGGGGGGGGGACATAATAATCATAATTATGTCATGATCTCTCAAATCTCTATCCCGCTCGTGGTCCATCAAACCTTTATTCCCATCTTGCCTTTGATAGGTGCCTTTGATAGGTGAGGAGGGAATACCAAAATTTCTCATCCAATATTATTGTATCTTCATAATCTTTATAAAAATTCATGACCCTTATCACTAACTAGATGGCTTGTCACGGATAACATCAGCTATTTTTTCCAGCAATTTAAGGACATTTTTGCAAGGGTATTTTGGTCTTTTTCCACCTTTTGGGGGTCTCTATAAATATGAGGAACCCTATCCAAACCCTAATTCCTTCATATACTTTTCCAATTCTCTTAAGAGAAAATACCTAGGGTTTCAATTCAAGAACCCTAATTTTCCAAAAATTTATCCATAATTCTTCAAGATTTCATCAGGAATCAAGTTCCACATAGTGTGGGCTTCGAGAATTATTTATTACAAGTGAGGATAGAGTCTCAAGCATGAGAATTCATCAAATTTCAAATATTAAGGTATGTAGATGTTGAATCTTGGGTCCCTTTTATCCAAGAAGCTCAAGAACCCTTTTCAAAACTCAAAGATTTTTACGTTTATGAGTTATTAATGATTTTTTTGAGTTGAAATTGATGTTACATGCGTTGTTGAGTTTTTATTCATGTTTTTTTACAAGATTCATAAGACTTGACCTTAGTAGGTAGAAATGGTTGAATAAGTGAAGCATGTCCCCCATAGGTTTGATAAAGAGATTAGGTGAAGTATAAGGGCCATTATAGTATGTTGAATAGGAAACCCCAAATTGTGAGCTAGTCAATGCATGCCTAGTGTTTGATAAAATGACTTAGCAAATGAATTGTGCCACAATAGTATGGAAATTCCCAAATAAGTGTGAACACCTGCAAGTCTAGTATTTTGTTGAAGGACCTTAGTGAATAAATAGAGATGTGATAGTAGTAAATTCCCCAATTATGTGCTATTGGTATATGCTAAGTTTTTAATACATGCCTCGTGGTTAGCAAGTAAGTTATGACATGATAGTATGAAGTTTCCCCAAACCATGTGATATCCAAACACATGTCAAGACTGATTTAGGTATATAATAGTTAATGTAAAACCTTGTTGAATAGAGTACGATCTAGTAGCATATTTCCCCTAGGTTATTATATGATTGTGCTTCAGAGATGATTAAAGTGACACCTTGGCAATTGTGATGATGAATAGATATTTGTGATCCTTAAATGCTTCAGGTGATGTCTTAATGACTGTGAGATGCTGTAATGATTATGATGATAAATAAATACTGGTGATGATGAATGAATGATTGTGGTGATGACTAGTCAAAAATGATTATACTTTAATTTTATATTATCGAGTCCTGGGGGTATTTATACCCGACAATTGAGCTGTTGTCTAGAGCCCATGTCAGTTTCTCAATAATTTTAGTCAAGCCATGATTCTCAGAACTTAGTGAACTACAGAACTCTGTATCTTCATGCGAGTGCAGAACTTAACAAAGCTCACTAATCTCCGTTATCTCTGTAATCTCTATATCACTAGTAATCTAGCCTCAGTCCTATAATCAGCTAAGATCTAATAGTATTTAAATGATTCAATTCTAATCTTAGAAGCAATTCGAGTAATATATTCAAGCTCTGTATCATCAGTCAGATACCATGATTCGGTACCTTTTCGATCATATACGAAACTAAGTAATCTCAGTGTAAATCAGTCAGATCTTTTGAGAAACATGATCAGTGTTAGATTTAGTTCAGTTGTGTTCAGTTAATATTTTAGTTTAGAGTCTGTCAGTTGGGAGTAGAAACAAGCACCGAGCGAAGAAAGGGATAACGGCTCCCCGTCAGAGAGGCTGAGTCTAGAGGAGCAATCCCTGAACTTTAAAACTATGTAGCCAGTGCAGGATTCAAATGTCCCCATCAGTAGAGGTTGTCATCATCAGAGAGGTTTGACTATTATATTGCTTTAGTCCAACTTCCTGGGAGGGTAATCCCTTCAGAGAGGCTTGACCAGAGAGGTCTTTACCCGTGGCACGGTATTGATACCCTTCCAGCTGGGGTTACAGGTTTGACCCCACCTATGGTAGGTTGGGGCATGTCAATTAAGTAACTACCTCCCACAGTTGTAATTTCAGTATCAATCTTTAGAAATCAGGAGTGTGTGGTACATTGGTCTATCTCAGTGAGCAACTCAGATAGTTCCATTGATTCATGGACTATCCTATCATATAGGCTTGGTCTTATATACAAATTCTAATTATCATATCTAGAGATCTCCTATCAGAGAGGCTTGATCTTCATCTTAGATTCTATTGAGTATTCTTGTTGTTAGATTCATACATGATCATACTTCTTATTATTGATAATCGCTTTCGGAATAATCTGTTAAAAAAGTAGATCTCTAATTCTGTCAGTCAAAAGTAGTAAGCTCAAAATTCATTCCTTGATATAAGTACATCTAGACTCTCAGTTATTAGTATTGTATATGTCAGTGATTTAGTATCTCAGTGTCAGTAGTGAGTTCAGTCTGTAGTAAAGTGGTATCCGAGTTTCACTATCTAGAGTTGTGATGATTGTGTTCATGGTCTATGCATTCATATATATGTTTTCATGCGGCATTTTCATGATTATTCAGTTTAGATTGTGCATGCATGAGCCCTTGCATTAGCCTACCTCATCTATATACTCGATACATTCCTATACTGATGCATTTGTGCTACAATATTTTATTTAACACCATAGGTTCAGAGGCACAAGATCCAGATTATCCTCAGCAGTTCAGTACTAGTCAGCAATAATAGCAGTAAGTCATTTTCTTTCGAGGATAAATTTTAGTTTACTATTATTACTTTAGTCTTTGTTTATTTTCAGTTGATGAAGTTAGTTGGGGACCTGTCTCATCAAATCTATAGTTCAGATAGTTTAGAGGCTTTTCAGACGGATGTATTAGTATTTAGTTTTCTTTATTATGAGTATTCATAGATGTGTTGAACCATGTGGCTAGTTTTCATATTTATTTCAGATATTATGTAGTGTACAGGTACAAATATCAGTAAAGGGTTATCTTGTGGTCCTTATGGGTCATAAGAATTGTGTGACGTCCTGCGATGGAATCTCGGGGCATTACAAACTTAGTATCAGAGCCTAACGTTCAAGAGTTTCCTCGAGAATCTGAAAAGCCGCATCAAGTAGAGTCTTGTGCATGGGTGTGTAGCGCATCATATTTATGTACAAGAAGCTACAGAATGTTGTTAGGAGGAGTTTCCCTTCTTTTAGTGATCATTTTGTATGAGTGAGAATGAGCTCAAGTTGCTTCTTTGTCTAATCCACTTGTTTCTTCCAATTACAGAGTATGCCTCCTCAAAGAGATTTTGTTGGTGCGGTTAATGATTATCCCTCACAGCCAGTAGATCGTGAGAATTAGAGTGTTTCATATGTAGAGTTTCAGGTAGTTTTTTAAGTGCTATTCGAAGCTGTAACTAGTGTTCAGGGCAATCATCAGGCTGCAACCCTACCTCTGCAAGATAGGGACTCAGCTGCAGCCAGAATCATAAGTTTTATGAAAATGGACCCACCCAAATTATTTAGTTCAGTAGTAGGTGAGGACCCATAGCTTTATCTAGAAGAGGTGAAGAAAATCACCCAAATTATGCATATTTATGAGAAGGAGAGTGTTGAATTATCAACTTATAGGTTGAAGGATGTTGCTCATGAGTGATAGTGATGTGGGAAAGAGTACAGGGGAGAATGCAGCTCCGTGACTTGGCTAGAATTTCAAAGCGCCTTTCTAGATGGGTTTTCCTAATAGAGATGAAAGAGGCTTAGGTAAAAGAGTTCATGAACCTAAGGTAAGGTTCCATGACCGTTAAAGAGTATTGTCTTAATTTTAACCAATTAGCTAAGTATGCTCCTGACTTGATAGCCTAGAGCTATGCTCCTGACTTGATAGCCTAGAGCTAGTATGAGTAAGTTTGTGACTGGTGTATCTGGGTTGGTGTTGAAAGAGTGTACGACTGCTATGCTTCATAGAAATATAAACCTTGCTAGACTGATGATGCATGCACAACAGATTGGTGGAGATAAGATAAAGGAGAGAGAAAATGAGTAAGAGAGCCAAGACAGGTAGTCGTAGTTTCTCGTAGTCAGGGTCTCAAGGTGGTAGTAGTTCTCACTATGGTCGGATATTTTTAGCCCCAGCACTATCTTTAGCTAGTGTACCCGCACTTGTGTTTGGGGGTGTCAGATCTGAGGGAGCGCTAAGCTCCAATACCTATAGTAGTGCTAGTGGTATTCGTACCCATCCGTATTGTGGATAGTGTGGTAGGCGCAACTAAGGTGTGTGTGGATCCGGTAGTGATGTGTTCTTTGGATATAGTGAGCTAGGCCATAGAAGGTAATAATGTAGAGTACTGACTCAGAGTGGTAGACTCCATGCGTTTCAGGCTCGCCTTGATCGGGAAAGATCCCTTGAAATAGACCTGGGTATATTATTAGCCCTTCATATTTATGATGTGCATTGATATATCCTTTGCTCCTATTGCAATCTTATACATTATCATGAGTCATTCATGAGGTTCAGATCTTGATTGGTCAATTATGACCCAGTCTGTAGGTGCCCCGCGCACCGCCCCAATATTTCAGTAAAGTGTGTTTAGAAGGACATAGAGTCCCAAGGGGGAGATTCCCCATAGAATTATGATGTTGCATGCCATTAGATTCATCCCGATGCATGTTCAGATTTTCTTTATAAAGTTAGCATCAGTTGTTATTGCATTGTCAAGTCGTGCTTTCAAAAGTCAGCTTAGCCGGACATTCATGCATTAGATATGCTCCTTTAGTAGAAATGAGTTCAGCTTGTCAGTGTGTGATCAGTCCTGCATTTTTTAGATTAGCTCAATTATGAGTCCATGCATTAGATATGCATGAGTGTTGTGAGAATTCACCTATGAGTAGATTCAGTCAAGTATTACATGGGCTAGATATGAATCAAGCCCAGTGTGGGAATTCTATATGTCAGTAGTTCCAGTTGCGTAAGCATGCCTTGAAATGTGTTCTTTTCTTGAGTAGGTACTTTTGATCTGTATTTTTAGTCTGTCAAACGATATTCGAGGATGAATGTTCCAAAGGGGGAGACAATGTAATGCCCCGGAAAATCCACTTCCAGTCTGAGCCTTAGAGAGTATTTGATAAAGCAAAAAAAATCCGAGTCTAAATGTTTCAGAAATATCCTCCCAAGTATGAAATACTTTGAATCATGTGGCAATCTGTTAGAGCATTAATTAATATCAAAGAAGTCCCCTAACTGAAGGACGAGTTGAAAGCTTTCCTATCGTTCAAGTTTTAGTGAATGTCAAAACTTTTGTCAACTTCAATCGACTGTAACTCTTTGTATATATCGAATTATAGGACCTGCTACATATCAAATTAAAGCTATTTGAATTTTCTTTTCAACTAGTTCAATTTTGTCAAAAACTGATATTGGAACAAAGTGTTATGCCTATTTTACTATAGCATGTCAGGCTGAGAAACTGAGTGACGACATTCGTGATAAGCCATCACGCCTGTGATGACCTATCACCAATGTCGTCATCTCTGAGTAGATTTCTACATCTGGTGATGACATTTTGTGACAAGCTGTCACACCCGTGATGGCCTATCACCAATGTCATCAACCTTAACCAGAAAATCAAAATTTCACCCTTTTGTGATGACATTTAGTATCGACATATCACTAACTTGACGGCTTGTCATGGATGTCATTAGCTATTTTTTTCAGTAATTTAAGGACATTTTTGAAAGGGTATTTTGGTCTTTTTTCACCTTTTGGAGGTCTCTATAAATATAAGGAACCCCATCCAAACCCTAATACCTTCATCTACTCTTCCAATTCTTTTAAGAGAAAATATCTAGGGTTTCAATTCAAGAACCCTAATCTTCAAAAAATTCATCCATAATTATTCAAGATTTCTTGAAGAATTAAGTTCCTCATAGTGTGGGCTTCGAGAATTATTTATTACAAGTTCAGATAGAGTCTCAAGCATTAGAATTCATCCAATTTCAAAGATTAAGGTATGTAGATGTTGATTCTTGGGTCCCTTTCATCCAAGAAGCTCAAGAACCCTTTTCAATACTCAAAGATTTTTATGTTTATGTGTTGTTAATGATTTTTATAAGTTTAAATTTATGTTACATATGTTGTTGAGTTTTGATTCTTGTTTGTTTACAAAATTCATGAGCCTTGACCCTAGTAGGTGGAATCCATGTGATATTTGTGAACAATCTTCCTTATGTTGCTTTCTATGTAATGTGTTCATGACTTTTTAGTGTAGAAATGGTTGAATAAGCTAAGCATGTCCCCCATAGGTTTGATAAAGATCTTAGGTGAAGTAAAAGGGCGATTATAGTAAGTTGAATAGGAAACCCCAAATTATGAGCTAGTCCATGCATGCCTAGTGTTTGATAAAATGACTTAGCAAATGAATTGTCCCGCAATAGTATGGAAATTCCCAAATAAGTGCGAACCCATGCATGTCTAGTTTTTTGTTGAAGGACCTTAGTGAATAAGTGGAGATATGATAGTAGTAAATTCCCTAATTATGTGCTCTTGATATATGCTAAGTTTGTAATACATGCCAAGTAGTTAGCAAGTAAGTTATGACATGATAGTATGAAGTTTCCCCAAGCCATGTGATATCCAAACACAAGTCAAGACTGATTTAGGTATGAAATAGTTGAGGTAAAACCTTGTTGAATGGAGTACGATCTAGTAGTATGTTTCCCTTACGTTATTATATGATTGGGATTCAGAGATGCTTAAGATGACCCCTTGGCGATTGTGATATGAATAGATGTTTGTAATCCTTAAACGTTTGAGGTGATATGTTATTGACCGTGAGATACTTTAATGATTGTGATGATAAATGAATGCTTGTGATGATGAATGAATGATTGTGGGGATGACTAGTCAAGAATTATTATGCTTTACTTTTATGTTATCGAGTCCAAGGGGTATTTATACCTGACAATAGAGCTGTTGTCTAGAGCTCCTGTCAATTTCTTGATAATTTCAGTTGAGCCATGATTCTCAAAACTCAGTGAACTATAGAACTCTGTATCCTCAGACGAGTGTAGAACTTAAGAAAGCTCAGTAATCTCAGTTATCTTTGTAATCTCTGTATCTCTAGTAATCTAGCCTCAGTCTGGTAATCAGCTCAGATCTAATAGTATTCAAGTGATTTAGTTCTAATATCAGAAGCGAATTGAGTAATCTATTCAAGCTCTGTATAGTAAGTTAGATACCATGATTCAATACCTTATCCATCAGATATAGAACTAAGTAATCTCAGCGTAACTCAGCCAGATATTTTGAGAAACATGATCAGTATTAGATTCAGTTTAGTTGTGTTCAGTTAAAATTTCAGTGAAAACTCTTTCAGTTGGGAGTTATCAGAGATATAATGCCCCACAAAATCCTCTCCCAGTCTGAGCGTTAGAGCGTACTTGGTAAAGCAAAAAAAATCCGAGTCTAAATGTTTCAGAAATATCTTCCCAAGTATGAAATACTTTGAATCACATGGGAATCTATTTAAGCATGAATTAAGATAATAGAAGTCCCCTAACTCAAGGACGAGTTGAAAGCTTTCCTATCGTTTAAGTTTTTGTGAGCGTCAAAACTTTTGTAAACTTTGATCGACCATAAATCTTTGTATATATCGAATTATAGGACGTACTATATATCAAATGAAATCTCTATGGATTATCTTTCATAAGATACCAATTATGTCAAAAACTGATCTTGAAGCAAAGAGTTATGCTCATTTTACTCCAGCATGTCAGGCTGAGAAACTGAGTGACGACATTCGTGATAAGCCATCATTCCCGTGATGACCTATCACCAATGTCTTTATCCCTGGGAAGATTTCAGCCATTGATGACAACCCATCATGCCTGTGATGGCCTATCACAAATGTCATCAACCTTAGCCAAAAACTCAAAATTTCTCCCTTTTGTGATGACATTTCGTGATGACTTATCACCAACTTGACGGCTTGTCACGGATGTCATCAGCTATTTTAGGACATTTTTACAAGGGTATTTTGGTCTTTTTCCACCTTTTGGAGGTCTCTATAAATATGAGGAACCCCATCCAAACCCTAATTCCTTCATCTACTCTTCCAATTTTCTTAATAGAAAATATCTAGGGTTTTAGTTCAAGAACCCTAATCTTCAAAAAATTCATCCATAATTCTTCAAGATTTCTTTGAGAATCAAGTTCCTCATAGTGTGGGTTTCGAGAATTATGTATTACAAATGTGGATAGAGTCCCTAGCATTAGAATTCATCCAATTTTAAAGATTAAGGAATATAGATGTTGATTCTTGGGTCCCTTTCATCCAATAAGCTTAAGAACCCTTTCCAAAACTCAAAGATTTTTATGTTTATGAGTTGTTAATGATTTGTATGAGTTGAAATTGATTTTACATGTGTTGTTGAGTTTTGATTCATGTTTGTTTACAAGATTCATGAGCCTTGACCTTAGTAGGTGGAATCCATGTGATATTTGTGATAAATCTTCCTTATGTTGCTTTGTATGTGATGTGTTCATGACTTTTTGGTGTAGAAATGGTTGAATAAGCGAAGCATGTCACCCATAGGTTTTATAAATACATTAGGTAAAGCATAAGGGCCATTATCATATGTTCAATAGGAAACCCCAAATTGTGAGCTAGTCCATGCATGTCTAGTGTTTGATAAAATGACTTTGCAAATGAACTGTGCCACAATAGTATGGAAATTGCCAAATAAGTGTGAACCCGTGCATGTCTAGTGTTTCATTGAAGGACCTTAGTGAATAAGTGGAGATGTGATAGTAGTAAATTCCCAAATTATGTTCTCTTGATATATGCTAAGTTTTTATTAAATCTCAAGTGGTTAGAAAGTAAGTTATGACATGATAGTATGAAGTTTCCTCACGCCATGTGATATCCAAACATATGTCAAGACTGATTTAGGTATGGAATAGTTGAGTTAAAACCTTGCTTAATGGAGTACAATCTAGTAGCATGTTTCCCCTACGTTATTATATGATTGAGATTCAGAGATTCTTAAAGTGACCCCTTGGCGATTGTGATGATGAATAGATGTTTGTGATCCTTAAATGCTTGAGGTGATGTCTTATTGACTGTAAGATGCTTTAATGATTGTGATGATAAACGAATGCTTGTGATGATGAATGAATATTGTGGTGATGATTAATCAAGAATGAATATGCTTTACTTTTATGTTATCGAGTCCTGGGGGGAATTATAACCGACAATGGAGCTGTTGTCTAGAGCCTGTGTCAGTTTCTTGATAATTTTAGTCGAGCCATGATTCTCAGAACTTAGTGAACTATAGAACTCTGTATCCTCAGAAGAGTACAGAACTTAAGAAAGCTCAGTACTCTAAGTTATCTTTATAATCTCTATATCGCTAGTAATCTAGCCTCAGTCCTATAATTAACTCAGATCTAATAGTATTCAAGTGATTTAATTCTAAGCTAAGATCTATTCAAGCTCTGTATCGTCAGTCCGGTACCTTGATTCGATACCTTTTCTGTTAGATACGTACCTAAGCAATCTCAGCATAACTCAGTTAGATTTTTTGAGATACATGATCAGTATCAAATTCAATTTAGTTGTGTTCAGTTAAGATTTTAGTTCAGAGTCTTTTAGTTGGGAGTAGAAATTAGCACCGAGTAAGGGAAAGGATGGCGGCTCCCCTTTAGAGTGGCCGAGTCATTAGGAGCAATCCCTGAACTGTAGAACTGCATAGCCAACGCAGGATGTAGGAGTCCCCATCATTAGAGGTTGTCACCATCAAAGAAGTTTGACTATTATATTGCCTCAGATCGACTTCCTGTGAGGGTCATCCTGCTAGAGAGGCTTGACCAGAGAGGTCTTTACCCGTGGTATGGTATTGAAACCCTTCCAGTTGGGGTTACAGGTTGAACCCCACTTGTGGTTGGTTGGGGCATGTCGATTAAGTAACTACCTCCCACAGTTGTAGTTTCAGTATTAATTTTCATAAATCAAAACTTTGTGGTACTGTCGCCTATATCAGTGAGGAACTCATATAGTTCCATTGATTCATGGACCATCCCGTTAGATAGGCTTGGTCACATATATAGATTCTTCTTATCATATCTAGAGATCTCCCATCAGAGAGGATTGATCTCTATCTCAGATAATGTTGAGTATTGTTGTTGTCAGATTTGGACATGATGATACTTCTTATTATTGATAATTGCTTTTGGAATAATCTGTTAGAAAATTTGATCTCTAATTCTGTCAGTCAAAAGTAGTAAGCTCAGAATTCAGTCATTGATGTAAGTACATCCAGACTATTAGTTATTAGTATCATATGGATCAGTTATTCAGTAACTCAGTGTTAGTAGTGAGTTCAATCTATAGAAAAGTGGTATTCGAGTTTCACTATCTATAGTTGCGATGATTGTGTTCAAGGTCTGTGCATTCATATATGTGTTCTCATGCAGCATATTTATGATTATTCAGTTTAGATATTGTGCATGCATGAGCCCTTGCATTAGCCTACGTCGTCTAGATCCTCGATACATTCCAGTACTGATGCATTTGCGCTATGGTGTTTTATTTGACACCATAGGTTCAGAGGTACAGGATCCAGAGTATCCTCAGCAGTTCATTCCCAGTCATCAGCAGTAGTAGTGAGTTCTCTTCTTTTGAGGATGAATTTCAGTTTACTATTATTGCTTCAGTCTTTGTTTATTTTCAGTTGATGGAGTTAGTTGGGGACCTGTCCCATCAACTTCGCAGTTTAGATAGTTTAGAGGCTTTTTAGATGGATTTATTAGTATTCGGTTTTCTGTATTATGAGTATTCATAGATGTGTTGAACCTTATGGCTAGTTTCCATATTTATTTCAAATATTATACAGTGTTCAAGTACAGATATCAGTAAAGGGTTAGCTTGTGGTCCTTCTAGGTTATAAGTACCATGTGACATCTCGGGATTGAATCTCGGGGCATTACATAGGGCTATCACCAAAATAATCAGACAAAGACTTTATCTAACATAGTAATGTATTAAAGAGAGAAAACATATGATTCAATTTACCAAAGATAACCATTCCATTTATCTGACAGAGAATGTTTCACATTAAACCTAAGCTAGTACTGAACAAAGCAAAACAACTGAGCATTAATCAAAAAGGAATAAGGTATAAAAATGAGACATGGCAAAGGATATAAATAGTGAGGAGCTGATGAGAAAGGTGGAACAGGTGATATCAACTGTATCAATTAATGAATGACTTCAACATCTTCATTCCTCTATCAATCAAGGTCAAACTTCAAAGTCATGATCCTAGCTTTAAGGACCTCTTATTCCATTTCATGACTATCTTGTGCAACTTCTAGTTCAGATTTTTTTTTCCAGCTAAATCATTTCTTTATTATCAATTTTTTTTCAAATGTGTGTTGGCCGTCTTTATTGAAACAGGTATAACAGTATGATTTATTTGCTAAGGAACATCCATTTTTGTTTTATAAGTTAAACCTGAACTAGGACTAAGACGTCCCCAAAAAAGTTTCCAATTAGGAACTAAAAGGGAGAGCATGTCCCTTTTTATTCTTCAGAAACATATGTTGCATGTGATTGATGATCAAGTTTGGTAAATTCATGATACAAAAACTGATATTTTAAAGAGAAGAAATAATTTCTAGTGTAGAATTAGCACATTTGTGCACAATCATTTGGAGAGAGTCAAAGCAAATTTGGTCAACCAATTCGTCACCATCATAGGACAATGGGAGGATGAAGTGTGAGGAATAAAATAGGTGTGCTCAACTATTTCCACTTAGACAATCTAATACAAAATCAGGTTAGAAGAGTCAATAATCTGGAATTGGGACGCATAACTAAATGTGCAATACTGAATTGAATAACATTTTAGCTAATAAGATTTAAAAGAAAAATGGTTATTCTAGTCAATAATTGAGGGAATTTCATGAAATTTTAATCATCCCAAATCTAACCTATTTCTTTCAGAATGCTCTCTACTTTGTGTCTTTGGTGCTTTGCTAGTCATTTAAGTAAACCACATAGTCAACATTTATATATCTATCTAGAGTTAAATTACTTTCATTTGAATACCATAGTCTTAAGCCATGGATTCCCATGAGATATCTCAAGATTCTTGTGAAAACACCAATTCTTATGAATTACTAGTAAAATTATCATCAGCTTGTGTTGGTGTTATTGATGCACCAATTTCTTCATTTTTTGTTCCCTCGGTCAATATGCCCTCAGTCTGTACAATAGTTGAACCAGGTGAAACAACATGTTCCTATGTATGCTCATCAGTTTCACTGTCATCCTCTTTTTTTGTCATCTCCAAAAGATCCATTTCCCCTTTAAATGTGATGAGTTAAAGAAACTTTATTTTCTTTCAGTCTTATACCCTGAGCAAGCTTTATCAATGTAAAAATTTTTCTTATCTCCTTTCACTCTCACCTGCAAAACAAATTAGGGATTAACTTTAGGCACCCAGACAAGCTTGGGTCCTTTCTCAAGAGAAAAAGGATGTATGAGGTTCCTTCTAGCCCATCGAGGCAATATGTTATATGACCTATTTCTGTTACCAGATTTGACCTTCTTGTTAGCTTATGCTAACATGGAATCAGATTTTTTTTCTAGGCTTATACTTCTTGATTTGGTTTTTGCTGCAACTGGATTTTCAATGGTTGGATTCCCCTGGTTACCACAAATATAACACAGATCTTTAATAGCATTAAAACTTTTATAAAAGCTCAACCCAGCCTTTTCATTGTGAGTTCTTTAACCTATCTTATGAACAATTCTTAAAGAATGTGTCCATCTATTAGCTCTTTCAAGATCAAGTTTCAATTTAGAAACTTCTTGACTCAATTTACTAACCTTTTATTTTTCACAAAAGTATTCATTTTAATTTTAGTCAATTCTGACTCAATTTTTTCTTGTTCCTCACTTTTGACCTTTTTTCCTTTTTCAGAAAAAGTCAGTTTCAAGATATCAGATTTGAGGGTCAGGTTTGATGAATCAAGTCTGCTAACCTATTCCTTAAGAGTGTAGTTTTCCTTTTCAACAGTGTTTTTATAATTTTCTAAATGAATAAAATCAAACATAAGACTTGCAAGATTGTTGCACAACTCATCCTTATCAGAAGTTAATTGTTGGAAATCATCAATTAGAGAACTCATTAAGGAAATAAGTTTACTTTTAGAAAATAAATTCAACTTCTCTTTGAGTTCAAGAATACTTAACGCAGAGTTTCCATCATCTTCTTCCATGTCTGAATCTCTAATGGCCATGAGAGCAGTTTCATCATCTTCTCCATTATCTTCTTCATAACTTTCAGATGTCCTATTTAGATCTTCTATGTCCATGTCAAAGGTCTTCAAATTACCAACTAACTTATCAAGGGACATTCTAGTGAGATCCTTAGCTTCTTTTATGGCTTTAACTTTGACATTCGACTAAGAATTTGGTAGGACTCTCAAGACCTTCTCTACCTATTCCTTAGTAGATAAAACCTTTCCTAGAGATGATAACTCATTTACCAACAAAGTTAACCTAGTTATCATTTCTTGTAGTGACTCATTTTTCTCCATTTCAAAAGCCTCATATTCAGTGAAAAGTAATGCAATTTTGAATTTTCTCACTTGGCTAGTGCCTTCATGTTCATTCACCAATGTATCCCAAATTTGTTTAGCAGTGTTTCAATTAGTTCCTCTATTGTACTCGGCTGGACCAAGACCTCAAACAATAATGTTTTTGGCTATTGGATTCTTTTGTAGTGTAACAAGATCTTTCGGGGTAAATTCACTCCTTACATTTTTCACTTGTTCTCCATCCACTTTCTTCATGGGAATTGTTGGTCCATCAATAATTCTATCCTATCATTCATAATCTACACTTTGTAGAAACATTTCTATCCTAGCTTTCCACAAAATAAAATGAGACTCATCAAAGAATAGAGGTCTTATAGTGGATTGACCTTCATTATGACCAGTAGATGGTGCAGAATTCATTATATTGATTTTTGTCTTAGGTTCTAACCCTTTTTAAGACAACCTGCTTGATACTACATGTTAAAGTACGTTCCCTACTGACCAGTGACTTTAACGTAAGAGTTTTCTATGAATGGAACCGGTTTCCTGACGTGTTTCAATGAATCAATAAAATAGGAAGTAAAGAAAGCAATGATTTTTACACGGAAACACCCGGCTGAAAAAGGTATAAAAAACCACGACCTGTGCCTCTACACGATTTAACCCCAACTTCACTAAATAACTCTGAGCCTCAACAACGAATGATTACAAAACTCTTATAATTAACAACTAGGAATTATAAACTCTAATTCCTATACCTTAATAACTAGGAATCATAAACTCTAATTCCTATAACTCAACAACTAGGAAGCATAAACTCTAATTCCTTTAACTCAATAATCACCCTTGACTCTTGAACCCACTTCGAGTTATCCCAAACTTGAAGTTAGCCCAGTTCAATATTATTCATAAATAACCAATCTAGGAAAGAAATAAATTACAACTCAATAAGGACAATACATTTAAACTGACTCATGAACTATAAAGTTCTATCCTGTGAAACAGGTTCGTCAATCTGTTCCTTTGTACTGAAAAGACTTGAATCTTCAGTTAGAATTCTCCCAATTATGAACTTTCTCAATTTGGTATTTAGTATTTTCTCTCTGTAAGTGTGTAAGTTATTCTGAATAATACATCTTTTATTTAAGCACAACTCTCCAAAGAGCATTCTTTAGTTCAAACTCCTCCTTTATCAGAACTCTCATTGCATAGAATTCTACTTCAAGTGAGACTCTTTCTTTAATTTCAACTCTTATCTCCTTAGTGTTGTTGTCAAACTCCAACTCTTTAAATCAGCACATGTTTATTTCCTTGAGTTTATCTAAATTAGCCACCTATCTGGTCCTTCCTTGATTTTTGCACACTTGTCTTTAATCATCGATAATTTTTCTATAAGTTTTAGCTACATGAGACTGTGTGTATGTGAACCAGCTTGATTGATATATTTCATATCACTTTGTCATTTTTTCAATCATCAAAACTACATCGTACCCAACAATATGGTTCTGGTGTATTTGTTGTATTTGAGGTCAATTTGAATGAATACAATAAATTCTTCATAAACTTTGGTTTGTGTTGTTTTTCTATTTATATGTTGGTTTAAGGCCCAAAAATCTTAAAGTTTTCCAAGGCCATTTATATAAAAATAATGGTGGTTCTATTTTGTTGATCCAACGTCTAATAACGTAGTAAAACCAGTTTTTATTTGGGAATATAGTTTTCTTGCCTTTTTAGTACATGTTATCCTACGTTTCTTCGATCAACTTAGCTCTTAAAAACTTATTCTTCCCTTTGCTCTATTTTGCTTGTATAAGTTTTGATTTTCTTAGGATCTTTGTCTATGCATTTGGAATAGGCTATTCATAAATCTTCTTTTGATCAATATTATCAAAATGAACTAGTGAATCAAGTAAAAGTATGAATGACCAAACCTAGTTAATTCTCAAATGACCCATTAGTTATTGGTTTAAACTTACTAGCTAAAGAGAAGATGATGGTGGCAATATTTATTCAAATAATATTAGCTACGTTCTTCTCTAAAAACTTGCTTGAATGATTTAGAAAATATAAATTTTCCTAAGTTGCTTGTCATGAAATAGGGATAAGTAGACCGCCTTTCTTGTCATTCTCTCTTTTTATTCATTTTTTAATATTATCTACTGGTAGATGACTATGCTCCTCTCTTTTCCCCTTTCTATTATATCTGGTTTAGGATATGAAGAAATATGGTTAAATATAAAAAAGAGGATATGGATATTTTTCCTTAATAACCTCAAAATCTAGAAACTTCAGCATTTATAGTGTGTATCAAGTTCTTCTAGTTATCTTATGACTTCAAATAGGTCATGTTTCATGTGTAAATTAGTTTTATTTATTTAGGGAGATTTGAGTTGTTTGAATTTTTATATTAGACTCAATATATTTGTGATTGAAGATCCCAACAAGTTGTTCCAAAATTTCTTCTTATGTGAATTAAGGATCCCGTCAAGAACTTCAAATTAGACTCATTGCAATTTGTCAAAGAGAGGGTGAAACAATTAACAATTAAATTTCTAAAAATGTTTGTGTCCCTTCTTCTGTCTTTATAGTTTATTTGAGATATCACATGTATTTGTATATTTAATGACATTTTTAGCTAACTTTTATACTTGACATCTTTATTCAATATTAGTTGTATTAATTTTGATTAGGTTCAATTATTCTTCTTTTTCTTTGCATTTCAAATCTTTTTGGAGTCCAACTGGACTCTTCTCCAAATGCATTTCCTCAATGGTCCAGTAAGGTACATCTTTTTCTTCGATACAGTACAAAAGCAAGGTCCCAAAGGGTCAATGGTAGTGGTATACAAAGTTGTATTCAATGATATAAAACAATGAAAATAAAGGTGAAAGAAGATAAAAAATAGGTGGAAAAAAGAATAAATGGGCCAAAGTCCATTAAGTGGAATTCTGCCAATCGTAGATTCAAGATTCAATGTCTTTAAATTTATTTCATGGGCCAAAAGATCACTTATTAGAATAAGGAAGGTGGAAAAGATTTTAGGCCATAAGATCTCAATTTTAAGCTTATGAAAATTGGTTCATGGGCCTTAAGGGCTCGGGTATCGTTATCAGGATAGGATGGCCAAAACCCTATTAGACTAGGACAGGGATTTAAATGATATTGTGTTATGACCCAAACTTCCATGTGTGGCAGTTATCGTAAAACTATGGCATAAGAACAATTTAACCCAACCCTCATGAACCAATCTCAATGGTCAACAAATTATGTTTCACAAACCTTATCATTTATAAGTACTAAACCTAATTATTCACTATGAAAAATAAAATTTGCAATCCTAAACAATCATCAAACTAAAAATGTAGTGCAGAAGTTCTTTATTTATTACATCCCCATACCTTGAAGTCACCATATAAGAATAACAAAGAATATCAAAAACTGTAACTAAGAACTTATATAGAAAATACTAAAGAAATACTGAATGTCCTAGATATAAAAAAGAAACACGATTGAAACTCAGATGATTCAATGGCTGTGTAACGACCTAATCTGTTATTAGTTGGAAATATCTCAATATATGTACGAGGTATAAGGATTATCAAGATTACATTTGTAAACTTATGGAGGTCCAAAAAGCATACTATTTAAGAATATAAAAAGAATTGGTTGGTTAGATGCCATCCCACTATAGTAGCACTTATTTTGCTATAACAGTGCCGCTGCAACGACACCTCCCACTATAGTAACATAACGCAAACTAGAAACCCCACTTAAGAGAGTTATAATTATTTCTCTCCATAATTTAAAACCAACAATATGGGAGGGATCCAAAATAACCCTGGGGTTTCCTCTCATGTCTTAGAACTATGTGGAAAGTAAATTAGGTGCGATGGGGATGTAAAACCATTGATTTTAAATGAATAACACGTCCATGATGTAGTGTAACATTGTAATTAATAGTCATTCCTCCATCCTACAACTTATTATAGTCCAGATAAGTTAAGATTAATTGAGTAAAGTTAGTTCTAGTTGGAATTAATTGAGTAAAGTTAGTCCAAGTTGGAAAGCATAAAATAGCGTAGATAGATTGGAGAATCCATGATTAGGCCTTTGAGCATGGAGTATGGATGATTAAACTTATTTAACGTAAGGGTTACTTGTGGGAAAATGGTTGTTTCTTATATCTAATCATGTTATACTGTAGTTATTCTATAAATTGGGTGGTACATTATTGTAGACTCTTATTCGGGTAGCGGAGAGGGAAAATTACTAGTAATTATTTTAAACTCCTA
Organism: Capsicum annuum; assembly: GCF_002878395.1. Lineage (NCBI taxonomy): Eukaryota > Viridiplantae > Streptophyta > Magnoliopsida > Solanales > Solanaceae > Capsicum > Capsicum annuum. Next base: position 133,058,868 of record NC_061117.1, read on the forward strand.
AGAAAAGTGATGTTACCGTATGGAGTGTTGGTGAATCTGAAGCATCTAAGGTGATAATAGAACTAGTTCTTTTAGAAAAAAGAAATGAGTTAAGTGACATCTTTAGGGCTCTGTATGGAAATGGAGGTGTGGATTATGTAGTAAATCCAATTGTGTTATGTGGGTATGTTAACTATCTCACATCATTATTTAGGTAGATGGAAGAAACTTGTACCCTACAGGTCATGACTATAGGCTGGTTATAATATATATTGCGTGTATGTATAAGGTAAATGTGAGTTTGACGGTCCCATGAGCGGACCGGCAAATGCATATACATGTGTTGTTGTATTTGATGTTTGACTTGACTTAACTTGGTTTGACTTGACTATAAAATATTGTTGGCCTTTTTACTTGTTATATTATTTCTCGTGGCAAACTGGCATTCGTGGTTAAGTATAAAAAAGGATTTCTATATAAGCGAAATAATATAGAGGTAATTTTATGTTATTGATTAAGTTTGAGTTAATGTCTTGGTGTGTAGTTCATGTTTACTTTTTCGGGTGGGTCATTTCCATGAATTCTAGGTTGTCTTATTTGAGGTTTTGACACAGGTTAGGGTCCTTTTTGATGTATTTGTTTCTTTATCTTTGTGATAGTTCATAGTGTAAGGCTAGACTTAGTGGTTTAGGGTAGTGGACACTTAATGGTAAGAGCAGTACCTCATAATGCATAACCGGGGTGTTAGCAAGAGGTAATTGGAGCATTTTAGGGATACAGGTGATGTGGGGTTTTGTAATAAGATTAATGTGTTGCATTTTTTCTTATAAATTTTAAATTATGTTTGTGTAATCATATTTGGGTCGATTGATGAGGTTTACCAGTATGTGTGGTTTGTTCTGATATAAATCTTGTTGTACCCTTTTTGAGGTAGTCTTTTGCAAAAATCAATGTTGGTATCATGATTGTTGTGGTGTCACGACCCGAACCAGAGCCTGACTGTGATGAGTATTTCCAACCCACCATGGATCGGAGACCAACACATTAATCTAACCTCAAAAGGATAAGAATAACACTATAGTTGAAGCCAATCAAGATACTAATAAAAGATGATTAGATAACTCAAATGAAAACTAAGAGTAAAAGCAACAACCTACCCATACTTCTCCACAATAGTCGCTAAAACCAGAATAGCAACTAAGTCGGGACATGCCCCTAACTATGACCAAAGAAAAGAATCCAAAAGTATTAAGTCAATAAATAAATAATAATGAAATGATAAGGCCTTCCGAAAGATGGAGGCTCACCACTTCACAACAACTTAACAGACATGCCCAACAACATAATGCTACATAGGATAAATAGAAAAGTCTTTGGACCCTACATCATGAAAAGATATAGTGTCCTAGGATGGTCGCGGGGTAAGTACTGGAATGTAACTCAGGGAAAGCGATAAAATAATGCCAAGTCCAAATCATTCAAAACCACATGCACAAATTCATATATACATATATATAGATTGTCGGGATAGGTTAAAAGGGTTATGAACATGAGAGCTTAAGGATTTAACCTATACTATGTAGCTTGCTTCATCCTAATGGCACCCATGGGCTATATAGGTTCAACTCCCCCTGCTGAAAGGCCCCCAGTGCATGTTAGCCGTATGAACCAAGGAAAATCCGAGGGAAAACCAAAGCCATCAAGACAATAGCCTTCCAAAAATATATATATCAAGTGTGCATCAAGCACACGGTCATATAGAACTCCAACATTGGACAAAGTGGTTTCTATCGTTCGTACCCCAATGGCGGAAAACATGGTTACAGGTGTTCGTCCCTCCGGGACTTAAACCTTCATAATGAGCTAAACAATTCTCTTTAAGCCCAAATTAAAATAATTTGCATATAAACCAATCCATTAGCCTTGGAGTCATTCAATAAGGATTTTACCACTTAGTATCATCATACCAATATGATTACAAGATAAATTAAACATACCAAACTAATATACATAACAACATTGACTCCCAAGTTCCATTTGAATCTAAACCATGGCCACTAAGGCCTCCCAAATCAGTTTTTATATATATTTATCCATTAATGCAATGTATTGGGTGCAAAACAGGTTAAACCATGCATTTATCAATATTTAAAGCCATGATTATGAATTTGGTTGAGAGTAATGCAAATTCTATGACACAATTCATCCAATTTGGAGAAACCCATGTCGCCCATCCTAATCATTTAAACAATGCATTAATTCTATCCCAAAAATATAAATTTAAAGCTTGATTAATCAATTTAAAACATGGGACAAATAATTCAATCAGTAACAACCAAAAACAATCAATCCAATTTAAAAATCCATAATTTAAATAACATAAAAATTCATTCAATTAATGCCAAAATGTAATATTCATGTTTAGGAAAGAGAAACATACATTAAATACAGAACAAATTGAAGTCAATTCAAAGTTTGAAGCTCGGATTATGAATTATCGATAAAAATTTTGAATGTTCTTGGATTTTGAGTTTGAAAGATGAAAAGGATGGTTTGATCTTTGAAAATTGAAGTGAATGGGGTTATTTTATTGAATAAGGTCGTACAAGGGCTAAAATGACCAAAATACCCTCACCTAAGTGAAAAAATAAAAATTTGGATGAATTTTAAGTACTAGTGTGGACACTAATATCTCAGAGGTTAGCCTCCATGCCACTCATATTTCATTAAGGTTAACCTCCGTGACACGACCTTATTACGGACACTCACTTCATTGGGGTCCAAAAATGATGCTGAACCCCTTATGAAATTCCAAAACTTTTCCAAACACCCTTGTAACATCCCTAAATATCATTCAACTACAAAATTGACACTACACATATACGGGGGGGGGGGGGGGGGCTTACTAAAATGATCAAAGTTTTATGAGGTCTCATGTTATCCCCTTCTCCCTTCTTAGGATCATTCATTCCTAAATGATGAGTTAGTACACTTTTAGAATGAAATTAGCAAGAATACACTAGAATTAAATAACAAACTCGGAATATGACAAGAGGAAAATAATACTCATACATTAAGCACTTCCATCCAATATGTGGAACAAGAACAAATACTTTTCGTTCATATCCTCTTCAGCTTCCCACATTGCCTCTTCAACCTTTTAATATCTCCAAAGAATCTTATTCGAGGCTATATCCTTGATCCTCAACCTATGAACTTGCATATCTAATATTTTAATTAGGACTTTCTCATAAGACAAGGAATCTATAACACCAACATCATCAACAGGAATTATAAAAGAAGAATCATCCAAACATATTTTTATCATGGACACATGAAACACGGGATGAATAAAAGCTAAACTTGTAGGCAAATCTAACTCAAAAGAAATATTCCCAATTCTCTTCACAACCTGATATGGATTAAAATGATGGGGAACGATTTTCCCTTTCTTTCCAAACCTTATGACTCCTTTCATAGGAGATACCTTTAAGAATAGCCAATCACATACTTCAAACTCTAAATTCTTCTGCCTTACATACACATAAGACTTTTGGCGACTTTGAGAACTCTTACGTCTTTCTCTAATCACCTTCATCTTCTCTTTGGATTGGTGAACCAAGTTAGGACCAAACAACCTAGTCTCACCAACCTCAAACCATCCATAGGAGATGAATACCTCCTACTATAAAGAGCTTCAAATGGATTCATCTTAATGATAGAATGATAACTATTATTATACGCAAACTATATATTAGGAAACTGGTCAATCCAACTACCCTTAAAGTCAATCACACAGGCCCTTACCATATCCTACAAAGTTAGGATAATTCATTCTACTTTTCCTTCCATTTGGGTGCAGAAAATGATGCAAAGGTTCACCTGAGTACCAAAATTTTTTTAAATGCATGCCAGAAATAAGAAGAAAACTATGTACCTTAGTATGAAATGATGGTCACAGGGGCACCATGCAGCCTTACTACCTCCTAAATGAACAACTTGGCATAATCATCTCTTGAGTAGTTTGTCCTTCGATGATGCTTAATTTATACATAAATTTAAGTGCAGGGTGGTTGTCGTTAATATATTTACCCAACTTTTGAGTTGGGGTCAAATCCACAAGAAATAATGTGAATGGCTATCAAATTAACTTGGAATAATGGATACTTTATAAATTCAGACCTAGAGTACAAAAAGATAAAAATAGGAGGTTTAGAAAATATCACAACTAATATTTGTTTTTAGGGTTTTCAAGTATTAATTCGAGATTATGAAAAATTAGAGCTTAATTATTTAGGCGCGGGTCTTTGGTTTATGCTTTTGTAGGCAAAAATTATGCATGGGCGTATGATGACTTGATATAAATTATAAATGTTGGTGGCGTGGTAGGATAGGTTGGAAATCCTTAAGGCTAGTTTGTCAACAAAACTTCAAGAGTGTCACTAATTGGCCCTTTCTGTACCTAATGATTGCTTAAAACTAAACCACCTAATACCTCAATTAGACACTACTATTTCTAGAATGGTGCCCTAAGTATAGTCAACTTCACATCCACCCTTATGTCTAAGATAGTGAGAATTGCAAAATATGCTCACATATTATCTATTATTGCCTTGGTTCCTACATCCCTCTTTAAAAGATGATGTTGGTTCCTCAAGTTCACCTAAACCCTTTCTTCAAGGATGGTTTAAGCTTTCAAGATCTTAGGGTTTTCACCAACAAACCCTATTTGGGTACTTAAGGCTTTCACCAATAAATTCCAACAAATTCATTCAAGAAATAATAAAACCCAACATCAGAAACTAATAAATGCATAAGTAAATCTCATCCCACACATAATTGCACCCTAATCTAGCATAATCCCAATAGGAAGAACTAGTTACACATAGAAATAGTACGCAAGATATACCCAATAACATCAATTTATTAGATCAATGAAAGACTAAGTGAATGTTAATTCAAGGTTTGAATATCGACATATCTTTAATGGGATTTAGCAGATCCTTAACTTTGAAGCTAATCCGATTTATTCTTCACCCAAAAATAATACACTATTTTGTTCTCTAAGTATGGAGGATGAAAACTAGAATAATGTTCAATAATTGAAAATTGTAGAATGTACGATGGAATGATAGTGCAACACCCCAAAATCCTATCTCGAAGTATCACACGGTGCTTAAGACTACAAGTAGCCCCAAGCTAACCCTTTGAGCCTGCTACTTTGTATAAACCTTACTTAGAGATAATGAGAGAAAAATGAGGAGTCATGTCATATCATGTCTAACTAATATCTAAATGAGTACTGTAAAGGTAACAAAATACTGCAAATCTAAACATACTAACCATCTAGTCTGACAAGGCCTCTACTACTCAGCAAACTATAGAGCCATTGGGACAGATCCCCAACTGACTAAAACTGAATTGAAAGCAGCAGAAAAACTACTAAAAATACTGAAGTGTCTGGAGATAGGTCCTCGAACCATGAGGACTCACCACAGTGCTGATGTAGATAAAGGTACTTGGGATCACTGACGCTGCTGGGACTAAGCGACTAAACCTAAATTATGAGGCTATATATCACACAGATGTATACGTGGATCAACATTTGGGAATGTACTGAGTATACGGGGGTGTATGGAGCTAAATATCAATACAATAAATCTTTATAGAAAACATTCATGGTATTATAAATGACTCACATAGCATGAATAAAACTCCCATAAATCATGAATAATGAAGCACGTAGTATAAATCACGTGAGCCAATACACTTTGTTCTAAATCTACATTCTTTCTTTGATATCAAGCTTGTAAACTAGTTAAACTCTTAAAATAACAACTATTAGAACATACACTTTAGTCTTTTGAAAACAAGGAACTTCTATGAATCTCAAGGAGTTAAGACCTTAAGAAATTTAAGACTTTACACTCTAGGAAGCTTGGGAGTTTATTCTAACTGACATAAACTATGTGAGGTACATGGAGTCGAACGACTTTCCCACGTTAGGGAGAGCTGTTCTATCCTTGACATCGAAGTAGAACCTTTTACTTTTTAGTGATCACTAACTTAACCCACTAGGGGTAAATCAAATCCTATGGTGTCTCGTAGTTCTGGGGCATGAGACCTTTGAATCAAGCCCAACTCGGTGCTAAATACTACTCCCTTACTTACGCTCAGATATTTTAAGAAAAATCCACCTTAAACAACTAAATAATATGCAATAGAAGCCAACTATGCTTCCCATTAGCTTAAATCAGATGGTGTGGATTTTCTTTCTTAGATTAGGATTAAAATCAACACTTTTTTTGAAAATTTGGCAGACTATCACCAATAAGCTTTAAAACTTTAATAACATATAAATAACAATACACTTCTTGAAACACTTTAGAAAGTATCAACAATTAATCCTTGGACTTAAGGCATGTATATTCTTAAAGGATCACAATTTTACAATAAAGCTTAATTCATGAGAATAATCTCGAAAACACTTCAACATATCACATCAATAAAGGAATGTGCAATTTATAGGATGAATTATCAATTCAAATCATAAATAAGCAAAATAATCATGCAATTCAAAACTTGAACAACTTATCAATTCATATTCTCAAAATAATATAATTTGGGTATAGACCCACTTGTAAAAATATAAAATTCATTTATAAAAATCAAATCTTTGGGCACAAGAATGAAAGGATTGTTCTTATTCAAACCCTACATACCTCAGGTTATGAACTTGGGTGGATAAACTTGCTTGAGACTCTTTCTCGTACTTTCGGATTAGGGTTCTTGAAGCCCTTGACTTGGGAACCTTGAATCTTGAATCAACTTGGTAAATCTATGGTGAATTCTGGAGATCCTTGGAATAGGTCTTGGATACTTAGGGTTTTTGTTTGAGAGAAATCTTAAGAAAACCTCATATAATGCTTAGAATGACTTGAAATCTAATGTTTGTACGGTTTAAGAGGCTTGGAAAAGTCTAAAGTTCCCTTTTTAACTTCTGTACGAAGCTGAAAAAATTGAACTAGAAAACCTAATTTTATGGGCCACCGCAATGCACCACTATTACGGTGGCTCACTGGAATTTGACAAACGGAATTCTGGGGGTCATTGCGATGCAGTGCTATTGGGTTTTCCCACTGGTTGGGACCTGGAACTTCAGTGCGATGCACTGCTATAGCAGAGTTTAATTGGAAATTGACAAATGTTAAATAAACCCTCTCCGAGACGTGCCAAGCACTAAAATGATGTTGTTTTACACTTGGATTTAAATTTGCCATAACTTCTCTCTTGGTTATTTCATTTGGGCGGATCTTATATTGTTGGAAAGCTAATTAAATTCCCCATAATAAAAAGTCAAAATTAGGGAAATTCTATAGGGTATTAATGTTACACACTTAGGAAGTCATTCATTAGCCTTCTAGAAAAAAATTAAGCTTAAGGAAAAGTTTGGTGGTATTAAAATATCTCCCCTTGGGAATATTCAACCTCGAATGATGCTCGTCAAGCTAAGAGTATGGAGGAAACTGAGTATGAATAGCTGAAGAAACTTGTTAAGAAGACTCTCTATCATTCTAAACTCTTGAATACATTGGAGAATGCATGAACTTATATTAAGAATAGCTATATAACTGCAACTTTGATTAGAAAGGGGCTGATTTAAGGAAAAATGATATCTTCGGCTTGATCTGAACTTGCAGAGAATTGCTGTGGGTACTTGAATCTCATATCTAACTCGGTTTCCCAAGTAACGCCCTCAACTGACTGGTTTTGCCACAACACTTTGACAAAGGGAACCACTTTATTCCTTTGTTTACGGTTCTCGTGGTCTAGAATCTCAGCTAGAATCTCTTCAAATGAAAGGCTAGTCGGGATATCAGGGCTCTCTGAAGGATCCACAACCATGGAATCACCAATGTGGTTCTTAAGCATGGAGACTTTAAAGATAGGATGCACAACTGATAACTCTACGGGCAAATCAAGCTCATAGGCTACTTTACCCACCCGACTTAGGATTCTATAAGGGCCAACATACTAGGGACTAAGCTCTCCCTTCTTGCCAAACCTTTTCATGCCTTTTATGGGCGAGATTTTCAGATACACCAAGTCATTAACTTCAAACTCAATGTCTCTTCTTCGAACATCTGCATATGACTTCTGACAACTCGGGGCTATCTTCAACCTTTCTCTAATGAACTTCACCTTCTCCATAGCCTCAAACACTACGTCAGGTCCAATCAGAGTAGCCTCACTCACTTTAAATAAACCGGTCGATGATCTACATCTTGTACCATACAAAGCCACAAATGGTGACATCTTGGTGCTAGAATGGTAACTATTGTTATACACAAACTCAATAAATGGTAAATGCTCATCCCAACTAACTTTGAAGTCAAGAGTACATGCTCTTAACATATCCTCCAAAGTTTGAATGGTCCTTTTAGCTTGACCATCTATTTGTGGATAAAAAGCAAAACTCAAATGAACTTGGGTACTAAGACCCTTCTGGAACTCCCTCTAAAACTGAAAAGTAAACTGAGTACCCCTATCTGAGATGATAGACAAGGGAACTCCATGGAACCTGACCAACTCCTAAATATATAATCTAGCATAATCCTTAGCTGTATAGGATGTATGAACATGCAAGAAATGCACTAACTTAGTCAGCTTGTCTATAAAAACCCAAATAGAATCATGGTGATGACGCGAAAGAGGTAAACCAGCCATGAAATCAATATTAACCTCTTCCAACTTCCAAGTGGGTAAACCAAATTATTGTATTACACCATCAGATCTCTGGTGGTCTACCTTAACTTGTTGGTACGTTGTACACTTTGCAACAAACTCTACTATATCCTTCTTCATGCCACCCACCAATAGATTTCCAGTAAATAGCGCTACATCTTGGTAGCACCGGGATGAATAGAAAATCACACAGTCATAATTCTCTACCTCAAATAATCAACCCAATGAACACACAATCTACTATGCAACCACAACACTCCATCTCCCCCTTAGAAGAAAACCTCTACCTTTTGGTCCTTAACTGACTCCTTTAGTCTGACCAAAATAGCACCTAAGTCTTGCTTCTCTTTCACTTCCTAAACTAAAGGGGATTCGAAACTACCCTGCACCAAAATACTCCCCTCAATAGAATCAAGCAACCTAACACCCAATCTAGCCAGAAAAAGCATATCACAAGATAACTCTTTCTTACCCTTCATTACATAGGCAACACTGCCCATAGAAAACCTGCTAAGGGTATCCGCCACTACATTGGCCTTGCCAAGGTGATGCAACATACTCATATCATAATTCTTTAGCAATTCTAACCACCTCCTTTGTCTAAGGTTCAAATCCACCTGAGAAAACACATTTAGCAAGCTTTTGTGGTCTGTAAACACGTTAACATGAATACCATATAGATAGAGTCTCTAAATTTTCAAAGAAAAAACTACAGTAGCTAAGTTAAGATCAAGGGTTGAGTAGTTCTTTTTATGTGGCTTCAACTGTCTATAGGCATAGGATATAATCTTACCTCTCTGCATCAACACGTAACCCAAACCAACTCTAGCGGGCATAACAATACACCATAAAACATTCGTAGCATCAGGAAAAGTCAACACAGGGGCTGAGGTGAGTCGAGTCTCTAACTCCCAAAAATTCTTCTCATAGGAATCTGACTAAAGAAACTTAACTTTATTTTGGGTCAAAAGGGTCATGGGGGATGCTATAGAAGAGTAACCTTCAACAAAATAGTGGTAGTAGCCAGCTAGACCCAAGAAACTCCTAATGTCTAATGGAGAGATAGGTCTGGCCAATTTCTTATAGTTTTTATCTTTTGGGGATCAACTCTAATGCCATCGGCTGAAATTATATGACCCACAAAAGCTACGAACCTTAGCCAAAATTTACACTTGCTAAATTTGACGAATAACTGATGATCTCTAAGAGTTTGCAAATCAATCCTAACATGATCTGCATGGTCATTCTAAGTATGGGAGTAAACAAGGATATCATCTATGAACACTATGACAAACATATCAAAATACTGCTTGAATACTCGATTCATGAGGTCCATGAAAGCCGCTAGAGCATTGGTCTGCCCAAAAGATATGACTAGAAACTCAAAGTGACCATAATGGGTTTGTAATGCTGTCTTTGGGATACCACACTCCCTTACTTTAAGTTGATGATAGCCAAATCTAAGGTCTAGCTTCGAGAAATAACTTGCACCTTGCAACTAATAAAATAGGTCATCAATTCTCATAAGAGGATACTTATTCTTGACTGTGACATTATTAAGTTGACGATAGACAATGCACATTCACAAAGAACCATCTTTCTTTTGCACGAATAGAATAGGTGTGCCCCAAGGTGACACATTGGTCCTTATAAAACCTTTGTCTAAAAGATATTTAAGTTACTCTTTCAACTCCTTAAGCTCTATTGGTGCCATACGGTAGGGAAGAATAGAAATAAGCTGAGTGTTGAAAAGAAGGTCAATCCTGAATTCTATCTCTCTATCGGGAGGTACCCCTGGGAGATCCTCCGAAAAAACATCAGAAAACTTATTAACAATGTTGGCTCACTGAATGGTTGGAGCCTCGAACCTAGTGTTCTTAACTCGAACTAAATGATAAATGCAGCCTTTGGATATTAGCTTTTTGGCTTTGAGATAGGATATAAAATGACTATTGGGAGATACTAAACTCCCGGACCACTTGAAGACTGGCTTATTCGGAAACTGAAACATAACCACATGGATAGATAGTCTCTAGATACGTAGCAGAAATAAAGCCAATCCATACCTAGAATAAGGTCAAAATCCACCACATAAAACTCTATCGAATCAGCAAGTATGACTCTATGAAGAATAGTAACAGGACATTTTTATACACTTGTTTAGCAATAACTGACTCCCCTTATAGAATAGAAACTAGGAAAGGATTAAGAATTTTTTCGGGACTCATTTCGAAACTCACAGCTACAAGTGGGGTCACATATTAAAAACTTGACTTGGGGTCCAACAACACATAAACATAAAAGTGAAAGACGTGGACCATACCATTAACAACGTCAGGATAATCCTCCTGCTCCTGATGGATGGTAAGACATAAAACTTATTCTAGTGCTGACCACCAGCAGTACTGGAAGAAGTGCCCTAAGGAGGAGTTGGATGGGCTAAAGAGGATGGGGCACTATTATCCTAAGTCTGAGGTTGCACATCTCTGTTCCCCTGCTTGGTATGCAGACACTCTCTAAGTTATTGGCCCAACTTGCCACAACTAAAACAACCCTTCTATTCGGCCAACACTCGCTAGGATAGGTCCTACTACACTTAGCACAGGGAGGATAATTAGTCCTGTTACTTATACTGTTCTGGGACTTGGACATAGAAGGCCTGTTCCCTTGCTCTTGCCTATTTCTGGGTGCGGGAGCACTAGCTGATAAAGGTGCTGGCATAGACAAACAACTTTAAAACTATAGATGGTTCCCTCCATGGGACCTAGCCTGACCATACTTATGCTGCTCAGATCTAACCGACTTGTTTTCTCGCACTCTATCTCTTTTCCTTTTCTTGTCTACTTCTATTTGCTGGGAATAAATCATCAGCATGAATCATCCTCCTAGAAAGATCCATATCCCTGTTGAGCATAGAAGTCCTACACGCTTTCAACCCCAGTCTAAATACTCCAGTCACAAACTTACTCATACTAGCTCGGGTGTAAGAAATCAATTCAGGAGCATATTTGGCTAACTGGTTTAACTTAAGGCAATACTCCTTAATAGTCATGGAGCCTTGCCTCAGGTTCATGAATTCCTCTACTTTTGATTACCTCATCTTAAGTAGGAAGAACTTGTGCAAGAATACATCTTAGAACACTTACCAAGTAGTAGGGGCTGCATATTCCCCTCTATCTTTCTTCAATGCAACAACCCAGTCATAAGCAATGCCTTTCAGCCTGTAAGACACTAGCTCAACACTTTCTTCCACTGAGTTAAGCATCACTTGGTTATCTTACTTACCTCTTTGAGATAAAACCATGGGTCCTCACCTTCCCTCTACCCATAGAACTCTGATGGGTTTATCTTCATAAAATCATGAATCCTAGCAATGGATAAATTACCTCCTTATTAAGGCGGAACTGCGGTTTGGTTATTGACCTAAACATTTGGGGTAATTACTTGGGCTAATGCCTGAAAGGCCGCCCAAAAATCAACATGATACACAGTCTCATTCAAGGGACCAATAGGCTGGGGTTGGTCATTATTGTTTCTGTGGGAATTCATTTTTCAGGGAGGCATTTTTTGAAATAACAGAGCAGGGATCAATAGTTGGGAGAGACAACTGTAGGCATGATAGAATCTGAAAGAAAGAAATAAATTTTTCCTAAAACATCTTGTAGCCTCTTGCTTATAGATGTGGCACGCTAAACACCAATGATCAAGACTCTACTTAACGTGGCTTGTCAGACTGCCTAGGACTCCTTAAATCTTAGGCTTTGAAAACAAGTTTGTAACACCCCAAAATCCTATCCCGGAGCATCACACGTTTCTTAAAGCTACAAGTAGCCCCAAGCTAAACCTTTGAGCCTGCAACTTAGTATAAAACTTACTTAGAGATAATGAGAGAAAACTTAAGAGTCATGTCATGTCATGTCTAACTGAAATCCGAATGAGCACTATAAGGGTAACAAAATACTGCAAATCTAAAATTACTGGCCATTTAGTCTGAAAAGGCCTCTACTACTCAACAAACTAGAGAGCCATTGGGACAGATCCCCAACTGGCTTGAACTGAATTAAAAGCAGCAGAACAACTACTAAAAATACTAAAGTGTCTGTAGATAGGTCTTCGAACAATGAGGACTCACCAAAGTGAAGATGTAGATAAAGGTGCATGGGATCACTGAAGCTGCTAGGACTGAGCAACTAAACCTACATTATGATACAATGTAGCACACAGATGTATATGTGGATCAATACTTGGGAATTTACTGAGTATATAAGGGTATATGCAGCTAAAATCAATACAATAAATCATTATACAAAATATACATGGTATTGTAGATGACTCACATAGCTTGAATAAAACTCTCATAAATCATGAATAATGAAACATGTAGTATAAATCACGTGAGCCATTACACTTTGTTCTAAATATGTATTGTTTCTTTGATCTCAAGCTTGTAAACTAGTTGAACTCTTAAAACAACAATTTTCGAACATACACTTTAGTCTTTTGAAAACAAGGAACTTCTATGAAACTCAAGGACTTAAAACCTTAAGAACTTTAAGACTTGAGACTCTGGGAAACATGTGAGTTTTTTCTAACTGAAGTAAACCATATAAGCTACATGGATTCTAATATCTTGCCCATGTTGGGCAGAGCTGTTCTATCCTTGCCATCAGAGTAGAACCTTTTGCTTTTTAGTGATCATTAGCTTAACCCATTTGGGGTAAATAAAATCCTATGGTGGCTCATAGTTCTGGGGTATGATATCTTGGAATCAAGCCAAACTAGGTGCTAAATACTACTCCCTTACTTAAGCTCAGATCTTTTAAGAAAATCCACCTTAAACAACTCAGAAATATGCAATGGAAGCTAATTATGCTTACCTATAGCTTAAATCAAATGGTGTGGATTTTCTTTCTTAGCTTAGGATTAAAATCAACTCTTTTCTTAAAACTTTAGTAGACTATCACCAATAAGCTTTACAACTTTAATAGCATGGAAATATTAGTACACTTCTTGAAACACTTTAAAAAGTATCAACAATTCATCCTTGGACTTAAGGAATGTATATTCTTAAAGGATCACAATTTCACAATAAAGCTTCATTCATGAGACCAATATCGAAAACACTTGAAGCTATCACATCAATATAGGAATGTGCAATTTATAGCATGAATTATCAATTCAAATCATAAATAAGTGAAATAATCATGCAATTCAAAAGTTGAACAACTTATGAATTTATATTCTCAAAATAATATAATATTTGTATAGACCCACTTGCAAAAAAATGAAATTCATTTATAAAAATCAAATGTTTAGGCACAAGAATGATAGAAGTGTTCTTTTTCAAACCCCACAAACCTCAAGTTAGGAACTTGGGTGGATAAACTTTCTTGAGAATCTTTCTCGTACTTTTGGATGAGGGTTCTTGAAGCCATTGACTTAGGAACCTTGAATCTTGACTCAACTTGGTAAATCTATGGTCAATTCTTCAGTTCCTTGGAAAAGGTTTTGGGTACTTACGGTTTTTGTTTGAGAGAAATCTTAAGAAAACATCATATAATGCTTAGAATGACTTTAAATCTAATGTTTGTGTGGTTTAAGAGGCTTGGAAAAAGTCCAAAGTGCCCTTTTTAACTTCTGTACGAAGGTGGAAAAATTAAACTGGGAAACCCAATATTATGAGCCATCGTGATGCGCCACTATCATGGTGGCTCACTAGAATTTGACAAATGGGATTCTGGGGGTTATCGCGACGTGGTGCTATCGCGTTGTCCCACTGGTTAGTACTTGAAACTTTAGCACGATGCTCGACTATCGTGGTGTTCCACTGGAAATTTAAAATTGTTAAATAGACCCTCTCTGGGATGCACCAAGTACTAAAATGACGTTGTTTTACTACTAGGATTTAAATTTGTCATAACTTCTTGCCCGGTTATTGAATTCGGGCTGATCTTATATTATTGGAAAGCTAATTAAATTTCCCAGATGATAAAAATTTGAAATTAGGTAAATTCTAAATGGATTAAACGTTACACACTTATGGACTCATTCCTTAGCCTTCTAGAGACAAAATTAAGCTTAAGGAAAAGTTTGGGGGTATTAAAATATCTCCCTCTTAGGAACATTCATCCTTGAATGACGCTTGTCAAGCTAAGAGTACAGAGGAAACTGAGTATGTATAGCTAAAGCAACTTGCTAAACAGACTAACTATTATTCTAAACTCTTGAATACTTCGGAGAATGGATGAACTTATATTAAGAATAGATATATAACTGCAACTTTGATTATAAAGGGGATGAATTAAGGAAGAACGATACCTTTCGCTTGATCTGAACTTGTGGAGAATAGGTTCGGGTACTTGGATCTCATATATGACTCGACTTCACAGGAAGCGCCCACAACTAATTGGTTTTGTCACAACACTTTGACCAGGGGAATCTCTTTCTTCCTCAGTCTACGGATCTGGGGGTCTAGAGTCTGAGCTGGAATCTCTTCAAAAGAAAGGCTAGTTGGGATATCTAGGCTGTTTGAAAGATGCACAACTACAGAATCATCAATGTGTTTCGTAAGCATGGAGACATGAAAGATAGGATACATAGCTGACAACTCTGCGGGCAACTCAAGCTCATAGGCTACTCTCACCACCTGACTTAGGATTCCATAGGGGCCAACGTACAGGGTCTAAGCTTCCCCTTCTTACCAAAAATTTTCACCCCTTTCATGGGCAAGATTTTCAAATACACCAAGTCATTAACTTCAAACTGAAAGTATCTTCTTCTCATATATGCATATGACTTTTGACGACTCTGGGTTGTCGTCAACCTTTCTCTAATTAAATTTACCTTCTCCATAGACTCAAACACTGTATCAGGTCCAATCAGAGTAGCTTTACCCATTTCAAACTAACCTATGGGTGATCTACATCTTCTACCATACAAAGCCTCAAATATAGCCACCTTCATACTAGCATGGTAACTATTATTATACGCAAAGTCAATCAATGATAAATGCTCATCCCAAATCCCTTTGAAGTCAAGAGCATACACTCTCAACATATCCTCAAAAGTTTGAATAGTTCTCTAAGCCTTACTATATGTCTGCAGATGAAAAGAGAAACTTAAATGAACTTGGGTACCAAGACCTTTCTGGAACCACTTCCAAAACTGAGAAGTAAACTGAGTACCCGTATCTAAGATGATAGACTAGGGAACTCCATGCCACCAGAACAACTCCCAAATATACAATCTAGCATAATCCTCAGTTGTATAGGATGTATGCACGGGAAATAAATGCGCTTACTTAGTCAGCCTGTCTACATTAACGAAAATAGAATCTTGGTGACGATACGAAAGAGGTAAACAAGTCACGAAATCCATATTCACCTCGTCCCACTTCCAAGTGGGTGTACCAAATTCTTGTATTATACCATCGGGCCTTTGGTGCTCTACCTTAACTTGTTGGCACATCAAACAATTTTCCACAAACTCTACTATATGCTTCTTCATCCCAATCCACCAATAGATTTCCCGTAAATCACGGTACATCTTGGTAGTGCCTGGATGAATAGAATATCAAACTCCATGTGCTTTAGTCATAATTCTTTACCTCAGATCATCAACCTAAGGAACACATAATCTACCCTACAACCTCAATACCCAATCTCCCCCTAGGGAGAAAACCTCTATCTTTTGGTCCTTAACTGACTCCTTCAGTCTGACCAAATTAGTATCTAAGTCTTGCTTCTCCTTCACTTCCAAAACTATAGGGGATTTCGAACTACTCTGCACCAAAATACTCCCCTCAGCAGAATCAAGCAACATAACACCCAATCTAGCTAGAAAAAGAATATCATGAGCTAACTATTTCTTACCCTTCTCTACATGGGCAACATTACCCATAGACAACCTGCTAAAGGCATCTGCCATTACATTGGCCATGCCCAGGTGACACAACACAGTCATATCATAATCCTTTAGTAATTCTAACTACTCTCTCTATCTAAGGTTCAACTCTCTTTGAGAAAACACATACTGCAAGCTTTTATGGTCCGTAAATGCATCAACATGAGTACCATACAGATAGTGTCTCCAGATTTTCAAAGAAAAAATTACAACAACTAATTCAAGATCATGGGTTGGGCAGTTCTTTACATATGGCTTCAATTGTGTAGAGGCATAAGCTATAACCTTACCTCTCTGCATCAACACACAAACTAAACCAACTTTAGAGGCATCAAAATACACCACAAAACCATCTGTACCATTAGGCAAAGTCAACACAGGGGCCGAGGTTAGTCGAGTCTTCAACTCATGAAAACTTTACTCACTGAAATCTGACCAAAGGAACTTAACTTTCTTTTAGGTCATACAGGTCATGGAGGATACAATAGAAGAGAAACCTTCAAAAAAATAGCGGTAGTAGCCATCTAGACCCAAGAAACTCCTAATGTCTGACGGCGAGATAGGCCGGGGCCAAGTTCTTACAACTTTTGTCTTTTGGGGATCAACTCTAATGCCTTCGGCTCAAATGATATGACCCAAAAAAGCTACTGACCTTAGTAAAACTTCGTACTTGCTGAATTTGGAAAACAACAAATGATCTCTATGAGTTTGAAAAATAATCCTAAGATGATCCGCATGGTCATTCTCAGTACGGGAGTAAACTAGGAAATCATCTATGAACACTATGACAAACATATCAAGATACTACTTGAACACTCGATTCATGAGGTCCATGAAAGCTGCTGGAGCATTGGTCAACTCAAAAGACATGACTAGAAACTTAAAGTGACCATAAAGGGTTCGGAAGGGTATCTTGGGGATATCACACTCCCTTACTTTAATTTGATAATAGCCAAATCTAAGGTCTATCTTTGATAAATAATTCGCATGTTGCAACTGATCATACAGGTCATCAATTCTCAGAAGAGGATACTTATTCTTGACTGTGACTTTATTAAGCCGACGATAGTCAATGCACATACGAGAAGAACCATCTTTCTTTCACATGAATAGAATAGGTGTACCCCAAGGTAACACACTGGGCCTTATAAAACCTTTGTCTAAAAGATCTTTGAGTTTTTATTTCAACTAATTAACCTCTGTAGGTGCCATACGGTTGGGAAAAATATAAATAGGATGAGTATCGGGATGAAGGTCAATCCCAAATTCTATCTTTTTATCGGGAGGTACCCCTAGGAGATTTTCCAGAAAAATATTAGTAAACTCATTAACAATGTTGGCTGACTAAATAGTTGGAGCCTCGGACCTAGTGTCTGTAACTCAAACTAGATGATAAATATAACCTTTGGATATTAGCTTTTTGGCATTGAGATAGGATATAATATAACTCTTGGGAGATACTAAACTACCGGACCACTCGAAGACTGGGTTATCCAGAAACTAAAACTTAACCACACAAGTACAACAATCTATAGACGCGTAGCAGGAATGAAGCCAATCCATACACAGAATAAGGTCAGAATCCACCATGTCCAACTCTATCAAATCAATAAGTATAACTCTATGAAGAATAGTAATAGGAAACTTTTATACACTTATTTAGAAACAACTGACTCCACTACTAGAGTAGAAACTAGGAAAGGCTCAGGAATATTTTCAGGAGTTATTTCAAAACTCACAGCTACAAGTGCGGTCACATAAGCGAAACTTGACCCGAGGTCCAACAACTCATAAATATCAAAGTGAAAGACACAAAGTATACCAGTAACAACATCTGGAGAATTCTCCTGCTCCTGATGGGATGGTAAGGCATAGAACCTTTTTTGGCGCTGACTGGCAGTAGTACTGAAAGAAACGCCCTAAGAAGGAGCTGGACAGGCTAAAGAAGCTGGGGCACTATTATCCTGAGGGTAAGGTCGCACATCTATGCTCCCCTGCCTGGCATGTGGACACTCTCTAAGTCCGTGGCCCAACTTTCCATAACCAAACAACCTCTCTTTTCAGCCAAACACTCACCGGGATGGCTCCTAGCACACTTAGCATAGGGAGGATAATTATGCCTATTACTTATACTATTCTGGGACTTGGACATAGAAGGCCTGTTCCCTTGCTCTTGCCTATTTCTGGGTGCGGGAGCACTAGCCGATGAAGGTGCTGGCATAGACGAACAACTGTGAAACTATGGACGGTTTCCTCTATGGAACCTAGACTGACTATACTCATGTTGCTCGGATCAATCCCTCTTATTTCCCCTCACTCTATCTCTTTCCCTTATCTTATCTCCATTTATTTTTTAGGCATGAATCATTAGCGTAGCAAGATCCATATCCCTATTGAGCATAGCAGTTCTATACTGTTTCAACACCAGTCCAGATACTCAAGTGACAAAATTACTCATCCTAGCTTGGGTGTCAGAAATCAAATCAGGAGCATTATTGGCTAACTGGTTAAACTTAAGGCAATACTACATAATAGTCATAGAGCCTTGCCTCAGGTTCATGAATTCCTCTATCTTTGATTCCCTCATCTCAAGCGGGAAGAACTTGCCCAAGAATGCATCTTAGAACACTTGCCAAGTATTAGGGGTTGCATTTTCCCCTCCATTCTTCTTCCATGCAACAACCTAGTAATAAGAAATGTCCTTTAACCTGTAAGACGCCAGCTCAATACATTTTTTATCTGAGACATGCATTACTTGGGTGATCTTCCTTACCTCCTCCAGATACAACTGTGGGTCCTTACCTGCCTTTAACCCATAGAACTCTAGTTGGTTCATCCTCATGAAATCACGGATCCTAGCAGCGCCTAAATTACCTCCTTATTGAGGTAAAACTGTGGCCTGGTTATTGACCTGAACATTTGAGGTAACTGCTTGGGCTAATGGCTGAAAGGCCACCCAAAACTTAGCATGAGACACAGTCTCATTCAAGGGACCAACAGGCTGGGGTTGCTCATTATTGTTTCAATGGGAATTCGCTCATTGGGGAGGCATTTTCTGCAATAACAGAGAAAAAATCAAAAGTTGGGAGAAACCAATGTAGGTATAATAGAATCTGAAAGAAAGAAATAAGTTTTTTCTAAAATGTCTAGTAGCCTCTTGCTCATAGATGTCGCGCACTACATACTGATGATCAAGACTCTACTTAACACAGCTTGTCAGACTCTCTAGGACTCCTTAAACATTAGGCTTTGATACCAAGTTTGTAATGCCCCAAAATCCTATCCTGAAGCATGACACGATGCTTAAGGGTACAAGTAGCCCTAAGTTAACCCTTTGAGCCTACTACTTAGTATAAAGCTTACTTAGAGATAATGAGAGAAAAATAACGAGTCATGTCATATCATGTCTAACTGAAATCCCAATGAGTATGTAAAGGTAAAAAAAGACTGCAAATCTAAACATACTGACCATTTAGTCTAACAAAGCCTCTACTACTCAACAAACTAGAGAGCTATTGGGATAGATCCCCAGCTGACTCGAACTGAATTAAAAGAAGCAGAGCAACTTCTAAAAATACTAAAGTGGTTGGAGATAGGTCCTCCAAAAATGAGGACACACCATAGTGGAGATGCAGATAAAGGTACTCAGGATCACTGGCGCTGCATGGACTAAACACTTGAACCAACATTGTGAGACAATGTAGCACATAGATGTATATGTGGATCAGTACTTGGAAATGTACTGATTATATGGGGGTGTATGCTACTAAATATCAATACAATAATTTTTCGTAGAAAACATACATGGTATTGTAGATGACTCACATAGCTTGAATAAAACGGTCATAAATCATGAATAATGAAATATGTAGTATAAATCACATGTGCCATTACACTTTGTTCTAAATCTATATTCGTTCTTTGATCTCAATCTAGTAAACTAGTTGAACTCTTAAAACAATAACTTTTAGAACCTACACTTTTGTCTTTTGAAAACAAGGAAATCCTATGAAACTAAAGGACTTAAAACCTTAAGAACTTTAAAACTTCAGACTCTAGGAAACTTTGGAGTTTCTTCTAAACGACCTAAACCATGTGAGATACATGGAGTCCAACGTCTTACCCACATTTGGGAGAGCTGTTCTATCCTTTCCATTAGAGTAGAACCTTTTACTTTTTAGTGATCACAAGCGTAACCCACTTGGGGTAAATTAAATCCTACGGTGGCTCATAGTTTTGGGGCATATGACCTTGGAATCAAGCCCAACTCATTTCTAAATACTACTCCCTTAATTAAACTCATATCTTTTAATAAAAAAATCACCTTAAATAACTCAGAAATATGCAATGGAAGCTAACTATGCTTACCTTTAGCTTAAATCAAATGGTGTGGATTTTCTTTCTTAGCTTAGGATTAAAATCAACTCTTTTCATGAAACTTTGGTTGACTATCAACAATAAACTTTAAAACTTTAATAGCATGGAAATATCAATACCCTTCTTGAAATACTTTAGAAAGTATTAACAATTCAAACTTGGAATTAAGGCATGTATATTCTTAAAGGATCACAATTTCACAATAAAGCTTAATTCATGACACTAATCTCGGAAACACTTGAAGATATCACATCAATATAGGATTCTGCAATTTATAGCATGAATTATCAATTCAAATCATAAATAAGTGAAATAATCATGCAATTCAAAACTTGAACAACTTATCAATTCATAATCTCAAAATAATATAATTTGGGTATAGACGCATTTGTAAAAACATGAAATTCATTTATAAAAATCAAATCTTTGGGCACAAGAACGAAAGAAGTGTTCTTATTCAAACCCCTCATACCTCACGTTATGAAATTTGGTGGATAAACATGCTTGAGACTCTTTCTCATAATTTTGAGTGAAGGTTCTTGAAGCCCTTGACTTGGGAACCTTGAATCTTGACTCAACTTGGTAAATCTATGGTGAATTCTTGAGATCCTCATAAGAGGTTTTGGGTACATACGGTTTTTGTTCGAGAGAAATCTTAAGAAAACCTCATATAATGCTTAGAATGACTTCCAATCTGATGTTCGTACGGTTTAAGAGGCTTGAAAAAAGTCCAATGTTCCCTTTATAACTTCTGTACGAAGCTAGAAAAATTAAAATGGAAAAACTAAATTTTTTGGGGCACCGTGATGCGCCACTATCGCGGTGGCTCACTAGAATTTTACAAATGAGATTCTGGGGGTCACCACCACGCGGTGCAATCGCGTTGTCCCACTAGTTGGGACCTAGAACTTCAACGCGATGCTTTGCTATCATGGAGTTCCACTGGAAATTGACAATTGTAAAATAAACCATCTCCGCAATGCTCCAAACACTAAAATGACGTTGTTTTACTGCTAGGATTTAAATTTGCCATAACTTCTTGCCCGGTTATCAGATTTGGGATGATCTTACATCATTGGAAAGTTCATTAAATTTCCCATATGATAAAAAGTCAAAATTAGAAAAATTCTATATGGTTTAAACATTACACACTTAGGAAGTTATTTCTTAGCATTGTAGAGAGGGAATTAAGCTGAAGAAAAAGTTTGGGGGTATTATAGATAGGGTTTGAGTCTTCTTTAGGGCAAGTTTGGGAGAAATGATGTGCATTTACATTTTTTCACTTTGGCTGATTTTCTGTCCGTGATAGCACCAGTTTTGCCGTGATTGCGCCAACTACGACCGCGGGTAATGACACGTGAATGTTGTATCTTTACAATCTTTATTGGTCGTGACTGCGGTCTAAGGACCGCGATCATGATAACTGAGGCCATGTTCTGTTCGATTTCTTCTGCTGCACTTCTTCTCTCCCTTTTGTTTCTTTTTTTGATCCAATCCACATCCTTATATTTTATCACCTTGGTACTTGCAAAATGTGAATATTAGTGCATTTAATCATAAATTATGTCTAATTTATTCATTCAAATCATGGTAATGTGCTCGAATGTGGAGTATAATTGAGTGGTAGATTCATCACTCATCAACATCCCCAACTTAAACCTTTGCTTTTCTTCAAGCAATAGTGCCTCTTAACATGAGATAATGCACATTTATGCCCAGAATAGATGACCCGATGATCATATTGACTTTAAGCATTGTCACCACCATAAGTATCTCTTTGCACATCAGGCAAGCTATTCTCACTTCACCCCTCCACTTAAAAAGCAATATCTAAGAAAGCAAAAGATTTCAAAGAGCAACGATGCACCAACAACCAATACCCGAGAAGTGACTCACTTTTGACCAACACTAAGCTATACTTCTTTTGCCTTATTTGTTGGGATGTGACAAAATCACCCACCATAACTTGTTCATATTCCTTCTCACAAGAAGAAAAATTTCAAACACCAAACTACCAAGTATGAAATAAGGAATTTAAGTGCAAAACTCTCTCCCTCGCAAGAACTCTATATGATAACAAGTGCTATACCATAGGCTTGCTTAAATTGTCAATCACAACTACAATAAAAAGCAAATGGTTGGAGATCTCGAAGGTTTTATTGAGCTGGCAATGTAGGTTCAGGTTAGGTTAAGATATCATTTTGGAATAACATGGTTACATCCATCTTGAATATCTACATCACACTATTTGATCAATCCTTTGACTATGGGTCACTTCCCTTAGTTTTAATTCTTTTGATTACACAAGTGCCTAATATTTCTTCCTTGTTTCACCTATTTTTTTAATTTATTTTTCTCACAAATTTCATGAAATTCCTTCCTTTGTTGGGTCCTTTCTTTTTCTTATTCATTTTTTTCAATGCTTAAGAACGTAGGCATTCACTAACACTTTGTAGCCCAAAGTTTCTTCCTTCAATCTTCACCACCCCCAACTTAGGCTTTTAGCCTCTAGTTTCATTTCAAAGTTCAAGGAGGGTATGGTTCAAAATAGGGATAAAAATTGAATGAATCATGGTTTGTAAAGTATTTGCTAAAGAAAGAGCTAAAGTCTAAAAGTGGGTTACTAAGGATAACATTTATGAACGGTTAGGCTTTTTAGGCTAAAGTGGGCTTCCAAAAGTCACAAAGTTGGCCTAAGATCATTTCTCCAATCAAATACAATTAGAGTTTAGTTTTAAAAGTCCAATGGGGAAAGTTCTAGATGACACAAGTATACACGAGATTTAATAAAGCAAACTCACCACACATAATATGTGAATTCGTCAAGGAGGCTCAATTTGCCTCTCACGAAAGAGACAAATATAGAGTATCTATCAATATGTACAAGCCAAAGATTTTGGAGTTACAAAAAGAGAAAAAGTTTTAATTAAAGGTTTCTCATGTCCATGCCCTTGATTTGTTAACAATTTTTGGACGGAGGGGTTTTTTTTTTTTTTTTTTTGCATTTGCACAATGCACAATTTGCTAACTTATGACAACAATCCAAAACTTTGTCTTCATATTTGGCTCAATATGGGCAAACCAACTATATGGCTACTCAGTCTTCACAAATGGCAGGAGTGCAATCCCAAATTTTAAATCCTACAAGTACTCAGACTCTGTTTGCATTTATGACCTTAATGCCATGGGTACTCAGAATTCCCCTGCATCTAAACTCAAACCCCAATCATGATGCTTTCCCCTTAAGAATGTCATCACTGAATCAATTATAGGGAAAATCTCATCATGCATCACTATAGTGAAAATAAAACTAAGTAAAACAAAAATCTAAAAGTCAAAACCACATGATTAATCCATGAAATTGTGGGCACCATCAGAGTTCCTAAAAACTCAAATCCAACATCCAAGACAACATAAAGCATCCAAAAATAAAAACACAAAATATACAGGAATGTATCAAAACCAATAGTATAAAATACATACGTAGGGAACAACCCCCAACCCATAGCTTGCAGTAACCTCACTGGATAATTATAAAATAAAAAAAGAGAAATAGATGTTCTCCTAGTGTCTACATTATGTGCTGCCATTCCCTGCAGACACAAAATCATCATCAACAACATTAGCATCAGACCACTCAACAGGTTTCTCATCATCACTCTTGACTCTGGGAGAAGGTAGCTTGTTATAAGGGTTCAGGAACTTCCACAGGCCCTTGACCCCTTCCCAAAATTTTCCGAAAAATTTATATCTCTTTTATTCCCTCTTTTTCATCTTCTCATGGGAGTCCCAAAGATCCATGTGAGACTCTGACAGTGCTGAGTACGCCCTCTTTAGTCTAGAAACTGTGGCTTCTAGCTTTTCCTTCTCCTTCTTATACTTCTTATAGTCTTAAAAGTACATATAAGAGTGATGCCTGGTGGATAACTCTCCTGACCCTTGAGGCAGACCTAATACGAGCTTCTTGATGGCCCTAATATCACTAGAAATATCTTCCATATGCCTACCAACAAATGGTCGACAAGATTCTATCTCCTCAACTGTTGACTTGCCAAAGTCAATCTTCCACTTTTTGCTATGTCCAGGTACACTATCGCCATTGATTTTAAGTGGAGAGATATGTGGGCTTTGTTTCACCCATGTGTCAATGGGATACTCTTCCACCTCAGCCTTTCTGCAGAACTAAGTAATAAGAGAAGAAAAGGGAAGAAGTGTACCACCCTAAATCTTTAAAGGCCTCCACTCTTGAAGCATAATCTTGCCCACATTTAACGCAAAACAAGACATAAAACATGCTATCATACAAGCGCACAAATTAGTGGAAGAAGTCATATGTGTGCAAGGAAAAATTCTTCTGCAGATGAAGTTCAACCATATTATGGCTTCTACTGTGAAGTCGTGCATGGATATCCCTCTTTTGGTGACAGCCCAGGAAAACTCTCTGTTAGGGTATAGTATGCCAGCCATCCAAGTGCCTGGCTGAGAACCTTTAGCTTGGAAGTCAACCATGTTTACATCCCAAAGCACATAAACTTTATTCACTTGTTTTGCACCAAAATTTATTTTCTTCCCCTAATTATCATTACAGGGTTTGAGAGGGAGACTATCCTGAGATTTGTGTAAAATTCTCGCACCCAGTGTTTGTTAGCCTCATACGGGTCCGAGGCAAAGCATATCCACCTAGAAGTAGCAAGCCTGTCAAGGAATCCTAGGAATTTCTCTGGCACCTAGTCCATGCAGATGCCTCTCTATAGAAGTAGTTTGGTCCTTAGGAGGTAACTGTAATACTGGCTTTGACATTTTGGAGTCACGAAACAAACATTGTCAAAGTATCCAATGTTGAGTACTTGTAGGCAGTATAATATAGACCATCATTAGCAATTTCACACTAAAAACACGCTAGATTAATTAGTTAAACTCATGCGGCAATGTTGTAATCGGTTTTGGGGGTGAGAAATAGACATGCAAAAATTTTGGACTAAGCTGAAAGCTGGTCTCAGTTATGGCGATTGTGGTACATTCACTGCGATCGTGGTTCTACGGTTGCGGACCCTTGACAATGATTTCAGTTCTGTTATCATGGTAACAAGGACCATTTTTGACAATTTCTGCACATCTCCAGAGCACTAAATTTTAACCCTAAAATATGTTTAAATTTATCAATTCTCATTATGCTCATGAAACCTAAACCCTCAATGCTAGATTATTACCCTCAAAACTCAAATAAACTAACATGGATTTCATTGGAGCAATTAATTAAACATATGGTGTACATATGAATTCTATCATTTATAGGCCAAAATCCAGGTAATCAAGACTTCTCGATTAATATGTACATAGACCACAATAATTAACCACCATAATAAACACACACAAATATGGATTTAGCATTGAAAACACTATCGTAGGCTTTTTGCCAAACTGCAATTCCAAGCCTAAAACAACATCAAAACAAGGGAGTTTAGTCCACTTACCATGTTATATGATGAGGATGAATTGAAATGCACCACATAGACACTCAAATAATGCTTTATCTTAGAGAATTTTAAGAGAATTAAAAAAAAAGGCATGGGGGGAGAATAGGTAGTCCGATGGTCATTCAAACTGCATTGGCCATGATCACGGTAAGATGCCTGCGATCGGGGATACGTGGCCACTATAATCATAGACACCTATTTATCACAATTGAGGTGACAGGAACTGTGATTGAGAAAACTGAGACAAATTTTTAGGCCCTCTACATTCCCCAGTTCAGTCCATACATGATAATTTTACCTCTTTCCTTTTTAAAGTTTAATCAATACTCCTCTTAGCACTAAAATTTCATGGATTATGCATGAATAAAAACAAAATTAAAATCTACTAGATCATGCATAAATGAAAGAATATGGGTCACTTTTGTGGCATGATAGGTTTCTTCCCATCTTTTGTGGAAAACCACCCCTCCCACTATTGTTTGTCTTCCAACTTAGAAGATTTAAATCTCTGTCCAATATTTCACTCACTATGAGTTGAGTGACAGAGGGACAGAAGATTTTAATCTTCTAAGGTGAAGCTAGATAGAGGTGGGGAATAATGATGAAGCTTTTATCTTTCCACTTTGAAGACTTAACCTTTTACCTAATTTAACATCAAATTTTTTATTTGTCTCCTTGGGTAAGGTTTGGAACATCAATAGGCCATTAGTTGAACATCGTAAGTTGAACTCCTTGTCCATGGAGTGTGAGGTTCCCATGTTCTCATTAAAAATGTCAAACTCCAAAATTTAGAGGTGGTTCTCCTTCTTCCAAAAGTCTATCATTTTCTTGGGTAGATAGATTTTCATTAAATCCACCAAGCATAATATTGAAAAGTGGTTCGAATGAGGTCCATCCCTTAATTCCAAAATGACATCCCTTCTAGCATTCTCACCCTGAGATGGGCTAGACTTGTCATAATATATTTGCTTGGCTTCTTCTTTTGACTCTAGCACCATTTCATCACTTTTGGCATCTTCTACAATATGTTGTTCGGTTGGTCGGGAAATCACTAAGGATTCTTCCCTACCAAGAGCATCATTAAACACATAACTTGGATTCATTTCTTGATTCACCTCATCTTGGGAAATGGGATTGGTGATGGAAGATTTGTTTACTTGCTTATTTCACCTCTCTTAGCAATCTCGTCTTCACATGCTCCCATGGATTGATGTATTTCTTGCACATTCTCCCCCGTTGTAGTTAACCGATCCAACATAATTTAAAGCATTGCTTCAAAAATATTGGACTTGGCTTGTTGTTCTTCCTTTATTGGATCATGAGACCTGCCAAAATCATAAGAGGAACTACCAATTGAGTTAGTATAACGGGGGAGGGGAATTTGGACAATCACTCTAATGCCTATCTCAACAACCACATAAAGAACAACCAAACTCCCTATAGGGTCGAGATGATGATTCCATCTCTCATTGGGGAGCATATCTACATTCTCTCAAAGATTGTGGTCCATCAAAATATGGGCATGGATTATCAAGATTCGACTTCCAACTACCAAAATCACAGTAGTCCCAAGATGCCATAGTGAAAAGTAAATAAAAAAAAATCTACCTATCATAAGAAACAGAAGCAAATCACAAGCACTTATTACAGTTTTGAATTTAAGAAAGTAAGCTAAAACTTGAAAATAACTCAATATGGTAAATTGTTCCCCGGCAGCGGTGCTATTTTTGATAAAGCTCAACTTACACATCAATTTAAGTGCAAGGTGGTCATCGTCAATATATTTGTCCAATTTTTGAGTCAGGGTTGAAGCCATGAGGGAAAATGTGAATGGCTATCAAATTAGCCTAGAACAATGGATACTTGTTAAATTCAAACGTAGAGTATAACAAGAAAAAAATGGTTAGAAAATATCAAAACTAATATTTTTTTAGGGTTTTCAAGTATTGATTTGGGTTTATGAATAATTAGAGTTTAATCATTTAGGCACGAGTCTAGGGGTTATGCTTTCCAAGAGGCAAGTTATGCATGGGCGTGTGATGACTTGATACAAATTCTAAATGTTGGTGA
This sequence comes from Capsicum annuum, assembly GCF_002878395.1. Lineage (NCBI taxonomy): Eukaryota > Viridiplantae > Streptophyta > Magnoliopsida > Solanales > Solanaceae > Capsicum > Capsicum annuum. The sequence continues at coordinate 133,087,418 of NC_061117.1, forward strand.
AGTGGTAGGCTAGGTTGGAAATCCTTGAGGCTAGTGTGTCAACAAAACCTCAAGGGTGTCACTCATTGACCCTTTCGAGTACCAAATGAGTGCATAAATCAAAACTACCAAATAACCTCAATTAGACACCCCTATTTCAAAGATGATGCCCTAAGTATAATCAACTTCTCAATCACCCTTATGTATAAGAGAGTGAAAATTAGCCAACCAAGCTCATAAATTATCTATTACTGCCTTGGTTTCCATATCCCTATTTTAAGGATGATGTGGTTCCTAAAGTTTACCTAAATGCCTTCTTCAAGGATGGTTTAAGCTTTCAAGATCCTGGTATTTTAACCCACAAACCCTATTTGAGTATTTAAGGCTTTCAACCACAAATCCTAACCAATTTAATCAAGAAATAATAAAAGACAACATCACAAAATAGTAAATGCATAAGTAAATCACATTTCACACATAATTGCACCCTTATCTAGCATAATCCAAAGAGGATGAACTAGCTACACAAAGAAATAGTAAGCAAAATATACCCAATATCTTCCATTGATTAGATCTATGAAAGACTAAGTGAATGTTACTTGAAACTTTTAATATCCATAAATCTTCAATGGGAGTTAGCTGATTATTCACTTGGAAACTAGTCCAATGTATTCTTCGCCCAAAATTTATACAATATTTTCTTCTCCAAGTATGGAGGCTGAGAACTAGAACAATATTCAATGATTTAGAATTGTAGAATGCATAATGGAATGATAGGGTTTGAGTCTAGGCCAATTAAGCCTATAAAGCTCCTAATATCGGTTGGAATTGTGAGTCTAGGCTATTTTTTATCTGCCTCAACTTTCTATAGATCCACCTTGATCCTTTTAATCGACAACACATACCCAAGGAAAGCAACAACATTCAGTCAAAACTCACACTTAGAAAATTTTGAATACAATTTCTGGTCTTTAAGAATCTGCAACATAATTCATAGGTGATTGGCATAATCCTCCTCACTCTTAGAGGACACCAAGATCTCATCAATGAAAACTATCATAAGCAAGTCAAAAAACTATCTGCACACCTAATTCATAAGATACATGAAAGCATACAGAGCATTTGTCAACCCAAACGACATAACCAAGAACCCATAATGACCATATTAGGTTCAAAAAGTAGTCTTAGGAATATCAACCTCACAAATTTTCAACTGATGATAGCCTTAATAAAGATTAATCTTAAAGAAACACCTAGCACCCTGTACTAAATCAAAAGGGTCATTAATCCTTGTAGAGGGTACTTATTCTTCATTGTAAGCTTATTCAATTGATGATAGTCTATACACTTTCAAGGAGACCCATCTTTCTTTCACACGAAAAGTATAGAGCCCCCTATGGATAAAAACTAAGACGAATGAAACCCTTATCAAGAAGATCTTTTAATTGCTCATATAGCTCCTTTAATTTATCCAAAGCCATCCTATAAGAAGGAATAGAAATAGGATAAATAGCTAGCAAAAGATAAATCCAAACTCTATTTCCTTATCGTGAGGACTTCAAGGAAGATCATCGGGAAACACTTTTGGAAACTCATTAAACATAGAGATAGATTAAAAAGAAGGACTATCAGAATTATAATCTTTATTCCAAACTAGATGATATAGACACCCTTTTGAAATAAATTTCTGAGCTTTAAGATATGAAATAAACTACCCTTTGTGTACTAAAGAACTCCCCTCCCATTCTAATATCGTCTAACTTGGAAAATGAAAACTGGCCCTTTAGATTCTACAATCCAGAGACACATAGACAAATAAAGCCAATTCATCCCCAAGATAACATCAAAATTCACCATATTGAGCCCTATTAAATTCCCCAATGTCTCTATATGAAAGATAGACACCACTTAACCCCTATAGACTTTTCTAGCAACTATAGAGCCACCCACCATAGTGGAAACAAAATAGGGTCTGAAATACTTTCAGGACCAAATCCAAAATGCATAGCCACATAATGGTTCACATAATATAGTGTAGAACCTATTTTAAGTGAACAATAAACATCATGATAGAAGAGTTGCAACATAGCATTAACAAAATCTAGGATGCCTCAGATTGGTAGCAAGTAGCAAATGCATAGAGATGATTTCGTCCAGTCTTAGTAGCAAAAGCAATGCCCTTAGGTCAGGAGCTGAATAAGTGGTAACCAGAACTTTATTAATCCCTATGGGTGGTCAGGATTAACTATACCTTTTTTTTAGGATGATTATTGTCAATATAATAACTCCACTTGAGTTAGGATCAAATCCACGAAGAGGGTAACTAGTATTCAAAACATAAGTATGTTGGAAGCTACTACGCATTTACCTATAGTGTAAACATCATGTAAGACATAAATTCAAAATTGGAGGTATGGTTTGAAAAAATTCTACATGAACTACCAATTTAGAGCAACAATTATAGATGAAATTACAAAAGGAGAATAGCATTTGGATTATGTTTTCTTAGGGGCATATATAACATCGGTACATAAAAGTCAAATCCAAACACTAGTTAATGAATGTATGGGTAGGCTACGTTATGGGTTTTGATGTTAGTCTTTCAATAAAACACTAAAATATCATCCATGGATTCCTCTAAATACTCTATGGGTATGGCAAGCAAATCAACCCAAAACCTCAATTGGGCATCCCAATTTCTAGGAAGATGCCTATGACATAGCAAATTCACAATCCATCGTTATTTATAAGCCAATGTAAAGGAATTGGCTAACCTCTAATTATTGTTCACAATTACTTATCATCAGTATCCCTTTTTTCATGGATGATATGAGATCTAACTTCATACACACATCCCTCTTTCAAGGGTGAAGTGGGATTTTGGGAAATTGGGGCTTTCATCCATATATTCCAATTTGATAATCAATTTTAGTGAAATCCAACATCATAAACAAAGAATATACACTATCAAACAATACCCACACACATTTGCACCCTATTCTAGCATAACCCCAAGATTGATGTTTAGATGCTCATAAATTTTGAGAGAAGAAATATTATGAATATGATATTCAAAGCTCCAATAAGAGAAAAGCAAGGGTACTGTAAAATTAAACTTGAATTACAACTATAATCACTTGGAAAATTATCTACAATAGTCTTTCACAATTTTTTAGGGTGTTTATAATGCAAAAAATTAAATTTTAGTTGGGAGATATTTCTAAAGTGAAAGGGTTTTTTCCCTTTGAAGGATTTGGGTTCAGCTTCTTGAAAGGACGAATCTGCCCGTGGACTATTTTTTGTTCCATCACAAGGGCGATCACTGGATCGCAATCAGGTTACCTCTATTGTTACCACTGTGCTGAATTCACGATCACTGAGGCACAACCATTCCTCTGATTTCTTGATTACGATTGCGACTCTGAGCATCGCGATTGAGATACTTAAGGGCCACCTAAATTTCAAATTTTCCCCTAACTCTTCCCTTTTTGATTTCTTTAAGCTTACATCACTTGTTTTTTTCCTATTACCTGTATACCTAAAAAACATATGTATTAGTTTATTCAAATGGAAAATTTATCTCATTAACACCATTTACCTACAGTGATGTACACGAATTTGGGCATTAATGAGTGGTAAATTTAGAACTCATCAATACCCTCAACTTAAACCTTTGCTTGTCCTCAAGAAATACTAATTATTACACAATGAGACTATTTAGTTATAAGCCCATTTATTCTACCAAATGATCACAATGACTTTGAACTTTATTAGAACCAAGAAGTAGCTCTTACGCATGGGTAGATATATTCTCACAACTACCCATAACATAAATTACAATCTCAAGGATGAAAAAGACTTTAAAGAACAACAAACAATAATCACTACCTCTCTAGAAGTGAATCTCCATTGATATAGACTCAACTACACTCTTTTACCTCATTTTTGGAAGAGGATAATTTTACTCGACTGCATTTTGTCTACATACCTCCTCACGTAAAGAAAAATCAACATGCCAAATTATCTATTATGGAACAAGGGATTTGAGTGCAAATACTCACTCATAAAGAATCTCTCAATGCAAACAAGTATCATACAATATGCTTGCCCTTGTTTTCAATCGTCACTACTATGAATACACTTGATTTGAGACCTCAAAGGACTTTTTACAGAATATAATGTAGGCTCGGGGAAAGGGTATAGTATCATTTGGTAATGAAGTTACTACACCCTTCTTGAACATCTACATCACATTATTAAGTCAAACTTTGGACCATGGGTCACTTTATTTGTTTCCAACTTCACACATGTCTACTTTCATTACTTTGATTCACCAATCTCTTTGAAAGCACATTATTCTCATATATTTCTTTTGTGTAAGCTATGTTTTTCCTTCTTATGATGATTCCTTTCTTTTTCACTTCTTTACTTGCGCTCTTTTCTTTGGTTTTAGGCATCCACTTACAATACCATGGCCCAAGGTCACCGCTTCTAAGACTTATCACCCCAACTTAGGCTTTTTGTCTTAAGTTGCATTTGAAGTTCAAGGAAGTTAGGGTTAAAAATAGGGGTAAAATTAAAGTGTTTCAAGGCTTGCAATGTGGTTTCCAAAGAAAGTTTTGAAGGCTCAAAATAGCTGACTAAGGATACTATTCGATGTACACCCATAAGCTAGTTAGGTTAAAGGGGTTCACAAAGAAGGCCTAAGATCATTTTGCAAACCAAACATAATCACGATTAGCCTTGAAAGACTAATGGGGCATGTTCTAGATGATACAAGCAAGAATGACAGTTAAAAAACTACATTCACGACACATGAAATGAAAACTATTCAAAGAGGATCAATTACATTTCATACTAAAAACAAAAAGTAGGTATTTACTATGTACTAAAAACTAAGGAATTTGGAGTCTCAAAAAGAGATAAAGAATTGTTACACAATTGTTCAGGTCCATGCCCTTGATTTTCAAAAAAATATTTGATGGAGAGGGGTGTTTGCTTTGCATTTACACAATAAAAATATGCAGTTTATGGGACCAAACCAAGCTGTCATCTTACACTTTAGATCTCACAAGGGAAAAACATATGACTAAACAAACTTCACCGTTGGTATAATAGTGATCCCAAAACTCCAATGCTACAGGTACTTAGAATTCCCCTATAACTTTGGCTCTAAAGCAAATTACGATAATTTTCCTTTATGAATATTGTCACTCAATATATAATAGGGAAAGTCTTCGTCCGATATCATTATAAATAAGATAAGAGTAAAATAAAAATCTAAAAATAAAAATCGTTAACTAATCCATGAAATGTAGGCACCATCAAGGTGCACAAATATTACTACCCAAAATGAGAATATAATTAGCCAAATCAACAAAAACAATAAAAACATCCAAATAAATATCCTAATGGTATAGACCATGAAAATAAAATAATTATGACTACTATAGAGATAAGAATCCCCAACTAAAAGATTGTAGTGCTCCCACTGTATAATAAAGAAAGAAAAAGAAAAGAGTAAAGAGTAATCCCTGTAACAACATAAAGCACTGATGTTTCTCTCAGTCTTGGCATTATCTGAATCTAGCTATGTAGCTGGGACCTCATTATCACTCTCAGTCCTAGGAGAGAGAAGCCTCTCTTTGGGTTTCAGTATCTCTTCGATCCCTTCCACATCTTATTGAAGAATTTGTTCCTCTTCTTCTCACTCTTTCTTATGTTATCATGAGAATCCTTGAGCTCGTTGTGCTAATATTCTCAAGATGAATAGTCTCTCTCAATCTTAGAGATGGTGGTCTCCTACTCCTAGTGATCTACCAAAAATCTTTCATAGTTAGTCTATGAAACATAAGAATGACGAGTGGAAGATGGCCCTCTTGGCTCTATAGAAAACCCAAACACAAGCTCCATGATCGTCCTAATCTCAACTATGATCTCTTCAAATGACCCTATTATGGATGGCCTAAAAGAGTCCATATCCTTATATGTTGACTTTTCTAAGTCTATCTTTCTCTTCTTGCTATTACCAAATACGCCTTCACCTTGAATCTTAAGAGGGTAAATAGGGTTCTTTGGATGCCCCTAAGTATCTTTGAGATACTCCTCAACCCCGACACTCTTGCAAAGCTCTATGATAAAAGAAAGAAATAAGAGTAAGTAGCCACTTGGGTTCTTAAAATGCCTCATGTCTAAATGCACAAGCCATCCAGCATCCAAAGGAATGTTGTCTAAGTATATACAACTATATGGACTCGAACATCTGGAATATAGGTCATGTGAGTGCATAGGGAAACTCGGCTAAAAATGAATGCTAACCATATCCTTGCCACAACCTTGAAATTGTGCAATGATATCCCCATTTTGGTGACAGCCCGAGGGACCTCTCTACTAGGATACATCTTTTCAACCAACCAACTTCCCGGATCACACTATTTTGCTTAGAATTGGTCCATGTCCACATACGATATCACATATAGGTTGCTTATCTTCTCATCCCCAAAGTGAACATTCTTCCCCCGTATTCTTATAACTCATTCGAAGAAGGACACTAAACTGAGGTTAGCGTTGAATTGCCTCACCTAATTTTTATTCGCCCCACATGGATCCGAGGTAAAACATCTCCACCTTGTGGTTAAAAGTATTTCAGGGATCGCCGGGAGATTCTCCTACACCTTATCCAAGAATATGCCTCTCTCTGGAAATAGCTTGTCTTTGGGAGGTTAGAATTGTATAAGGTTCGGCACTTCGAGGCCATGAAGCGGGTTTGGTCAAAATCTCCCATCTTTAGCTTTAAAAAAAATAGAGAACAACACAAAAATAATTATCAATATTTACATGTGAAAGTTATGCTATGTTATTTAACTAAGCTAATGGGATGGTGTCTTGGTGATTTCTAAAAATGAAATGAACTTGAAGAAATTTTTTGGTCTTGGCAAAAAATAGCTTCAAATGTCGTGATCACGCTTCTCTGACACCGATCGTGGTAACTGAAGCATGCTCGACCAAAATCATCAAAATTCAAAACTTCTAATTTCAATGCCCATTTGTGTTCTAAATAAAAAAGTTGCATTATGAACATGAAACATAGTCCCTAGATGTTCAATCATGCCTAGAACATGTGAAAATGATTAAAATCCATTTGGGCATTTAATCAAACACTTGGTGTGCTCATACTATTAATATTATTTTATTGAACAAATTAGGGTACTCAACACTTCCCCACAGCCGTACACAACAATTAAAACATTTAACCACACCAACAAACATATTTAAACTAAGGATTTCACATTAAAAACATAATTTCAGGTCGTTCCTAAGACTAGTTCTAAGGCCTAAATACAAGCATAAAAGAGAGAATTTGAAGTGCATACCAGATTAACAGATGTAGAGGGGATGTCTATGCAATTTTGGATGCCCAAAATACATTGAAATCAATTACAATTTAAGAGAAATTTTAAAGGAGTGTGGGGGAAAATGGTGGTGCAGATTCATCTTTTAAATAGGATTTACCACGATCGTGGTCTGAGTTTTGCGATCATGGTTACATGGCAACTGCATTAGCAATAGTACGCATATCGTGATCGTGGTAATTGAGGCCAACTGTCGCTCCTCTATTTTTCCTATTCAACCCATTACTAAAATGTGTCACACTTTATCTTTCTAAACCTCACTCAAAACAACTTATAATGCCACAGTTCATGGATAAATCACAAAAAAACCCTACTATAATAATTAAAATTCAAAGGATATGGGCCACTTTTGTGGCATTAATGAGTTGCTTCCCACCTAGTGCCTAATTTATCATCGTGGCACGACATTTTTTAACTTTCAAGTTCGATCCTTGAGGTATCACTCATCAACCTCCATAACCATTATATCAATAAAGGACACCATTTGTAGTTACATTGGTTGTTTCTTTGTTTTACATACCCAAAAGGAAACCTCTTCATTTTAAACCCAAAATTTCATATCCCCTTTCTCCAGAATAATAGGTATTATTGGTTGATTTCATAATCAAGGACAACAAAGTCCACCAGCATAATAAAACGACCAACCTTAATCAAGATATCATAGAAGACTCCAACCAATTTCTTATTAGAGCGATCCGCCAACTAGAGCCTCATTGCTGTGGCAGTAGGAATGCCAAAACTAAGTCTTCGATAGATTGAATATGGAATAAGATTGATGCTTGCAACAAGTGACACAAGGTTTTCTCAAATTTGTGTGTCCCAATGGTCTAAGGGATTGTGAAGGCTCCTGGATCTTCTTTCTTTTCTGCTATAGCACTAGTCATGATAGAACTGCAACCATGGATAACATCACTGGTTTCACGATCCACAAATCATTTTTCGGACACCAATGTCTCCATTATCTTAACATATCATGGAGTTTCTTGAATAGTGATTTGAGATGATTTTATACACTTTTATATCAATATTCTAGATTATTTTGCCTGATTTTGAGAGCAATTCATGTGCTTAACATGTTGATATTGATACAAATGCATTTAAGAGTCCAAGTATGTGATTACGAAGTAATTTTCAAACATGTTTGTTCTTAATTGAGTAATTTAGAGTTCAACCCGAAAAACTAGTTTTACTAGCTTGAGCTAGGTGTGTGTCTACTTGGTTTTGGTGGATTCTAATGTATTTAATTTGTTCCAAATATTTTAATGGTGTAATTATTAGTGGAATAACTTGTTGCTAATGTGCAAAGTTTAATTTGATTAAGTTAAGAGTTGGAAAAATAAGTAGAAGATCATTGCGAATTTGCCTTATCTTAGCTCTTGTTTTGATTTGTTATTGAGAATATTGTGTTGTTTTAATTTTTAATTTGTGGTGTATGATATTGTACAAGGCTTGGTTAATTATACACAATGATATATTGATGATTTACAGGCCAAAAATTTATTAAAATTATATTATAAAAGGCATGAGCAACGGATAGGATGCGAAGTCAACGCGTCGCATCGAGCATCAATGCTATAACCATCGCATCGCATCACACAATCCATGCAAAGAAAAGTCAATTGCGCCGACACGGATAGTGGCCTTTTAAAAATTTTATTTAAATCAGGCACAAAAAATAGGGACTTTAGGTGGGAATTTTAGTGCTAATTCCTTGGACTACGTGATAAATTATCGGATCCCTCTCAAATGAGGAATATAATATTACAACATTGATGGACAACAGCTGGCAACAACTTTATTTAAAGGCTTGAAAAATTTTATTTTAAGGGACACGTACACAAACACACACATAAATGCTTAGACACAGTTTGGAGCAAAAATACGGAGGCGGCTACACGATTTATTAGGTTTTCATTTTTTTTAGTCTCTAATTTTTCATATCTTGTATTTAATTATTTGCACCGTGATTATGGATATTAGTGACTAAAAACCTCCTTCCGGGGTTAAAGTCAAGAACATGATTACTATTGTTTTGAATTAATTTTGTTAATTTTGCTTATCCTATTTGATTGTTTGCTTATTCTTGCTTTAATTATTTTATGAATTGATCACCCATAAAATACATATATTGTCGATATTTTAATCTCGGAAGAGAGAATAGGGAGATAGAACATGGGAATAAACAAAGTTTGTGTTTTTATTCTTTTATAAAATAAAGAATTAAACTTAGCATCAAGGATAGAGATGTACTTCGGTTCATTACTTGATTCATATGTAGGTTGATAGCTTTAATTGACTTAATTCGATTATTACATCCCCGCTCAACGATGTAGTTATGATATCCACATTAGGTAAAATATTATAGGTTGGGAAACCATGATTATGCAATTAACCCTACGAATCAACAACCAAGATAAGCGAATTAATGGATTAATTTCAATAAAATCGTATGATTTTTTGAAGTGCTTTAATCCTGAGCTTTTCTCCATTGATTGTTTCAAGAATTTATTTTTCCGCATTATTTACTTTATTTTTAATTTAAAAATAATTCAAAATTGTCTGTTTTTTTTTACTTTTACACTAAATTAATCTAGACGGTGAACTAAAATTAAATTATTACCAAATCAAGTCTCTATGGGATCAATATGTAGCTTTCTTGAAGGATACTATATTACGTGGTAGACCATGTACATTAGTGTGTGCACTTGGGCGCTGTCAAATAGCTTCTAGTAATAGGATATCGATCAAAAGATTGCTAAGCTTGGTGAGGAACTTCTTGAATTTGACATTCTCCTTCTTTTCCTTGAGTCTCTGAGGAAAAGAATCGGGAATTTTCATTGGATACAAAGGGTAACATTGCGGTTCATCACTATTCACTACTTTAGGATCTCCCTCCTCATCAACCATCTCATTAATTATCATCATCTTTCATCATCCCATTTTTAAGACTTTGGAGCCTCATCATTCAACTCACCCACATACTTTTTCTTTGTGTTCACTAGATTATCATGAGATTTTTATTTGACATCAACCTCTTGTGCACTAGGTACTATACCGCTCCAGGTGGAAATTTCTAAGACACGAGCATTATATTTTGAATTTGCCACCATATCACTAGGGAGGCCTTCCTCAGGCTTAGTATTGAATGTGTTAGAGATTTGGCCAATTTGGGTGTCCAGTTTTTTGATTAAAGTAAAGTGTGAGATAGCCATTTGGTTGATTTGAGGAAAGCCTCCTTTCAATTCTTGGACCATCTTGTTTGTCCCTTCCACTCTCATCAATATTCTAGCAAGAACATCCTCGCCATTGAACTTTTTAGGAACCATCGGATTTGACTTCGTTCTCTTCACTCACTCACTGAGGGAACATATCTATAATACTTCCTTTCCTTATCCCTCCAATCATGATCTCTATCTTTATCACTCTATTCTCTTTCTTGATCATAAATGGTCCAACCTTGGTCCCACCTTGCCTTTGATGGGTCGGGCGGGAACCCCTAAATAGTTTTCCAAGTATCCAATTTCTTCATCAACCCTATTGGATTATTCTTCATCATATCCTTTGGATGCCATAACATTGACCTTTTGTGGGTGCATCCATCATAAGATTGTAAGGAGGCTCAATTGTGTCATCAGTTTTGCCATGTTTTCCTCTCCCTCTTCTTCTTTCTTCAAATGTTCCTTGTTTACAATTGAGGCAGTTGGAGAACCCGTGGCTACCTCAATATCCCGAGTGTGCCACCCCTTATTTTTCTTTGTGATTTACTCAAGCAAAGTTGAAGCCACACTATATAACAACATCATATGTGATCTATCGGCCATATTTCCTACCACGGTTTAGTTGAGTTGGTCTAACGCCCTATGGAATATTTGTTGGAAAATCTTATTTGGTACATTGTGATTAGGACATTGCACGAGAATTTCATTAAATCTCTCCCAAACTTTATATAGAGGATCCATATTGAGTTTACAAAAGTTTATGATTTTGTCCTGCAATTAAAATATCTTTGATGATGGGAAATAATGATCTAAGAAAGCATCGGTAAGCTTGATCCATGATGTGACTGAACCGATGGGAATAAAACTCAAGCACAACATCGCCTCACCCATTAGATAGATTAGGAAGAGGCATAACCATATGGATTCTTATGAGATATAAGCAATTTCCAACACAACACATACTTCCATAAAATATTTCAAGTGCAAGTTTGGGTCTTTATGAGCTTGGGCCCCTAGATACCTTTCATTTGAATTGTGTGTAACATCACACTTGTGATGTGGAATACCTAATTCTTTTATTTGGTACAATATGGATGGTACAAGCACACCCCATTTCTTGGAGATAGGCTTTATCATCGAGGGGACTATCAAAAGTCTCGGCATTACTTGCATGATAACTTGTTATGTGGTGGACACTATTCAAATAGCCTAGAAATAAAAAAAATCAACAAACAAAGTAAATAAAAACCATAATAGGTAAACACAAAGTCACTATCAACACCACACAAGCGAAAACTAAGTTTTACTACCCGCCAATGGCACTATTTTGGTCACGTTCACCTATACTATTATTTTGGTTTAGGACAATCATTGTCAATATAACAACCAAACTTGAGTGGGGTTTGAATCCACAAGGTGTTTAACTAGTATTCAAAACCTCTGTATGTTGAAAACTTCTAAGTATTTACCTATAATGTAAACATAATGTAAGACATAAATTAAAAATTGAGTGTATAGTTTGAAAGGTTGTTTGAAAAAATTCTACTTCAATAACGAATTTAGAGAAACAATTGTAGATGAAATTCCAATCGGAGAATAGTCTTGGGATTATGTTTTCCTAGGGGCAAATAGTGCATAGGTGCATGATAGTCAAATTCAAACTCTAGTTATTTAATGTATAGGTTGGCTAGGTTAGGTCTTTTGATGTTAGTCTTTCAACCAAACACCAAAATATCACCCATGGATTCCTTCGAGTACCTTATGGGTGTGGCAAACAAATCAACCAAAACCCTCAATTGGGCATCCCTATTTCCAGGAAGATGCCCAAGACTTTATAAATTCACAATCCATCCTTATTTATAAGATAATGTAAAGAAATAAGTTGACCTCTAATTATTGTTCACAAATACTTGTCACCTATATCTCTATTTGTAGGATTACATAAGACATAAAAGAATACCTATATCCCTCTTTTAAGGATGATGTGGAGTTTTAGGAAATTAGGGATTTCACCCACAAATTAAAATTTGACAATCAAGTATTCGTGAAGCCCAACATCATTAACCAAGAATCTACACTAACAATCAAGACCCATACAAATTTGACATTCAAAGCTCCCAATGTAGAGGAAAATCAAGGGTAATCTCAATTTCAACTTCAATTACAACTAAAATAACTTGGAAAATTAGATACAATAGTCATTCCCAATTTAGTAGGATTTTTAAAATGCCAAAAATTGAACTACATATCTCTAAAGTGAAAGGGTTTTTGCCCTTTGAAGTATTTGGGTTCAGCTGTTTCAAATTACAAATCTTTGCCTAGGCTGTTTTTTTCTCCATCGCGATTGTTATCACATTATCATGAACAAGATCACCGGATAAAGATCACATTTTCGCGATTGCAATTATTGGAACGCATTCATGATAACTGAGACTCATCCATTCCTTTTATTCCTTGACCTGCGATTATGACTATAAGCATTGCGATTGCGGTACCTGAGGTCCACCCTAATTTTAACTTTTGCACTAACTCTTTCCTTTTGGATCTCTTTTCAGCTAACCTCACTTCTTTTCTTCCCATTACCTGGATACCTACAAAACATGGGAATTAGTGCATTCAAATGAAATATTTGTCTCATTAACACCATTTAATCGAAGTAATGTACATGAATTTTGGAGTCAATGAGTGGTAAATTTACCACTCAACGGTGGAAACCCTGAAAGGATAATCTCGCTGCACATGACCAAGATGACCGCAATTATAAGACTGATTTATTCCCAAAGAGTGATTTACTCCCTTCTCATATATCAATAGTAACACTACCTATAAAAATTCTAGAGAAAATAATATGGGGCTAGTGGAGCTCTACTATCCTGAGACTAGGCACCCTATGCCTATGGACCACTGCTAGCCTGAAAATGATGGTCACCTAAACGCTTAGAAAAAGGATCACTGGTTGCTGAATATGAATTTCCCCAATCTTTCTTCTTAAACTATAGTCTAACATATCTCCCTACTGTTCTATTAGCCTGCACCCTGATCTAAAAATCTAAACCTCTTATTCTGCCTCTCTCTAATCTCTCTCTACTTTATTTTCTGATCCTCAACCTGCTGCAGAAAAACAATAACCTAGAGATTTCTATGCCACTATTCAACATAGAATCTTTACATTCGAACACCAAATCATGGGAAAAACCATAAGAAAACTTTCTCATTCGGGACCTCATGTTAGATACTAACTCCGAGGCATAATAGGACAACTGATGAAACTTTAGAGCATACTCTTTAACACTCATCTTACCTTTCTTCAGATTTATAAACTCTTCAGCCTTAGCTTCCTTCATCTCATGAGGAAGAAGTGATCAAGAAAGGCACCTAAAAATGCATCCCATACTGCTTTCTTAAGATTATCACCCCACATAGGTTTCCACTCTTTATGCCTTTAATAAGATATATCTTTCATCTGATAAACATCAAACTCCATACTTTCTAAATTAGTAGCATGCGTCACCCTAAATATTTTTTCCATCTCATTAATGAGTCCCTATGGATTATCCTAAACCTTAGAACATATAATGGTTGGGCGATTCAACCTCATAAACTGGCCTACCTGAGTGACCTCAGATGAATGACTGATAAAACCAACACGGTCATACTAATGAGACTGCAATTCCACCAACTGAGTAAGTATATGAATTGACTAATGGAATACTACATTGGAGATGCTCCCAAAGGCGATTGAGAATAAGTGTTACTAGCCTGGGAAGATCCATTAGGACTATTATTGACTGGTGGTACTCCACATGGAGCAGTACAGTCAGAAGCAGAGACTCTAGACTGGGTTTGTACTCCACAAGCAGGATGATTCCCCTCCATATTATTTTGCAGTGGGATTGAGCTCCCAATAATATTTTTGTAAACATTAGATTTTTGGGGAGGCATGTCTAAAATGCAAGGAAACCAAGAGTTAGGGAACATTCATAGAACTAGACTATATAGCCCAAATTAGAACACAAAAAAGAGAAGCATTCAAAAATGCATTATAGCCACCTTCTTGTAAGTGTGGCATACTACACACCAAAAAAATGAATCTAGCTGACATGACTTTTGTGGACACCCATACACGCTAAACAGTGCTCTAATACCAAGCTTGTCATGACCTAATCAAAGGCCTAGCTGTGATAGGTATCTCTAGCCAAACATGAATCAGAGACTGCCCTCCTAACCTAGCCTCAAGAGCATAAGAATAATAATAATGCAGAAGTAAATCAGGATTATACTAAAAGATAAATAGATAACTCAAATGAAAAAAAGAGTCAAAACAATAACTAACACACACTTGTCCACAATAGCCTCTAAAAAAATAGAAACTAAGTTGGGACATGCCCTTGACTATGACTAAAGATAAAAATCCAACAATCCTAAGTCAATAACGAAAGAACAATGAAATAATAAGGGCTTCCAAAGGATACGGCTCACTGCTTCACAACAACTCAACATACGTGCTCAACCATAAAATATTAAATTATAGCAACAGAAAAGTCTTTGGATCCTACATCATGAAATAATATAGCATTGGTCAATGGGATAGGCACTCATATGTAACTAAAGGAAAGTGAAAAAATAATGTCATGTCCATAATTAGTCAAAACCATATGCATACATTCATATATACATATATATTGGATTTGGGGATCGGGTAGAAGAGTCATGAACATAGGATTTGAAAGATTTTACCTAAACTATGTAGCTCGCTCTGTCCTAAAGGCTCCCCTAGACTATATAGGTTTAGCTCTCCCTGCTGAAAGAGACCTAGTGTGTGTTAGCTACATGAACCAAGGAAAATTCAAGGGAAAACTAAAGACACCAAGGCAATAGATGTCCCAAGATATTTATATAAAGTGTGTCTCAAGCACACAGTCATATAGACCCCCAACGCTGGCAAATATAGTTTCCAGTGTTGGTCCCCTTAGGACATATACCTTTATGATGAGACAATTTTTTATAAGCCTAAATAAAAATAATTTACACATAAACCAATCCATTAACCCAGGAGTCATTCATTAAGGAATTTATCACTTGGTATCATCATACCAATATGCTTGCAAGCTAAATTAAACATGCCCAACCAATCCATAAACCACATTGACTCCAAAGATCCATTTAAATCAAAACAATGGGCACCAAGACCATACAAATATATTTTTATATCTATTAAAACAATGCATTAGGTTCAAAATAGGTTAAACCATTCAATAATACATTTTTAAAACCAAGATTGCATGGTAGGTTGAAGTTAATGCCAATTCCAAGCAAAAATTCATCAAATTTGGGGAAATTCATGTCCCCTATCTAAATCATTTAAAAAATGGTTCAATTTAGTCCCAAAACTTCAATTCAAAGCATAAATAATAAATTTAAAATATGGAACAAGTAATTTAATCTATAATTACTAAATGCCCTCAGCCTAATTTTAAAATCTGTAATTTAAATCACATGAAGATCAATTTAATTAATTCCACAATATAAAATTCAGGTTTAGGGAAACAAAACATGCCTGAAATACATAAGAAATCAAAGTCAATTAAATGTTCTGAGCGTGAATGATGTATTCTCTGTAAAATCCTTAAATGTTCTTAGGTTTTGAGTTTGAGAAAGAAAAAGAATAATTTGATACTTGAAAACCAAAGGGAATGGTGCTATTATATGTTATAAGGAGGGTTAAAAGGAACAAAATCCCTCACCCTAAGTAAAAAAATAAGAAACAGATAAAATCAAACCACTGGCGTGACATGCCAATATCTCAAAGGTTAGCTTCCATGTCACGCCAGTATTGCAGAGGTTAACCTCTGTGACACGACTTATTGCGGACCCGTACTGCCTCAAGTTCCCAAAATGACCTCGAACCACTCTCAAAAAATTTGAAATTTTTTCAAAATACCCTTTTAATATTTGTAATCATCATTCAAGAGAAAATTGACATTATACACCAGGGATGGTCAAAAATAAAATGATCGAAATTTTATGAGGTCTCATATATGGATAGTGATTCTTTAGAGGTTTCCACTTCACTTAATTGTAGTGGAAGTTTTGTCCCATTTTACTTTTCCTTTAGATTCTCTTGTACCTATTCATACTAGATCTTCTACATTTATTTTGAAAAATTTAATATAATAAAAATGGTTTACTTTTTTAATAAGGTTTTCCATGTATCTTCTTAAGGGGTTGTAATACATTCTCTTATATAGGTGGATTAGAATAGGTGCCATCAAGATCCAATAATTTGGTTCATGATAATTTTGTATCAGAGCCTATGTTACCAGCTCACAGTACAAGAGCAAGTGTTGAGTAGAGTCCTGTTGAGTGGTGTGTTGACATCAATATCTAATCTTTAAGAATGTATAAGGAATTTTAGGAAACTATTTCACTTCTTTTCTCTCATGCAGTTGTTTGGTTGTTGTATAAGTTGATCCCAACTGGTATCTATTAATTCTAACTAGTATCTAATATAGGTATTTGGATGTTTCTCGGCTTTACTTAAGAGAATACAAAAACATTTTTGAACCAGGATGCTTAAATTGGTAAATGGCCATAATGGCGATGTATAACAAGCTATATGGCTAACTCGGGGTCATCATGTGTCAAAATAAAAGTTATGTTAATAAGACATGAAAGATAATGATTGATTTTAAATTCATTGAATTCATATATTGTGATTTGTAGTTTCTTGGTTAGCTCTAAATCTATGCTATGTAATTGTTATATGTTGCCATGTACTGTCTGACCATTTAGTGGTTTAAATTGGCATAAGGTTAAAGGACTTGGATACTTATGTTAAGCCATAATTACTTAAATGATTGTGAAATGACAATATATATGGAGTCTAACTTTTTGATGCCACTTTAAAATCAGAAATTTGCACTAAGCATAATCAAATATATTATTGGTGGGATTTCTACTGGAAATTTTAATTGCCTTCTATTGAAACAAGGATCAAATCTGCAATAAGGGTGGTGGTTTAAAAGGAATTATCTTTTGTAAATTATGGTTTCTTAGAACATTATGTGTTTATATATTATTTCTTAATGTTTAAATATATATTTCTCTAACCATATATTATAGGATTGCTTAGTTATTAATTTTCCTAATGCGCCTGGTTAGTTCTTGGGGAAATAACAAGTTTAAACATTTTTGTGGTGGTGTTATTGGTATTAAAGAGTTTAAGGATGAGAAATTATTGAAAATAACAAAAAAAGTGCAGCCACTGACCTAGCCATCCTAGCGACATAAGCTATGCTATAGTGACTATGTCGTTGTAGGGTGACTTTCTTCGCTATAGCTACATCAATATAGAAGGATGTATGTCGCTATAGCGATTGGGGTGAGACAGTGTAAGTGCCCTTATTATCCCATTATCTTGTTATCTTTTTGCAGCTAGTTTCTTTTAATATTTTGAGTTTAAAGGTTATATAAGTATAGGAAATCACATATATAGGTTAAAAGAATGTTATGTTATTAATGTGGGTAAGAAAAACCAGCATCCGCATATGAAAAGTAAAAAACTAAAAATAGTGAAATATTTAGTAACACCCCTAATGGGTGTAACCCAACTCATAAAATGTACCTAAAGGGGGAGAGGATTGGGACAAGATAATCTCCTTATGCATCATGAAGGAAGGAAAACTCACTCAAATCCTCAAACCACAACTAGGCAAGCTCCTAGTTTAGAGACACAAAACTAAACATGACCATCATGGTCTTCTATATTGGAGAGAGCAAGTGATCCTAGGAGAAGCTCTTCTGCCTCTCCTCATTAAAATCTCTGTGAAGCACTAAAATATCCTAGCTAGTTGGAGGGGTGGTAGAACTGGAGGTGACCTACTCTATGGACCTTTTAACTGTGGCCATGTCTACCTTCCGCTGGCTACTAAGGATCAGGAGCTGAGTTTGGGATAAAGTGGCATCATCATAGTACTCATCAATATCAAAGACCTCCTCGAATAGCCTGCTACTCTCAACCTCACTATAATGCCTCGATTTTCCAAATCGGGATGCTAACCCAAAGGAAAACAAGCTAACCCATAACTGATATCTATGACTATACACTACATAGTATAAAAATATAAATGCAGAAAGCTAGCAAAAACTTTCCGTATGGTTCAAAACATCTAAAAATACACAAAACTAAAAACTGAATACTAATACATTTTTCGAAAAAGCCTCTAACTGTCTGAACTATGGAGTTGATGGGACATGTCCCTAACTAACACTATCTAATGAAAATAATTTGAATCTAATAAGATAGTTAAAAAATAAGGATCATTCTCGAATAAAGATGACTCACTGCTAAGTCTACTACTGCTGACTGGGTTTGGACTGCTAAGAGTGCTTTGGGGCTCATACTTC
Organism: Capsicum annuum; assembly: GCF_002878395.1. Lineage (NCBI taxonomy): Eukaryota > Viridiplantae > Streptophyta > Magnoliopsida > Solanales > Solanaceae > Capsicum > Capsicum annuum. The sequence goes on from NC_061117.1 coordinate 133,106,433, forward strand.
TGAACCTATGGCGTCAAATAAAACACTAAAGTGCAAATACGTTAGTACGGGAATGTACTGAGTATGCAAAGGAGGTAAGGCTAAATGCAAGGACTCATGCATAAACAATAACTACCTGAATGATATGCAAGAGCTGGATTAGAATACATAGAGAATCTGTAACTACTTAACATACAATGCATAATATGACTGAGCATACTATGACTGAATCTGATAACTTATACTAAATCTATCGTCAATTTGAGGGTTTTAAACATACTGAGATTATACATATCTGAAGCTACTGAAAATGATATCTATACTTATTAATACAAATAAACTGGATGACTGAGTCTACCGATAACTGATATTAACCGGATGAATCATAGATCAAACATATCTAGCGGGATGATCTCTAAATCTTCTAATAATGATTAAGTTTGACTACGGTTGAGATCAGGCCTAACTAACGGGTCATCTCTGGAATTGATATTATGAATAATCAACTGAATCTAAGACTGAGATCAATCCTATCTGACGGGTGACCTCTGTAAGTACTGATACTGAATAACTTTATGTGAGACTAAGCCTATCTAGTGGGTGGTCTATTAATCTATGGAACTATCTTAGCTCATCACTGAGATTGATGAATGTATCTGACAGTTTTAATTTTTGAGTCCTAATCTGAAGACTGATACTAAAACTGAAACTTTGGGAGTTCTTACTTAACCGACTTACCCCGAATCTAAATTAGTGGGGTCCAACCTATAACCCCATATGGAAGGGTGTCAATGCCATGCCACGGGTAGAGAACTCTGCTATGGTCAAGCCTCTTTGATGGGTGACCCTGAACAGGAAGTCAAGCCTTAATCTGATGGGTGACTCCTGGTCCTGCGCTGGCTATACAGTTCTGGAGTACAGGGATTGCTGCTAACGACTCTGCCTTTCTAATGAGGAAGCTGCCATCCCCATACTCGCTCGGTGATAGTTCCTACTACCAACTAAAAGAGTTTGAACTAATTCTTAACTGAACTAAAACTGAGCTGAATTTGTTATTATTCATATTTCTTGACTGATCTGACTGGGTTCACTTTGTTCCATTATCTGATGGAATACTACTAAATCTAATATCTGACTAAATAATACTAAGTTCTGAATTTTGTAACTAACTGAGTTCTACTGATCATAGCATAACTAAAATTATCTTGAGACTAACTTAGCTCTAAGCGCACAACTATATTTTTCAAGTACAAGTACCCCCAGGACTAGATAGAAGGAAACTGACAAAACATGACTTCTTGAATTCATGACTAATATCAACATCATAGCATGTATTCAAGTATACATAATTGAGGACTTCATACTTACATAAAAAAATTCATTTTACAATGGATGCATATCTAATTCAGAGAACAATGAGAGATATACTCATTTTAAGTTGACTATGGTAATATCCTTCCCAAGAATTCAGTCGATAAGGAATGTTTTGCTTCGTCTGATAGATGGGAGTTATTTGAATACGTAATATACATCTAACTTACTCATAACACTATAAAATATTCATGATGTACTATTCATGAGATTGAAACATTGCGCTAATATTGGTTTGGATTTTTTTTGGGGTATTACAATATCTCCCCCTTAGGAACATTCGTCCTCGAATGAGATTGATTGAGAGGGGAGAAATGATAGACTAAACATAAAATAAACATAAATAACTGAATCATGATATCATGACTGACATGACTGATAAACTGGCTATATCATACTGAACATGCATATCTGATGCATGTGTAACTGATTCTGAATACATGTAAGATTTGAAGCTACACGTAAGCTGAATTCTCATAATGTACATGAATATCTAATGCGTGGATGAGTGACTTATTTTTTCTCATGGATTCATGAATGGGTATATTGATAAGCTGAACTTTCTCTACTGAACATGCATATCTAATGCATTAATGTCTGACTGAACTGACTCCTAGAGGCATGACTGATATGTAATAATGACTTATCCAAAGCATGTAATGAGAATATGAGCATGAAACTAAATGGATTTAAGGAATTTGATGACTTCGGGGAGTCATGGAGTATCTCCCCTTTGTGAAACTATGTCCCGCTATGCACACTTACCTTACTGATATACTGAAGCGATGCACAGGGGATCTATGAACTAGATCATGACTGAACCTCGGGAGTCTGAAGCTAATGTATATCATGAAGATAAAACATGCATACGTACACGAATCTATGTTAGAAAAACCTTCTGGATCATGGCGAGTGTGAAGTGAATAGAGTGGGTTCTGACACTGACCACTATTGGTACTAGGAGTGGTGCCCTGCTGACGCAAATATCTACCTTTCTGAGCTAACACAGTACACTCCTACACTTTGTGACCTGGATTACCACATCCAAAACATACCTGACTTTTGGCTATGCATACACCTAGATGGTTCTTGCCACACTCTCCGTAATGCGGATAAGTGCGCTCATTTCTAACACTACTCTGGGCTTAGGAGCCTGGCACCCCATCATAACTGACATCTTAGGAATTTGTTACAGGCACACTAGACGAGAATGGATCTGGGACTAAAGTCTTCTGACTATGGTGAGAACGATTACCACCCTGTGACCCAACTTGAGAAAAGTTGTAACTACCTGTTTTGAATCTCTTATTAGATCTTTCCCTCTCCTTAGATTTATTTTCCTCTATCTGCTAGGCATATATCATTAAGCAAGTAAGATCCATGTCTCTATTGAGCATAGCGGTTCTACACTCCTTCAATACCAACCCGGACACACCAGTCACAAAATTACTCATACTCTCTCTAGGGTCAGCTATCAAGTGAGGAGCATACTTAGCTAATTGGTTGAACTTAAGACAATACTCCTTCAATGTTATAGAGACTTGTCTCCAGTTCATAAGCTCTTCTACCTTAGCTTCTCTCATCTCTAGTGGGAAAAACTTATTTAAGAAGGTATCTTAAAATATCTGTCAAGTCATGGGAGTTGCATCTTCCCCTCTACTCTTCTTCCACAACACTACTCAATCATGAGAATTATCTTTCAGCTTATAGGATGTTAATTCCACACTCTCCTCCTCTGATACTTGCATAATATGGGTGATTTTCTTCACCTCTTCTAGATAAAGCTATGGGTCCTCACCTCCTACTGACCCAAAGAATTTTGGCGGGTTCATTCTCATAAAGTTTTTGATCCCGGCTGCGGCTAAATCCCTATCTCACTAAGGTGGGGCTGTAGCCTAACGGTCCCCCTGAGCACTAGTGGTCACAGCTTAGGCTAGCACCTGAAAAGCTACTCAAAACTTTGCATGTGACACATGCTCATTTAGAGGATCTACGGGCTGAGGTGGCTAATTATCATTCCTACAGGGATTATCTCTGTGAGGAGACATGTTCTGCAAATGGAAGAAGAATAAGGATTAGACTAAGAGTTCAGCTCGAGCTTTTTAATCACTGGCATGGCATAAATACTGAAAGAAGAGAAATTGTTCCTAAAACATCTTATAGCCTCCTATACATAAATGTGGCCCGCAACACACCCATGTGCAAGACTCTACTAGATGCGGCTTTTCAGACTTCTTAGGAAACTGTTGAACCTTAGGCTCTGATACTGAGTTTGTAATGCCCCAATTTTCTAAACTGGAATGCTACACAATGCTCCTGACCCCTAAGGACCCTAATCTAACCCATGACTGATATCTGTACCTATACACTACATAATTTATTAATATAAATACGAAAAGCTAGTGAAAACTTTCCATAAGGTTCAAAACGTCTAAAAATCCTCAAAACTAAAAACTGAATACTAATACATCTGTCTGAAAAGCCTCTAACTGACTGAACTATGGAGTTGATGGGACATGTACCCAACTAAATCCATCTACAAAATATAATCTGAATCTAATGAGATATTAAAAAAAATAAGGATCATCTTCGGATACAGAGGACTCACTGCCACATCTACTACTACTGACTGGGTCTAAACTACTAAGAGTGCTCTAAAGCCCATGCTTCTGAACCTATGGCGTCAAATAAAATACCATATTGTAAATGAATCAGTACGGGAATATACTGAGTATGTAAATGAGGTAAGGCTAAATACAAGGGCTTATGCGTGAACAATAACTAACTGAATGATATGCAAAAGCTAGATTAGCATACATAGAGAATTTGTAACTACTTAACATACTGTGCATAATGTGACTGAGCATACAGGACTAAATTGGATAACTTATACTAAATATACCTTCTATCTGAGGTTTCTAAACCTACTGTGATTATACATATCTGAAGCTACTGAAACTGACATATGTACTTATTAATCTTGATAAACTTTATGACTGAGTCTACTGATAACTGATATTGACTACATGATTTTGAGATCAAACCTATCTAGCGGGAAGATCTCTAAATCTTCTAATAATGATTAAGATTGACTTGACTTGAGATCAGGCCAAACTAACGAGCAAACTCTAGAACTGATATTAAGAAAGCTCAACTGAATCTAAGACTGATATCAAGCCTATCTGACGGGTGACCTCTGTAGGTACTGATACTGAATAAATTTATGTAAGACCAAGCCTATCTAGTGGGTGCTCTATGAATCTATGGAACTATCTGAGTTCCAAACTGATATTGATGACTGTATCTGACAGTCCTGATTTCTGAGTTCTACTCTGAAGAGTGATACTCAAACTGTAACTGTGGGAGTTCTCACTTAACCGACATGCCCCAAATCTGAACTAGTGGGGTCCAACCTGTAACCCCAGCTAGAATATTGTCAATACCATGCCATGGGTAGAGACATCTACTATGGTCAAGCCTCTCTTAAGGGTGACCCTGAATAGGAAGTCAAGCCTAAGGCAATATAATAGTCAAGTCAAGCTTTAATCTGATGGGTGACTTTTGGTAGTGCGCTGGCTGTGCAATTCTAGAGTACAAGGATTGCTACTAACGAATCTACCTCTCTAAAGAGGAAGCCGCCATCCCCATACTCGCTCAGTGCTAGTTCCTACTCCCAACTAAAAGCCTCTGAATTAATTTTTAACTAAACTAAAACTAAGATGAATCTGTTATTATTCATATTTCTTGATTGATTTGACTGGGTTTAGTTGGTTCCATTATCTGACGGAATACTACTAAATCTAATATCTGACTGAATAATACTAAGTTATGAATTCTATAACTAACTGAGTTCTACTGATCAAAGATCGACTGAAATTATATTGAGACTGACTTAGCTCTAGGCACACAGCTATATTTTTTAGGTACAAGTACCCTTAAGACACGATAGAAGGAAACTGACAAAACATGACATCTTTAATTCGCCACTAACATCAACATCATAGCATGTATTCAAGTATACATAATTGAGGACTTCATACTAACATATAACTATTCATACAACAAGGGATGCACAAGGATAATAATGAACACAAAATACTATAATTCATTTACTATGGTCTCTCAACAAACACTTGGCGTACATGGCTTATACTAAATTTTGGAGTTTCTAGGCAATATGCTATAATGACCTAATTTCCTTCACCCAAGCATTTTATCAAACACATGGGGAGCATTCGTTGGTCATATAACAATTTCCACACCTAATTCTCATAGATAATCAATCAACATACAACTTGAAGGGATTTATCATGAACATCACATAACTATTACATAATAGGGTCAAAGTTTGCAACTTTATAATCATATCATAAATTAAAACTGAAAAACTACATAACCTTCAATCTCAATTCACATAAACCATGAAAAACAAATAAATTTAAAATCTTTAATTTAGAAAGAGGGATTCTTGCACTTTTTCGGTGGAAGGGACCCAAGAATCAACATTTGCATACCTCAAAGGCCTGAATCTTGAAAGAGAATTTATTTTATGAAATGTTCTTTATTTAGAAAAATTCTTGAATCTTGTTGTTGGGTGATGATGTTGAGAGGAAACACTAATTTTTTTGTTCTTGAGAGTGGAGAGGATTAAGGGGTTTTAAAACTGATTTATGATGGTTATGTACATGATTTTTATGATTTATGTCATGGAAGGTGAAGGAAAATTCCAAAATATCCCTACAAAACTGCTTCCTAATTGCTGAAATTATCAACTGACAACCAAGGCTGATAAGCCATAAGATCTGTGATAGCCCGTCAGCCCAGGTTGTCATCTAGGAGTTGGAATTGATGGATTGCTGTCTAAGCTTGATGACATGGATAATAAGATGTTAGAACTATCATAAAAAATGTTATAAGTCATCAGAAATGTCGTCAGAAATGTGATAAGTCATTAGAAATATCGTCACTCAATTTTTAGGCTGACATGCTGGAGTAAAATGGGTATAACTTTTTCCTTCGATATCAGATTTGGGAGAAATTGATATCATTGTAAAGATAATTCAATTATCTATATTTTGGTGGGTCATGAGATCAAAAATTCATAGTACAATGAGATATATGCTCACTTGAAGTTTACTATAGTAATATCCTTCCCAAGAATTCAATCGGTAAGGAATATTTTGCTTCGTCTCATAGATGGGAGTTATTTGAAGAATTAATATGCATCTAACTTAATCATAAAGCTATAAAAAATCATGATGTATTATTCATGAGATGGAAACATGGCTCTAATATTGGTTGGGATATTTTTTGGGGTATTACAATATCTTTCCCTTAGGAACATTCGTCCTCGAATGAGATTAACCAAGAGAGGAAGAACGATAGACCAAATATGAACTAAACATGAATAAATGAATCATGATCTCATGACTGACATGACTTATAAACTGACTATATCATACGGAACATGCATATCTGATGCATGTGTAACTGATTTTGAGTGCATATAAGATCTGAAGCTACTCGTAAGCTGTATTCTCATAATGGACATGCATATCTAATGCATGGATGTGTTATTGATTTGTTTTTATGGATGCATGACTGGGTATACTGATAAGCTGAACTTTCTCTACTGAACATGCATATCTAATGCATTAATGTCTGACTGAACTGACTCCTAGAGGCATAACTTATTATGCAATAATGACTAATGCAAAGCTTATAATGAGAATATGAGCATGAAACAAAATTGATTTAAGGAATTCAATAACATTAGGGAGTCATGGAGTATCTCCCCCTTGGGACACTATGTCCCGCTAGGCACACTTACCTTACTGATATACTGGGGTGATGCATAGGGCATCTATGAACTAGATCATGAATGAACTTAAGGATTCTAAAACTAATGCATATCATGAAGATAAAAGATTCATATGTACCCGAATCTATGTCAATAAATCATTCTGGATCATCGAAAGTCTGAAGTAAATAGAGTTGGTTCTGATGCTAACCACTATTGGTACTAGGAGTGGCGCCCTACTGACGTGAATCTCTACCTTTCTGAGCTATCACTCTACACTTCTACACTTTATGACCTGGCTTACCATATCTAAAACATACCTGACTATTGGCTGTGCATGCACCTAGATAGTTCTTGCCACACTCTCCACAAAGCGGATAAGTGCGCTCACTTCTAACACTACTCTGGGCTTTTGAGCCTGGCGGCCCATCATGACTAACATCTTCAAAATTTGGTGCAGGCACACTAGGTGAGGATGAAGATAGGAGTGAAGTCTTCTGAATATCTTGAGAATTATTACCACCCTGTGACCTAATTTGAGAAATATTGTAACTACCTATTTTGAATTTCTTAATAGATTTCTCCCTTTCCTTAGATTTATCTGCCTCGATCTACTGGGCATCTATAATTAACCCAGCAAGATCCATGTCTCTATTAGGCATAGAGGTTCTACACACTTTCAATATCAAATCGAACAAACCAATCACAAGCTTACTCATACTCGCTCTAGGGTCAGCTATCAAGTCAGGATTATACTTAGCAAACTGGTTGAACTTAAGACAATACTCCTTCACTTTCATAGAGCCTTGTATCAGGTTCATAAACTCTTCTACCTTAGCTTCTCTCATCTTTAGCAGGAACAACTTATCTAAGAAGGCATCCTAAAATATCTGCCAACTCATGGCAGTTGCATCTTCCCCTCTACTCTTTTTCCATAACACTACCCAATCATGAGCAATATCTTTTAGCTTATAGGACGTTAATTCCACACTCTCCTTCTCATATACATGCACAATCTAGGTGATCTTCTTTACCTCTTCTAGATAAAGTTATGGCTCCTCACCTGCTACTAACCCAAAGAATTCTGGTGGGTTCATTATCATAAAATTTTTGATCCTGGCTGTGGCTGAATTCCTATCTTGCTGAGGTGGGGCTGCAGCCTAACATTTTATCTAAACACTAGTGGTCAAAGCTTGGGCTATCACCTAAAAAGATACTCGGTACTCTTCATATAACACATGCTCATTTAGAGGATCTACGGGTTGAGGTGGTTGATTGTCATTTCTATAGGTATTATCTCTGCAAGGAGGCATGTTCTACAAATGGAAGAGAAATAAGGATTAGACTGAGAGTTCAACTTGAGATTTTTGCTAACTGGAATGACATGAATACTAAAAAAATGGAAACTATTCCTAAAACATCTTATAGCCTCTAGTACATAAATGTGGTGCGCAACATACCCATGCACAAGACTCTACTAGATATGGTTTTTCAGACTTCCTAGGACACTATTGAACCTTAGGCTCTGATACCAAGTTTGTAATGCCCCAATTTTCCAAACTGGGATGCTACACAATGCTCATGACTATGAAGAACCACAAGCTAACCTATGACTGATATTTATACCTGTACACTGCATAATACATAAATATAAATGCAAAAATCTAGTAAAAATTTGCCATAAGGTTCAAAACGTCTAAAAATACTCAAAACTGAAAATAGAATACAAATACATCTATCTAAAAAGCCTCTAACTTCCTTAACTATGGATTTGATGGGGCATATCCCCAGCTAACTCCATCTATTGAAAATAATCTGAATCTAATGAGATAGTAAAAAAAAATAAGGATCATCCTCGAATGAAGAGGACTCACTGCTACGTCTACTGCTGCTGATTGGATCTAGACTGCTAAGAGTGCTTTGGGGCTCATGCTTCTAAACCTATGGCATCAAATAAAACACCATAGTGCAAATGTGTCAGTATGAGAATGTACTAAGTATACAAATGAGGTAAGGCTAAATCCAAGGGCTTATACATGAAAATTAACTAACTAAATGATATGTAAGAGCTGGATTAGCATGCATAGAGAATCTGTAACTACTTAACATACTGTGCATAATGTGACTGAGCATACTGGGACTAAATCTGATAACTTATAATAAATATATCATTAATCTGAAGTTTTTGAAAATACTGAGATTATACATATCTGAAGCTACTAAAACTGATATCTATACTTATTAATACTAATAAAATAGATGACTAAGTCTACCGATAACTAATATTAACTAGATGAATCTGAGATCAAACCTATCAAGCAGGATGATCACTAAATCTTATAATAATGATTAAGATTTACTAGGCTTGAGATCATACCTAACTAATGGCTGATCTCTGGAACAGATATTAAGAACACTCAACTAAATCTAAGACTGAGATCAAGCCTATCTGACGATTGACCTCTGTAGGTACTGATACTAAATAACTTTATATGAGACAAAGACTATCTAGTGGGTGGTCTATGAATCTTTGTAACTATCTGAGTTTCTCATTGAGATTAATGACTGTATCTGACAGTCCTGATTTCTGTGTCCTACTCTAAAGACTGCTACTGAAACTGTAACTGTGGAAGTTCTTACTTAACTGACATGCCCCAAATCTAAACTAGTGGGGTCCAACTTGTAACCCTAGCTTGAAGGGTGTCAATACTGTGCCATAGGTAGAGACCTCTACTATGGTCAAGCCTCTCTAACGGGTCACCCTGAACAGAAAGTCAAGCCTAAGGTAATATAATAGTTAAATGAAGACTTAATCTAATGGTTGACTCCTGGTCTTGTGCTGGCTATGCTATTTTGTCATACAGGGATTGCTGCTAATGACTCTGCCTCTCTAATAGGGAAGCCGCCATCCCCATACTCGCTCGGTGCTAGTTCCTACTCCACACTGAAAGACTCTGAATTGATTTCTAATTGAACTAAAACTGAGTTGAATCTATTATTGTTCATATTTCATGACTAATTTGACTGGGTTCACTTGGTTCTGTTATCTTACGAAATACTACTGAATCTAATATCTGACTGAATAATACTAAGTTCTGAATTTTATAACTAACTGAGTTCTACTGATCATAGCACGACTGAAATTATCTTTAGACTACTCAGCTCTAGGCACACAGCTAAATTATTTGGGTACAAGTATCCCCCGGACTCGATAGAAGGAAACTAACAAAACATGATTTCTTGAATTCACAACTAACATCAACATCATAGCATGTATTCAAGTATACATAATTGAGGAGTTCATACTAACATATAAAAATTCATTAAATAAGGGATGGACAAGGATAAGAATGCACACAACATACTATAATTCATTCACTATGGTCTCCAACAAACACTTGGCGTGCATGGCTTATACTAAATTTGGGGGTTTCAAGACTCTACTCGACACAGCTTTGTAGAATCCCAATTTACCATGAACCAAAAGCTCTATACTAACTTGATATGACCCTAAAAAGGCCTTATCGTAATGGGTATGCCAAGTCCAAATATGATTGAGGACCACCCCCATTACCCAACCCAACCTCAAAATATTTACCCAAAGTTAGCTGAACATCGAATATATAACAAAATAGCTTTTATTATAATTCTAGTATCTGAGATATGTCCATTACCATGACCAACTCAAATAAGTCCAACCATCTATTATCAAACCAATAACCATACCAAAACTAAAATAGTAACCAAGTACGAGTCCATAACATAATAGGATGGAACAATCATAAATACAGTTAAATGGTATCATCCCCAATACCAATGCCAATAAAAATAATTATACCACTATAGAAACTACCCATACCAACCCATAGTAGTTCCACAAAGCCTCTAATAAAAAGCAAGACAGGAGCTAAAACCAATATCCATGAAATAACCAAAGTATGTGAAAACATCCATGACATGAAATAGAGCCTTCTAGAATATAGAAGTTCACTATTTCTATCCAACTGAGCTGATTTTGAATCCAATCACTGAGCAGAAGGAGTTGAATGGCCAGTTTTTACTTTGCATGGGAATATAACTTTTCAAACATGGGTTAGTGGGTGAACACTAGCATTCACTCAGGATATGAATAAAATAATGCCAACCTTTTAAACCAAGAAAACCAACCATATGTATTCATAACCCTGCATACATATAAATATATAACCATGCTGGGAAAGAGAACTGGGTTTAGCATGCCTTTAAAATCATTAACCAGGCTATTTGTTGCTTAATTGTCCTAGAACCACCCTCTGGCTATATAGGTCCAATGTAATGCCCTGAACGGGCCCTGATGTATTTAGCTGCATGAACTGAAGATATCATAGAAGTAGGGGATTCCTGAGTACCCTTTGTTTTCTATCATATACATGTACAATTGCACTTAGGGGATTCCTATGTACCTCATAAGTATCATGTATGGTTTCCATGACCAATCCTCATGTTAGAAAACATGAGTTTCTAGTGTCCATCCCTTGGATTTGCACCTTCATGATTAGCTATCATATCCCACCATTATTGTGCAATTAAGACCATTACCACAACACCAAACCACCATTTCATTTATTATTAACCAACCCAATTAGTAGTGGTATCGTCATACGAACTATAACCTACAACAATGTCCTTAGCAATTCTTTTTAAGAATAAGGGATACCCATGTACCTATTGATAACATTATTAATATTGCTTAGGGGAATCCCATGTACCCCACACGATGTTTGTTATTATGCTTTCTTAGGGGATTAATTTCACAAGGCTTTTAATTAGATTAACCATAACCACCAAGACCTTACCATTTAACCATTCCCAATAGTTTAAACCATTTTTACCATTTAGGGTTCCATTAATAGGTTATTCCATGCAATAAAAAGCCAGAGTTCAGCTCGATAGAATCATTAAGGATTTTCTTATTAAGGTTGTTAAGTTTATAATTCCTCTTGACATTATTATCCTTGATTATGATGTAGATGAAAAGGTGCTAATCATATTGGGATATCCATTATTAGTGATGGGAGAAACACTGATTGATATTAGAGAGTTCACTCTCAAGATGAGAATGGATGAGAAAGAAGTGGTGTTTAAAGTCTACAAAGAACTGACTCTTCCTTCCCATTATAAAAAATTATACCTGATCATAACCATGGAGTAGGCGAGTGTGAGGTGGTGTAGTGAAAACCACCAGTGATCTCTTTAGGTGTTTAATAGAGTTTCCCAAACCACCACTCAAGCCTGAAGTTGGAAAAATTAAGAATGAGACTAAAAAGTGTAATGTTGAAAAAGATGACTACCATAAGAGTACATACTCAAGAGGTCAATAAAGAATGAGAAGATGGCCTCTATGTAGGATGAAGAGATATGAAGGAAAATGGTTTATGTTGTGAGCTTGGTCATGTCGTGATACAAAATCACCGCTACTTGGGAGACAAACCATTTTAAGGTAGGTATTTTATTTTATAATTTAATCTTATCTCACTTAGTTTTTTTTTTGAGTTATTGGATGATGGAAAGTTTAAGTACTGGAGACCCAAGCTAAAAAGCATGGAAAAGACTAGTCGTAAGGTCCACCTGACCTTACTGATAATTAAATGTGTTGCTATCTAGGCCTAAAATCCCTAGGGAGTATTTATATTCTTACATTCAAGAATACATTGGGGACAAAGTATGTTTTTAAGTGTGAGGCAGAAATTCCCTTAGTTTAGGGTGAAGTGACTATGGCATTTTAATTATTAATTTTTTTTTAATTTTTATACTAAATTTGAAAAAATTACAAAAAGTTTTTTTCTTTGTTAATTTTTAGTTCTAGTTGTTGATGATTGGTGTAGTAGGTGCACACTTCACCTACCCTTGGTTGTTCTTTTCGATTCTTTTCCATGGAAGTACCTTTTGAATCTAGTATCCCTTTTTCATTTTAGGAGTAAATTTTAAAATTTTTGTGTCAGGAAATATTGAGATGTTCTTTCTAGGTTCTATTTTTTATTACATGATGCAAGTGGTTTTGTGTGTGAAAGCATGTTTATTGGGTTAAATGACTACTTTTGATACTCTTACGCTTATTTATATGACTCTTGTCCGTTTTTATCTTAATTATGAATTCATGCTATTGCTTGGTCTAGATTCTATAATTATCCTACTTGATGAGGGCATGTGCCATGTGTGATGTGAGGTTTTCTTGTGAATTCCTTGCTATCTTTTGATTCTTGAACTTTCCTTTTGTGTATGCAACGCAAAATAAAGAATGTGGGTTTAGGATATCAGATAGGCATTTTTTGATAGCCATTTTCATACCCTCTTCTATCTACCCTTGTGCATAATTTTAGTAAACCCCATTGATCTTTAGCCTATTTCTCTAGTATCCTCATATACAGCCTACATCCTTTCTTTGATTAACCATAATTTGATCCAAAGCTCTTAACAACTTTAATTGAGAAATTAAGAAGATTAAGGAGTGAGAAATTTTATAATGAAAGAGTTCAAAGTAAATTCCCTATGTAGTAGCTAGTGGTGCTGAAAAAGTTCATGTGTTGGGATTGAGAGTAATGTAACAAAAAGAAAGAGAATTGTGAAAAAATAATTTAGGTGAGAATACTCCATCCTTAAAATATATGAACAAGTTTAAAGAGATGGAGTAAAAAAAAGAAATGTGTGAGGATATAGGTGTTGAAAGTTTGGTTGTTTATAAAAAAGTTCAATGTATAATTTAAGATATTAAAGCTTTTTGGAAAGATAGTAACTATAACTAGCCAGAATAGTTCCTACCCATCCCTTAGCCTATATAACAACCCGTAAAGTTCTATTTAGCCTTGACCCTTCACATTTTGATATTAGTAGAGTACTACACTAAAGGAAACCCTATGGTTCGACCTATGTGGATTGTGAATTCATTGTGTGAGCGAGTGTAATTTGATTCTTGTAACCATTCTTGTATTCTTACATCTCGATGAGTGAATATGGGTAAGTTTCTCTTGTGTTTAGGTCACATGTTTGATGATAGTTAGGTGACATAAATTATCTATTTGATTAAGTAATATGCATGAGTTTCCCAACTTAGTGGAGTCAATTCTTTAGGTTTGGATTTTATAAAGAAGTATTCTAGAATTTCAATTGTATAATACGTTCTTAGTGTAGAATTGGCAATCTCTATAGCCATTGTAGTGCTAGCTGGAGTGTCTTGCGATGAGTGGTGATTTTACCACTTATTCTCACTCAAAATTCATGCACATTACCTTGTTTTGAATAAATAAATGAGAAATACTTGTGAATGAATTCTCTAGTATCCACTCTTTGTAGGCATAGAGTTGATTGGGTTGAAAGATGTGGATTAAAGTTTATAATGTTGAAAAGGGAGCATGAAAAGTGTAGCTGAAGACTCAGAGTAGCCTTAGGTACCACGATCGCGGTCAAAGTAATGCGATTGTGGTCATACAAGTTGGACAACACAATGCGACCGCTCATTCATAGATGTGACCGTGGTTGTGTGACCACAGTCAAAGCTCGGTGACTGTGGCATAGCAGGATAAATCTGTAAAGTGCATTATTTTAAATTCGTCAGCTAAATTAAGATTTATATGGAGGAACCCTAGTATTGGAGAAAAAATTAGATTGTTATTAGTTATTTGTAATTATTTTTCAAAGGGGAAATTAGTGAAAATGATGTTTGGAATTGAAGATTAGTTTACCCTCTCTTATTATGAACTCCAAGGATGCACCACTTGGTAAAATTCTTTTCTCCTATCTAATGAGTAGCTAACTTCTTTAGTCTTGGGATTATGTTGAACTAAAGTGTAATTTGTTTGTGGGTATTGTTGAGTTTGCATGGATTTTAATTGTTGAGTATGGATTCCACTATTGCTTGAGCTTATGGGTTGGAAATTGATGGGTGAAAACCCCAAATCTATAAATGGGTTTGATGGGTAAAAACCCCAAACTCTAGAAATCCTTTGTCATCCTCGAAGGAGTGATGAAGGTGAACATTAGGTAATCCATAACATCCTCGAAAGAGGGTTATAGAAGGACAAGGCAATGATGGAAAACAAATTCTATGGTTTTCTACCTTTTACAAACATAGAAATAAGTTCATTAGGAGTATAAATCATGTCAAGAGCATCACCCTAGAAATAGGGATTCATGATTGAGGTTTTGGGTGATTATAAAAAATAATTGCACACTTGTTAGGTGCTCGAAAAAGCCAACAGGTGAAATTGTTGTGGTTTTGTTGAAAAATTGACTCCAATAATCTTTGACCTACCCTATCCTTTAATTAACAACTAAATTTAATGTCAAACCAAGATCCACCCATATACATTACAATTAGGTAGACATTGTCCCAAGATTTACCCAAACATTGTTGCTTAAAACAAAAGTGTTATTTCATGATCGTTTGATAAAAATTGTATGAAAAGTTTCCAACCAAATCCCCCTTGTTTGTTTTACATGTCATTTTTTGTTTGCATTCCGGCCAATCACCCATAGGATTTGAAGTCTATAATTCACTCCTTGAGAGTCGACCCCAATTCATGTTTTGGTTATTTGAAAATGATCGCCTCACACTTTGGATAACGCTCAACTCACTCCCATATTTCAATAGTGAGGAACTCGTTGTCAAACAACCCAACTAGAGCTAGGGTTGAGTCCACAAGGAGCGAATTATAGGCTTCAAATCTTATGGTGTACAAGTTACTACAAGTTTACCCGTAATGATATTAAACAAAAAAAATAAAATTAAATGGGGGATACTAGTTTGGAGATAGTTTGTCAACTAACAAAGCATGGATATAACACTTTTGATTTTAAGATTATGAATAGAGAAAGTATTGGGATCATCCCTACCTAAAGGTAAAGTATGTGTGTTGATGTCGGTTTGGCATGAGTTTAACTTTTTGATCAAAGGATAGGTTAGGTTGATAGTCATTGTAGTCAGTCTTTTAATAAAACTACAACGATTTAACCCAATGGCACTTTCGAGTACCTAACAAGTGTGCAATTCATAATAACCCAAAACCTCAATCAAACATCCCTATTTCTAGCATGATGATCTTGACATGGCTTACACTCCAATCAGACTTATTTCTAAGATTGGAAAAGGTAGTAAACGATAGACTGTCCAACATTACTTTATCCCCCTATAACCCTCTTCCAAGGATGTTATGGTTTACCTCAAGATCACCTTAGTCACTCTTTCAAGGATTAGAAAGGATTTCTAGAGTTTGGGGTTTTCACCCATCAACAACTAAAATCATGCAAACATAACAACCCCCACACACAATTACACTTTAGTTATTCATAATCCCATGACTAAATTACTTAGCTACTTATAAAGAAAGTAAAAAGAAATATACCATGGGTATCTCCCAAAACATCAATTCTTCGTAAAATCACTAAGAAATTAAGCCTCCAAGAGTAGATACACACTTTCCCAATTAGGGTTTCTTTTTCTTAAATCAAAATATAGTTATGCGGTAAGAAATACCCAAAGACGAAAGGGTTTTTGATTTTATAAGGTTTGGGATTTGTCTAAGTGATTTTACAAATCTACTCCTAGGAATATTCTCGCTGAATCGCGATCGCGCATGACCAATTGTTATCGCGTCCACGTGATAGTAGTTGAGTGTTACGACCATATTATGATGACCATCTTGACTGACTGTGACTGCGGATCGAGGATCGTGGTTACAGTAACTATGGCTGATTTAGTCTATGCCTTCAACCGCACTATTTTTGCTACCTTTTTTATAATTTTAAGCTACAATCCACATCTTTCCATCCCTTCAACTCTATGCTTGCAAATAGTGGATATTAGTGCATTTAATCACAATTATGTCTCATTTATTCATCCAAAACAACGTAATGCTTACGAATGTTGAGGGCGAACGAGTGGTAAAATCACCACTCTTCAAACCCCCAACTTCAGACCTTGCTTGTCACCAAGCAACACTACCTCTTATTATGAGAATTTCATATGTATGCCCTCATTCTATCACTCAATCATCATGATAACACAGACTTGATTGCTACCACCAAGATCTTTTCACATATGGGCAAATAGGATTTTGATGACTCCCCTTACCATTAAATGAAATAAAGAAGGATGCAATAGACTTTATGGAGAAACCATTTAACAAGAACACGTAGCAAGGGCTGCTATCACAGTTGGACTCTGCATTATCACCATCTTCCTCAAAATTTTACCACTCGACTAGGGCCTCATCATCACTGTCCAACAAAGAAGAAGGAAGTTTATCTCGAGACCTTAGGACCTTTTATAGGCCCTTCACGCCCTTCCATATCCTAATAAAGAATTTGTCGTTCTTCTCCTTTGTAACCATTTTTTCATACGCGATCTGGAGGTCTTGATGTGACTCCGCCAAAGGGGAGTAGGCATTTTAAAGCTTATCATTGGTAGCTTCTTGCTTATTTTGTTCCTCCTTTTACTTCTCATAATTTGTACATGATCGATAAGAATAATGAGTGGTAGAAGGTAGTCCCAGTCCCTGCAGCAAACTAGATATAAGAACTTTGATGGTTGACGTATTTACTCTAATCTCCTCAAGAGGTCCCTTGGTTGTAGGCCTATAACACTCAGGCTCACTGCATGAAATATTTTCAGAGTTGATCTTTCTATTCTTTCTTTTGTTGGGTACACCCTCACATCTAATCCTCAAGGGGTAAATGGGGGTATCAAGGCACACCTATGTATCACTAGAATACTCTTCCACCCCCGCTCTTCTGAAAAGCTCTGTAATCAAGGAGGGGAGAATACATGCCTAATACCTAGGTTCTTGAAATGATCTATTTCATTAAAAATGAGTTGACCAACATCTATAGGGATATCATCTAGAATACCTGCAACCATCTTAGTATGTAATTTGGGGACTACTGTCATGTGGGTGCTAGGAGAAACTCGGCTACGGATGACGTGCAACCATATTCGATCCTCGAAAGTGAATATTTCTTTTAGTCTTGGTCCATAAGACTTTCTTTCAGGGGCATAGTCATTGTGACAACAAACTTTTCAATTTACACCCCTTCTCTTTGAATTAACTCATGTCAGTATCCTTGAACCCATAAGCATCTTTGATTTGTTTAGCCCCAAATTTCACTGGTTTTCTATGAATCTTGATAGTCACATTGAGTGTGTCCAAAAAAGAGACTTCGCTCATGTTTGCATAAAAATCACGGACCCATTTCTTATTTTCAATACATGGATCTAGGGTGAAGCACCACCACCCGATGGCTTTAAGTTTGTTATGAAATGTTGATAGTTTCTCTGTCATATTTTCAAAGAAAATTACACTCACTAGAAGTAGCTTTGTCCTTAAAAGATCACTATAGTAATAAGTGTGGCACTCGGGTTCCATAAATCGAATGTGATCATACTTATCCATGAGGTTGTCCAAAAATCATTAAAGACACATTATACCTTTCGATGATATTTTAATCATGAAAGTTGTGTTATATTAATCACTAGAGTTCATTAGACTAGTTTCTTGTTGTTTCTTGACTAAAAATTTGAACTACAGGATTCTTATCATGTAAAGAAACTATCCTCAATTTGCGCGATCGTGATTCAGGATTGTGGTCATGATACTTGAGAGTGGTTTCGTTGTCAGCTCTAGATGCTCAGATTTCTTCTAATTGTAGGATACTAGTATGTTCTATAATATAGGTGAATATGAAGTTCAATTGAACAATGCTAACAAGTGGATGTATATGCCCTTTACTCTACTCAATATCCTTGCAAACACATCCTCAAACTTGAAATTTTTGGGGTCTATGATATTTGACTCTTTCGATTTGGCTTGATCATGAGGAGGGACATAATAGTCATAGTCAGATTATCGATCCCTCCAATCTCTATCCCTGTCATGGTCAATCCAACCTTGATTCCCACCTTGTATTTGATAGGCAGAGTGGGAACCCCGCTAGTAGTTATCAAAATAGAGGATTTCTTCATCAAACTTCTTTCTCTCTTCATCATCTTCATAAGATTTTGATGCTATGGCTTTGACCGCTTTCACAGGTGCGCCCATAACATGTTTTGTCAAGAGTTCAAGTTGGGTCATTATTTTCACCGTGTTCTCTTTCTTTTCTTTATTCTACTTTCCTTGTGCATTATCGACCATGGAACTGGTAGAAGGAATCTTGGGAGCTTCAATTTCTAGGATATTCCAACCCTGATTTTGCTTAGACACTTATCAAATAAATAGAAAGGCCGCATGGTGGTGCAATTTTACTAATGAACCACTAGCCGTATTATCTACCATTATTTTGTTTAATGGATCAAGGACACGGTATAAGATCTCAGGAAGCATTTTCTCTAGGACTTCATGATTTTGACATTGACCAAGCTTATCCTTAAATCTCTCTCAAGTTCAAATAATGGTTCTCCATTCATTTGCCAATAATTTACAATATCATCCTACTTTTGATGCATCTTTGATGGTAGGTATATCAAGAAACACCTTACTAAGTTAGTCCCAAGATGTAGTTGAGCCGTGTGGATAGAGCGGAGCCATGAAATCACCTTGCCTGTTAATGAGAACGGGAAAAGGTAAAGCCTAATAGAATCTTGACTAGTATGTGCTAAATTAATAGTGCACACACTTTAAAAACTTCTTTAAATGGACATTTGGGTCCTCAAAGGCTTGACCTCCATACAATACTTTCATTTGAAACAATTGAAGAATAATGCCAGTGACATGGAAGACTCTGTTCCCATTAGTTGGTGGGATGCATATCACGTTTGTTTGCCCCACTTTATTTAGTGGGCCCTCATCATATAGAGGGGTATCAAATGGGATCATGTTGATTGTGCTATCAATCATTGTTCTGTTAACACTTAGATCAACTATAAAAAGAATTAAAAAACAAATAAAGTAAATGATATCTCTCCGAGTATTCCCAAGTAAGAATAAAACTGCATAATTGAAATATATATTTCATTCCCCTCTAACGGTGCCATTTTGGTTATGCTCAACTCACTTCCATGTTTCAAGGGTGAGGGGGTTGTTGTCAAACAACCAACTAGATCTAGGGTTGAATCCATAAGGAGAAAATTATAGGCTTTAAATCGTATGGGTGTACTAGTTACTACTAGTTTACCCAAAATGATAAAAAAATAAGACAGACAAAATAAAATGAGGGATGTTGATTTGGATATGGTTTAGCAACTAACAAAGCACGGATATAACACTTTTGATTTTATGATTATGAATAGAGAGTATCTTTGTATCATGTTTACCTAAAGGTAAAGTATGTGGGTTAGTGTCGGTTTGGCATGAGTTTTAGTTATTGATCAAAGGATAGGTTAGGTCGAAAGTCATTGAAGTCAATCTTTCAATTAAACTACAACGATTTCACCCATTGGCTCTTTCGAGCACCTAACAAGGGTGCAATTGATAATCACCCAAAATCTCAATCATATATCCCTATTTCTAGGATGATGCTCTTGACATGGCATACACTCCAATCACAAATATGAGTAAGATTGCAAAAGGTAGTAAATCATAGACTTAATTTTCCACCATTACTTTGTCCCCCTATAACCCTCTATCAAGGATGTTATAGATTGCCTGATAAAGGATTTCTATAGTTTAGGGTTTTCACTCATCAAACCTATTTGGAGATTTGGGATTTTCACCAATCAAATTCCAACTAATAAGCTCAAGTAATTATGGAATCCAAACTCAACAACTAAAAATCATGCAAACACAACAACACCGACACATATTTACATTTCAGATTAACCTAATCTCAAGAATAAATTACTTAGCTACTCATGAAGAAAGTAAAGAGAAATATACCACGGGGATCTCCCAAAACATCCATTCTTCAAAAAATCACAAAGAAATTAAGCCTTCATGAGTAGTTACACACTTGCCCAATAAGAGATTCTTCTTCTTGAATCTAAAATTAGTTATGAGGTAAGCGATACCCAAAGAAAAATGGTTTTTTTCTTATTTAAATTTTGGGATTCATCTAAGTGCTTTTACAGATCTGTTCCTGGCATATTCTCGCTAAACTACAATCGCCCATGACTGTCCGTGACCACGTTCACGCAATTGTAGTTGTGTACTGTGACTGCATTATGCTGACCATATTAACTAACCATAACTATGGATCAAAGACTTTTGTCACAGTAACTAATGCTGATGTAGCCTAAGTCTTCAGCTGCACACTTCTTTGCTCTTTTTTTTTTTATCATTTTGAGCTCCAATCCATATCTTTGCATCCCTTTAACTCTATGCATGTAACAAGTTGATATTAGTGTATTTAATAACTATCTCCATTAGTTGAATGTGGGTATCAGATACCAAACACCATAATGAATTGCATAAACTGATTCTTCAAGTTACTCATATATTTATATGCTGGAACTTGTGGAAGAACAAATTTTCCAAAAAGTATGAAGGAAAGAAATGTAGTTCTTGAAGAGTGAAATTCTCTTTTATTAAGGATATAAGTATATTTGTGATCACTACTTATCCTTACATTACTTGGAGTACTAATTAGAGGGATCTGATACTCTGCATTGAAAACTATCAACATGAGTTGACAATTATTCAAATCTATTGATACAAACCCCTTCTTCCATAGTTAAATTGAATATTGATGGTAGTGCACTAGAGAATTCAAGAAGAATTAGATTAGGAGGCATACTTAGAGACAGTAAAGGAAACCTTATTTATTCTTTTGCTACCCCTCTAGGTGTTGGATCAAACAATCATGCTGAAATTTGGGCTGTTATATTTTATATTACTTGGTGTATTAAACATGGGTATATCAGGGTCATATTGGAGGTTGATTCACAACTTCTTAACAAATGGTACAAGCATAATTTTAAACCCCCATGGAGCATTAGTGACTACATAAGTGATCTTCAAGAGCTAATTTCTCTGCTGGACAATTTTAAGTCCAACTATTTTTATAGAGAAGCAAATTTCACAGGTGACACTCTTTCTAAATATAGTCCGCTGGTGACTTCCGCCCAACACTATTACAACTTTTAACAACTACTTTATGAGACTAGAGGATTCTTTATTTAGACAAAATGGGGATGACAAATTTAAGGAGAAGAAAGTTAAAAAGGATCAAGAAACCCCCTTTGCTCTAGTTTTTTATACTATTAAGCTTTTGTCATGTCTTCACTTGTTCCTACCTCTTTATTATACCATCTTGCTTTAGGCTATGTTCCTTTGCATTTATAGCTTTTATGAAAATGTCTACTTTGTTGAGGATCTTTTCTTACTTTATAAGGGAAGAGTCTCCCTGATTTATGCTTTCCTAAAATTATTGTAATAAGAGGATACCTCTATTCTTAGGTTCATAGTCTTAGGTTTATCTTTCTAGAATTGTGGATGAGTTTGCCGGACTTAGTAGGCTAGCTAACTTATGAACCACCATAAGATCGGAAGAAAGGTTTATGTCCCCCTCGTATTTCTTTTTTCATGATAAAACCTAGGGGTGTTATTCAGCCCCTAAACCCCTCATGGGTCATTAAAATTAAAAAACCAAAAATATTCATTACCCTTATTCCGAAAGTTCAAAGTATTTCTTTCACCAATTTTGACCTACCTTTATTTATGGGATATTTGAAGGAGAGCTTTTTAAATCTCAAAAATTCTCTCTAGCTTGAAGAAATTTTTTATTCTCCCCATGAAAATAGTTAAGGAAAAATGGGCACTTTTGTTAAGGGGCTAAGTAGAGAAAATCTCCTTGGCTCACGAGGTGGCTTGAAGTGATAGGGGACTTTAGCCAAAATACAACATAGGAGAGAGGAGGGTCAAAAAAAATTTAGGACATGGGGAAAGAATCTTTTTTGATTGAATGGGATTTTTTGAGAAATGGCAAAAATCTATACATGGATTTTTATGTAATGAAGTCTTTAGAGAGCTTGAGGATGGTGTGCCACATGAGTACTTTCCAGTTTCTCAAGGGCTGCGACAAGGGTCCCGAACCTAGCCTGTTGATCTTTTTGAAAGAAGTGTTAATGGTGTCATTGAACATGATAACATCTTACAATGCTTCGTGATCGTTCCCAGCACTCTCCTACTTTCTCTTTGATAATGATGTTTGAATATAATATAATACCCATAAATGGAATCTTAAGAAGCAGAAAATATTTCTTGAAAGAAGTTAGAAGATGATTGTAATATTGTAATAGCCAAAAGGTCAATTAAATATGAGCCAGTTCTTTCTCTCAAACAGAGCTCCTCATAGAAATTCCAGATCATTGAAAAGGAATCAAAAATGCCTCTCAAGTATGTCTGCAAAGTAAGGTCTTTCTTTATGGTATTGATATTGCATTGATTGAAAGCAAGTCAATGATGCCATAAGTCAAATAGGCGGGTGAGGAAAAATTTATTCACTGCACTCACTAGAAAGAGGGTAACATATCCTAGATAGTATTAAGGTCTTATCCCATTATTAGTATCCTTGGTGTGGGCTAGGAAGAGGCTCTAACATTATTCTCAAGGCCTATTCCCTTCTCCTATTGACAAGGATGGATCCAAATATCTATTTGAAAAATCTGACACTCACATTCAATCCACACTCAAACCTGTACAACAAGTAAATAAGAACATTAGTTATGATATTCACTCATGGAGCACTAACGTCAAACCAGTGACCGGATAGTGCAAAATGAAAACCAATTCAAGGCAAGAACGCAATTATTAATGCTCTGCTAATAGACCCCCTCCTTTGAACATAGATCTAAACTCCTACTTTGAGTGGTTACTGGAAAAGGATTGGTTGTCTTCCGAACATCGGATCTTGAGTACAAGCCAAGGATAAAGACTACAATCTCAGGCATACCATCGACAGAGTAAGAAAAGGACAGGAAGAAAGTGCACTAATCAAATCCTATCCTTTCTTAGTCCTAGCTAACCAAGTTCATTCTATCTCCCAATAAGCTCATAGTCACTAATAGGAAAAAAAGCTTGTTCCATCATTTTCGAGGGAAACCAAACTTAAGTGAAGTTCAGCTGAGTCTGCTTCACACCATTGCTATCGGACATTCACTGCCAGCCACTCCTATATTTACCTGGCATGGATTGCTAAATTGATTTCTCTTGTCTTGGTTAAAATATCCTCATGGAAGTCTTTCTATTAAAAGATATGACTTTCACATGGCTGATTGCTCTTCTTTTACCATCAAATGGAAGGTTAGCTGATAGGGCTGGCACTGGTACTCTACATAAGATGTGTGAATTGGCCTGCTGAATCAATTTTTCTTAGGGTCAGTTGACCTTCTTCTAATTGAAGATAAGCACCAAAATTAAGATAAGTGAGGTATTTTTGACCTATTCTAGTAGAGGAAAAAACCCTAAATAAGCTGACCAAAAGATAGCTAAGTTCCCATCTCTAACCTTACTTTGGACTATGTTGCTAATCTACTAAGAAAAGACTTTATGTCAAAGAGAAAGTATGACTTTTCTAAAGTCTTGATGAATCTAATCTATTTAATAGTAATGATTTATAAGGAGCACGGATGAGGTAAAGTTATTGATCCAACTACATTCAAACCAAAAGCCATTATGGGCAGTGGTATCCCGTCATATTCATGTATTAATGCGTAAGTGGTCATATAATAGTTGCATCATTGCACCTAAAGTTTTATGGCCATAGGTCTCCTGTGCTTTATAATAGAATACTAGTATACAATCAAACCATGCTCTAGGTTGGATAAGCCTATGAGCATAAAGAAGGAAGTTTGTTACAACCCACTGGTAAAATAAAAGGCAAGGAACTTCTTTCACTAGTATAGTATCAGGAACATTCGTAGATGAGGATTTCATAAAATCATACGCGCCCAAGCCATCCTTACTTCATCTTTAATTAATCCTTATACACCTGCTGGACTGTATATCGTTTCTTCCTTTTGATTAGATGGATTATATCATCCAAGAGATTAAACTAAGAGAAAAATACTTCAAGGAACAAACTTGTAGGCCTTAACTTATAACTTACCTCAGCTAAAAAAACTAATTAGAATGAAGATTCCATGCTTTAAAGATGAACATAACTTCCCTCTTTTTGAGTTTCTATTACCCAAAAAATGCATTTCTAAAGTTGGGGTCATACTAAAGGAAGAAGGGGAACTGGAAGAATGAGTTGGTATGGTGACGGCGACCCCTGATGTGACTAAGGATGCTTTATAGTTGGTGTTAAAATAGAGGGGAATTCTATTGGGCTGAAGACAGGTTAGTGTTTAGTGACAATTCATGCTAACAATACAGGAGATGCGGTTGGAAGTGAGGAAACAAACTTTCTATGTTTTTCCACCCTAACGTAGTTTATTTATGACCCAAAGAAATTACCAACTCAATTCTCTCTACCCTGTGTGAAGGATTTTCTTTTTCTTCAAAGTCCTTTCTCAAATCGGAGGCACCTACTGGTAGTAAGGGTGCCCACAATTGACCCGGGTAGGCGAGCTTCACATCATTGGGCTATAGTTACCAATTTTGAGTTACTTAGTGGGTATTCTCCACCATTATGGCTTGCTTATCCAGATCTCTCTCTCTCTTTACTACCAGGAAAGGGTTAGAATCACCATCTCTGGAGCACTACCGGCCTCGAGAAGTACTTTTACTGATATACCTAGTAATATGATGAGTTCTGACCCTTTTCTTTACTGAGGGGGCCCAATCCTTTGTTGTACGGAATGAGTATGACTTGGAAAAAAGGGAAACAAAGTGCCCAAGAGATGATTCTTCTTGGAGAAAAGGTAGTTAACTAATTAATCTTATTAGAGAGAAGGATAAGCTTTAACAACCTATTCTCAAATAACTTATTCTAGCAGTCTATTCATTGGAAGAGCTTGCAATCACTTTCTTCCCACCCAGAAATCATTGTAAAAAATTTCATATATTCCCTAGGCAAGGGATAAAGTTAAAGGGAGAGACGAGAGCCAGGAACACAATAAAAAGAATTTATCTTAAGCGGGAATCCTCTCTTTGAAAATCTTCCTTAAGAAAAGTCCCTGCCCAGTGGAGTCTTCCGCTAGAACTAGATTCCAGTTTTGCATAAACCGTCTTAGGTTTGACTTGGCAATAGAAAGACGATGTTGGGCTTAGTCCTTTATCTATGGTGAAAGTTTAATTATGAAAAGAACCAACACACACTTATTGATCTAAAATAATGATTGGAACTCCTTATCAATTACCTCTTCTGCCATAGCCTAAGGAAGAGAAAATGATGAATGGCGAGTCGAAGTGAAAGGCAGAGACTTCAGTTTCTACTGTACTTGGCAAAGAACTTGATAGAGTGGTTCTTTTCCTCTTTTACGAATGTTTTTACTTTCAAACGGCTTGGGATTATCAGATAAAGGTTCTATTCCTGCCTACGCATTATTCCTAATCTATGAACCTCGAGAATTCTTTACCTAATATGATTTAAAAAGTTATGCTATAAGATTTTCATAGTGCTTCACTACCTAAAAAAAATAATCATTGGAACCATCTTTTCTTTTCGAAGAAAGAGGTAGAACTACCTGATAAAACAAGATCGATAGGAAGGGAGGTTGTGATTAGGATAAACCATTTATAGTTGTAGAAGTAGAAGCTATAGGCGAAGGCTTTTCAGTAGCCAGTGTCATAACTATAAGATAGGTAAGCTTCTCTAGAGATAGATCTCTAGGAAAAAGTACCATGCGAGAAGTGATCGAAGTATTAGTGAAATGATTCTATTCTCCAAAGCACCAAGACGTTATACCATACGAGGTTATCTTGCATAGGGATAGCGTCAGATAAGAAAGATCATATTATCTATGGCCTTAGGTGAATCAGTCACAATTCATAATTGCCTGTTACTACTAAAGAAAACAAGCAGTTGGCAGGAATAGAAATTGTAGCTAACCGGTAAGAATAAAGAACTAGAAACTTCTAGACTCTTGGATAAAATTATTATACTTGTATTTCTTGCCTGTAAACTATTCCCTCAGCTAGCATGACATTGAGAAGTGAATTGTAAATATTTTTACTGGTTTTAGAAAATTGAGTCTAGTCATTTACACAAGGAAGGAAAACAAAAGGAGGGTTTCACAGTGGTTTAAAGTAAAAGAAATTTCCTTAGATTCAGAGATTTCATTTGCTGGCCTTTAAATGGCTTTACAAAACAAGATTTTATCATAACCTTGATCATATGATGGGAAAAATACCAACATGGGCCCCATAAAAGAGATCACCATTGGGATCTTTACTTCTACTAGATAACCCTCTATAAAGTAAACACTTTAAAACTAGCCAGTTGGATCTCAAACTGGAGAAAGAAAACTCCCCATGTCTGGGAACTCACAATCGATAGTGGGGCTAGCCACAGAAAGTCCAGATGCCGCTTGATTTTCTTCATAGGAAAATGCTTCTTGCTTTCCTGATCTAACAGATTCCCTTTTTACTATAACTGCAATAGAACAGGCTGGGGATTAGTTGAGCTAAAAGGCAGATGGAATGGAGCTTTTTTTCTAAACTAGCTAAAAAAGTACTTGCTCAACGGCTGACAAAAGGGCTTACCCTAATGACTTCTAGCTTTTTCTTTCTTGAAGGAGATTTAAAAGGATTTCTTCCTTGGGGAAAGACTTCTATTACTGGGGACTACTAATACAACAATAGGGAATGGAGACACCATATACCACATAGAGAAAAGAAAGAAGAATAACGGATCGAGGTGAGGAAAACTTCTTGATACTCTAACTTCAGATGGAGAATACATTATAGTAGGTCCTCCAACACATATTCTATAGGGAGGGGAAAATACCACACCACATGCTAGGATAATACCAAGCACTTTGTTACTAGTTCACAACGAAATTGAAGGGAAAAAGTCATTGATTATGACTGGAGGGATATAAATAGAAAGACTGGAACTCAAGATCCTCTAACGCTAAGTAAAATGAGAATACTAAATTATTGATGACACTACATCAAGATTATTCCTTGGATAGGTCCCTAGCCTGTGAGCTTATCTAGTAAATGTTTCCTAGGTAGGGAGGGAAAAACCTAGAAAATAAAAAACACAGAATCACGCCCAACATTCTATGTGGAAAAATCAATGATAAAGCAGAAGGTAGAGTCATTTGATGACACAAGGTTCCTATATGCAGTAGTTTCAAATCCAAAGGCATAATAATAAGAAGGAATCTTCTTAAGATCTATACAAAGATCTAAAGGTAAATAAATAGACTGAGAGAGATGCTCCTCCTGCTGCCTAAGAATGTCTTTGTTTAAAGAGCTAGCAATGACTTTTATCCCACCTAGAGTGGAATTCGGGGATAAGACTTTTCCTGCTATCTTAAATTTTGTTACTTTGATTTATATTCATTTTCCTGGTCTTAGCAAAAGGATTTTTTTATTCAAAGTAGAGAAAGAGTTTCTAAATACCTCATCCTATCACACTAATTGAAAGAGTGAAACCAAGGCAAGCAAGACATTAATAGAGTTATCCTTCACAATAGGAGAGAATACTTCGTTGAAGTCCACACCCTCTCTATGACTATAATCCTTTACAACAAAGTATGCAAGGAATTTTTGATTCAAAGGCTACGATCTTACTTAGTTCACTACGAAGACTCAAAGTAGTTATTACTTTGCTCTGCACTTTCTCAAAAAAACATTATTTTACAGCTTTATGGAGATACCAAATTACATTATTAAGTATCCTTCCATTAAGTAAAATGCCTTGATGCCTTAATTCCTGGGGTATATACCCATTTTCCATCTTGACATAAAATCTAGGAAAGAAATGGCTTTGCATACTTTAGCCCCAAGTGGAGTATAAAAGAATGAATGATGTGACGAATGTGCAGGCTAAAGAATATAAATCGTGAAAGTGTTAAGCTGAATCTCCTTTTTTGTGTGGATAAAAATGGTGAATTAAGAGTCTTTATAATGCCTAATAAAGGGATGAATTCGACAAAAGAGGACTAAGAGCTAAATTCCAGAGACAGCTTAAGGGGACTCTAATCCTCTTTTTTCACTAGGTCAACACATTTAGAAGAGAAAGAGTCCTTGGAGCCTTGTAAGGAATAAACAATCGGTGCAGTCTTATCTCAGTAATAGTAAATGGTGATTCCTCGATACTATGATATTAATAGAAAACAAGAAATTCCCAATAAGTAAGAGAAGTAAAGGCCTTAGTATCAGGGTTAAGACCTAGTGATGGTGTGTAGAATGCAGGTAGAATATGGGTTTTTAGGGGATTTTGGTTATAGGTTATAGTTTACCTCTCCCTTTAACTGTTCCATATAGGTTATGTTTTTTGGAGATAGAAGAGTATTTTTATAAGAAAAAAGGTTAAGTACCAGTCATTAGGAGTGGAAACTGGTGGTTTAAGACCTAGGGGAAAGAGCTTCGTTAGGAATGATTGGAGCTAGGGTTAACTGATTTGTAGAAGCAGCTGGTTGTTTAGCAAGAACAACTACAAGTAATTTTGCAGCAGCAGAAGATAGAGCATCAGAAGGAACAAGCGCCGCTACAGTTGCCGATGCACTAGGAAAAAACTCAAATATGTTAAGCATATGCTTTTTCCCACTTAAGAGTACGGGGCTTGGAAAGAATGAATCTTTCTAAATTTACCATTACTCAACTACATCTACATCAACCCAGAATGTAGGGAGTTTAGGCACAACTCCAACAAATAAAAGAGAGGTTTATCACCCAAAAGAAAAGGTTCCAGTGGAACAAAGCTTAACATCACCCTGAAGAGTTGGTTGGGTCAATCAAGCCCTAGAGTAGGAGTAGGAGCGGGTTCAGGGTAAGAAAGAAAAGAAAGGGTTCTCACCTACAAGTAGTGGTAAGAGGACTTTCTCCATAAGTAGCAGGAATACTTGAGAATAAGGGCTTTGGGATCACCAACATGAGAAAAGAATATACATACCAAAGATAGGATCAGAGACTGGCTTTCTCATTCTATTCCTATTTAAAAGCGGGTAGTCTATCTTGACTTATCCCCTTAGAAGGGAAATCTCTCTAAAAGCCAGTCAAGGTGTAGTCATAAGGGACTAGAACTTTGTAGTTCCTCTAAGGTGTCTGATGATATTGAATATTTTATAAAAAATTCGAGGGAGCCTGAATAAGAGCTTTTTATTGCTGGTGTTGCAGTAGAGTAAGAGGGATAAGCAACAGGCTAACGCCACAATGAATCTTGCGAGATAAGAAGAGGTGTGGGGGCTCTTTTATTGAGTTGGGAAAAGTAAGATTTAAATTCAAAAAACTCCCAGAAATACTTGTATTCCCTTACATAATAGAGTATCGATTCCCGCAACAATGAAAAAAACTAGTTGAAGAGAGTCAAAAGAAGAGGAAAAAGCTCTATAAGATAGATGACTTCTTCATTGAATTTCTTCAGAAATGGAGTGAAGATTCCAATCCAACCTTGAAAAAATTATAAATAAGAGAAGTAAAGTGAGTTTGAAATCGAATTCTTTATTCAAAGAAATATCTTTTCCTGTGCTCACTCTTTCACGACATTTTCTCTTAGGTCATTTTATTCGATGTTTGACTTTTCTTAATCTTGCAAATCCTCTCTATTCGTCTTTCTAAGGAATTTTAAGCCTGTCTATTTAAAAATCCTTTGTTCATGAATCAGATGTGTGATGAGACCCCTTCCTTGATGAGGATTGCTAAAATCATTCATTTTTAAAGAAAAAGACTAGGTTTCTAAGATCAATATGGGAACTGGAGGTTCTGGAGGCAGTCTACATGAGTCATGTAGCTCATTTAGAGCAATAAAGAATTAATTCTAACAAATAAGATCGATCGAGTAAGGGATATAGAAGCTTAGGCAACCAATTAACATATGAATCCCTTTCTCTAGAAGGAGTAAACCCAACCACTTCACGCTGAAGTTCATACTTATACTGATCTACGAACCACTTTTCTCTTTAATTTATCCTTTTGACCTCTCTTAATCCTTTTGACGAACATTTAGGTAGCCTCCTTAGGACTATAAAAAAATTAACATGTCCTGATACCTATTCACTCACATGGCCCACTTGTATCCATCATATATAATATGCTCGACTATCGAGGGTAATCCACCTCTTAGATAAAGTCTTCAATAACTTGAAGATGGCACAAAAAGACAAAAAGAGCAAAATTGATATAAGATAAGATAGAATATCAAATTTCTCCTAATTTAGCTTTCTACAACTCTATGGAAGTAAGACTAGAAACTATTATATGGCCCTCCTCCTATTTGGGAAAATACTCAGACTAGTTCATCGAGATCGATAGCAAAGACAACTAAAACTCAAACTATTAGAAAGAGAGAAAAAGAGGGAACAAGATGAGCTTACTACTCCAACTGTAACAAGATAGAAAAGAGAGTAGATTGAGCATATTTTTCCAATTTCAAACATCTATCAAAGCCTGTTTGAAATTAAAACTCCCACTTTTCTTTCAAAATTTCCAACTGTATGTGAGTAAGCTCCTACTCGCTTTAGGGTAGTTAACCCACAGCAAGCACCAGCTTGCTGGCAGAACAAAAGACTTGAAGCGGATAGTTGGAAATTGGCATTTCCACTAGATATAGCTCAATGGTTACAAGGGCTTACCATGGTGCTCCTATTGTTAGAACTCCAAATAACAAGGTAACACAAGTGGAAGGTAACTGGTAATCGGCATACTACAACAATTGACCATTCCACTAACTAGAAGATTCAAGGCAAGATCATAAGTGGGGTAGGATAGTAGCGCACCTTCTAACATTTCCCAGGTAATGAAACTAGATCCCCTTGTCCAACCGAGTCTTTTATACCTCCTACCTTGTTCGGAGTTGACCCTTTTTATACTTTGATTCTCGGGAAAGATCTAAGTAAACCTCCTTCTTTATAAAAATAATGGAATCCAATAATCCAACAATAAGATAAGGAAAATGTCGGCATAACCACTGCTATTTCATCTGCAGCTATTACTATTGAAGAAATTAGTCTTGCTTTAGCTAGGGTGGGAGTAAATTAGCTCGAGTTGTGTTAAGATAAGTGGAACTTGAATAAGAAGTATCCATTGTTACAGGAAATAGTTTATATTACAAGCATCCATATATAGTAAATCTTGCAATTCCTACAATGGTGGTAGGTCAGAGCAGATTCCCTTGCTTTAAGGCAGTAATAGCGAAATGGTTAGGGGGCTTGTCTTTAAGCAGATGGCTTCCATATAGCTAAAACAATAGGGGATAGTCTCTAAAAGAAACAACCGTCAATTCTTATTATTCTCCAACAACATACTTAGGTTTTGGCAATCACTCTACTGATAGAGAACCTAAGAGATACCAATAAGCCTTTAGGTCGAAAGTAGAAATGGTAAATGTCGTCTTCCTTTACAATGTCTTCTTTCTTTCCTCTTCACCATAAGAAATTCTAGTTCATCCTTGGATCAGGGGAAACCATAAGTCAGAAGCTCCCTATGCAGATAGGCATTTACATAAACTCCAAAACTGTACGCGGGGAGATTACATCAGGAAACTCCCAAGCTTGTCGAGAAAGGAACAAAACTGAGAAAGACACTATCCAATTACTTTTTTGTTCACGTACCTCTTTTGGGTATCTTTTCACTGTCATATCCGTTAGATCATTGGCTACCAGAAAGACTAGGACCCATTAACATCAAAATGGTTAGGGATCATTATGGTACGAATCTTAGCCTATTACTTTCTACCTTTTGAACTAATATAGAACATCAATTAGTAGATTCATTAGAAACCTTTCTTGGAAGACTTAATTCATTATATAAGACTCACTGATAGGATGATTCCTAAAATTAACAAAAAATATTTGGGCAGTTTGAAGAAAATTGATATTTGAAGACTAACCTCATAGATCACTTAGATCAATCAATTCAAGCATTGCAAAACCAACCTTCCTTCTGTGAAATTCACTTTGTTGGATTGATAGAAGTGGATGAGCCTATGCAAGCATTAAAACATACATTTTTGCGATCTGTATAGTCCTTATGGCTTTCATATCTATTAAGAGGGGTCATGGAAAGAACAGGTTTAAGGTCACAATAAATTCCTTTTTCAAATCCTGCTACAGCTGCACGATCCCTTCCCGCATGCCACAATGACCTATGAAGAAGAAGAATCCTAGAACAAAATGAGAGGTAGCTAACCAACTTCTATGAGAGACATAATTAACTACATTGATCTTGGTGGCTACACCACTCTTGAAATTTATAGAAACTAAAAGAGTATGAGTCATATATTCCACGAAACATCATTCCTGCTAAGGTTCTATGTCTTTTATCAACCTACTCAAGTCTAACGCATTTTGACCCTTTAGAGTCTCTAAAAATGGAGCACGGACATCCCAAAAATGCATAGTTTCTCCTCCAAAAATGACTTCTCTTGTTGGGGAACGCTTTATATATTTACCTAAACTAGTCGGTCCATGAGAGGATCCCACGTTAACCCCAATGCATTGGTCTCTAACTAGAAATGTGAATTCTTGAGCTTGAGAAGCTTCTTGTCCAGTAGGTTCGTAAAATTCACTAGAATAAGTTGTATTATTAAAACAGACAAAAACAATAAGCAATGAAAGGAAAGACAGGTAAAACCCCTAAACTATAAGATAAGTAAGCCTCTCCAGACCATATAAGTACGCATCGAGCCCATGCGAAGGGTTTGGTTAAGATATGCCAGACTCCATCAAGTATACAAATGGAACCTAAACATACATGTCCTTCAATTATATCTTCTAAATCATCTATACTAACAATCCATCCTTCCCTTCCAAAAGGGGATTTTAGTAAATAACCAAATATGATACTCAGACCAAGGGTCAAGTTGGTAATTTTTCTTACATGTCTCCCTATCGGAGACCAGGTATCATATACTCCCCAAAAATAAAGAGACTTGAATGCTATAGGAAAAGCACCTATACCTAATAAGATTAAGTGAATACCTAAAATTGTGGTTATTTCATTTTAATCTTTCAAAACATGACCAAAGATGAGAAAGATTCTTCAAGTGTTTGAGGTCCTAGAAGTGCATGATAAATGACGCCAAAGCCAAATACTATAAAAGATATTAAATGAAGTTCTGCAGATACAAAGTATGGATAGGTGTCTATAACTTCTCCCCCAGGGCCTACCCCCTAACCTAGATTAGCTAGGTAGAGAAGTAAAATCAATCCTTTTTCATATATAGGCTTCTGGGGTATGGAATAGGACACTTCAAAAAGGTTCATTGCTTCGATCTAGAATACAATTAACCCAGCATAGGCTACATAAGCCCCTAGTAGTTTATCGGATAAATTGAGTTGTCGGCTATTCTTGGCCTACCAAGCAAAACTTATAGTTTCTTGGTCACGATTAGCTAAGGCTAAAGTTCTATTAAAGAGTGATTCCACATAGTGGAACCTCCTCAGTTAATATAAGGTTTTCATGAGGATAATCTTGAGTTACCATCCAAGCATGAATACCTTCGTTTAATAGAATATTTTTGGGGTAGAAAGTGTCAAATTTAGGATCTTCTGCTTCATGAATTTCCTGAGAAAAAAACTCATAGTCACGTAGGTTCAAGGCTAGACTGACTACTATAAGAGCACTCATCCATAAATCAATTACTGTACAAATAACATAAATAAATGTGACCAATGTTTATTGGAAAAAGCAACCCTAAAGATTTGGGACGAAAAATGGTTAGTGGTGACCATTGAATAAGTTTCTTTGGCTTGAGTTGGGTTAAAAGCACAAAATGTATTTCCACCATCATCGTCTTCAAATAAAGTATTTTCTATGGTAGCACCATGAATGGCGCATAGTTAGCAGTGCTCAATACATCAACAACTCCCATCATATGAAATGGGTTCAAGGTCTAATTATAAAACCTTTGAAAAATAAAATGAATCAAAATATAGTTGCTACACCAAAACTAGGTGCAAAGAACCAACCAGAATGACCTAGTGGATAAATAAAAAATAAATACAAAAACAAAAACATCAATTGAACTAGAGAATGCAATTGCACTATAAAGTCTCAATTAAATAGTCTGAGCAACCACGAATTGACGTAACATGAATCTATTAGCTTAAAAGCTCCTTAGAGAGCAAAAAAAGTCCACAGACCTCGACCCCCCAATTGAAACCAATGAGTAAAATCTCCTTGTGTTTTAGGACCCCATAGTAACAACAACGAATGTTCTAAACTATTAGTAGGAGTAGAAACTGTTGTAGTAAGAAATTACAGCTTTCTAAATAAGAACTGGTCAATCCATGGGTATACCATGAAGTTATAAAGGTTGTACTTGTGAACCAACCCATAAAACGATACAGGTGCAAGAAAAGAGCAATAGTCCTGACCAGCCTATAAAAATGAAATGGTCCCTCCGTTACTAGTTATCCATAATATCAAATAAATCACTTTCGTCTTTGGTAAACTTACCAATGGATATAGTAATAGTGATCCTCCTATTCAACTACTTTGACCATTTCTGAGAACCTCATATATTTTTCAGGTTGTTCGAAGATTCGATCATTTTTGTATGATTCTCTTCTACTGCCCTTTCCAATAGGTTTTGAAGATCAAAATCCTTAATTGATTATTCCATAAAATGACCTAAGTAAAACCATGAACTCCATTAGATTATTCCTTCTTACTAGGCATATGAACCATGAATTGTCCTAATAAGACAATTCAATCAATCTTTTGTTTTTAAAAAACTGTTCAAGGACCAAGCTATCCCTTTCCTTTATAATTCATATAAATCAATCTAAAACCCCAAAATATCTTTCCACAGATCAAAGGAAAAAAGATAGTTCGATCGAATATTGATTTTTCTATTCTTTTATCTGTTAGAAAAAAAGATAATCTACTATTTTTCCATTTAGAAAATCCAAAATTCGATTAAAAAAAATAGGAGATTGGAAATGAAAGTATCTTTCTCTGATCTATTCTTCATCACGCTGTTGGAACAAAACACAAATACCAACTGCAATGATATTGAAATATTTAGTACAAGAAGCCACAATATGATAGATATACATCGAAACCTACAATCTACTTAATATATATAGATATAGTTTCTAGATAGAAATCTATATATATATATATAATATAGATGAAATTAATCTTTGATCTAGAATCAAAGAAAGATTATAAATGGATCTTATGGTTTGACTTAGAAGAAAGGTTTCCCTATAGAGGAAAGGAATAAGAATATTTGCCTATAATTTATCCTATAGAAAGTCTATTAAGAAGAAGATTGTTTCGGAAATATTGACTCTTGTGGAAAATGGGATTCAAAAAAGCTATACTGACTAGTGTGAACTTACAGGTTGATCTTTTTTTTCTACCTTTACAACTCGCTCTGTAAGTTCACTAATAATACACCAATACAACACCAGCTATAGTTGTAACTTGTATAATGAGTCAAGGGGTCGGGGAATTAATCAATAGATATTTTTTGGCATTCTAGCCTTCCTATCCGGAAGAGAATCCATTATTTCCTAATCGTGAATATTTGAACTGGTTTTTCCTTGTTGTTCACTGTTTAACAATTCTTTGTTCGATTATTCAGACCATCTATACATAGTCTTTTAATCTAAGATTGAAATTCTACCATATTTTATTGTAAAAATATTCTTCCATGGATCTAAGGTCAAAAATATGGAAGAAATAAGCATTTTCATGACTCTACCACCCAGTCAATTCTGTTCAACATAATCCCTCTTTCGTGGCTACATCTCTTTTTGGCTAAGGAATGGGAAATATTTCTCCAGTTACATTAATTCAATTTTTATTTCATAAGAAAAATCCCTTTCTAGTTGACGCTGTCAGTCTACTAACAATGGTTATACAATAAGTCAGTATAAGTCAGTACAGGAAGGGCACGTGAAATAGATAACTACCTACTAGGCTAGGGTAGTAGTTTTTTCATCTTCCCTTTATTTTACCTTACCCTAGGGGAAATTTATTTTTCAAAGTTAGTAGGAAATTAGTGAAGAGGTTTATAAAAATAACAGGGTTAGTGGAATGCTCTTATCTTAGAAGGAAAATCAAAGTATGCCTAAGTAGTCCTGATATTTATTGGTTTGAGGTTTCGATAGTTTTATGCTAACAAGCAAGCTTCAGTGGCCGCTCGACCTAGCACGTTAGCCCCAGTATTATAGGGAAGGCCTACATGAAGAGAAGTCCTTCCCATCATCAAAGAAAGACCAAGTCCATGCAAGAAGGCCCACTATATCTATCTAAGTACAAAACCCATCAAAGGCATATGAAATCAGGAAAAGGCTCCAAGCCCATCCAAATG
The DNA here is from genome assembly GCF_002878395.1 of Capsicum annuum. NCBI lineage: Eukaryota > Viridiplantae > Streptophyta > Magnoliopsida > Solanales > Solanaceae > Capsicum > Capsicum annuum. The sequence continues at coordinate 133,143,865 of NC_061117.1, forward strand.
ATGTTTAGCAGGCTTAACCAAAATGACCCAAATCTAGTTCATCATGCTATCCTTAACTTTAAACAAACCCCAAGTAAAGAAAGTCCCATCGATTGAGTTATCGATGGAATAATAGCTTCTTTCAAACCTGAAAGAGGTTCAGGTCTTAGAATCAGGCTTGTAACAACTATTAAATTTGTTCAATTGAAAGGGAAAAGGTGGATAAAACAACACTTCAAAAATTTATCTGTAATCAACCAATCTCTGAGGTGAGGTTGCGATGGCCAGTCTAGAGATTAGAAGAAAACTAAAAAAGGATACTTTATCAAATATGCATGGCCCGCATCTTTCATCTGTCTAGAGACTACGGGTCAAGAACACTTTTAGTTGGATTCCAAATCAAAGAATGGAGATATTGGAACCGAATAGATAGATAGGGGAATGGGATTTCCCCTTAAAAGAAGTCTTCCTTCATATAGCAGGAGAAGCTATGATGTTCATATCTTCAATCTATCTTCTAGAGGTATCTAGGATAATTTCATACGTCTTTATTTTGTATATAAAGCTATTTCATCATCTAGCTTGCCTTCGTATATGGGTACGTATCTTTCCAAAATAATAATGTAAGAAAGGGTCCAAACCTTATAGGTAAGGTTGTAACTAAGAGAGGCTGTTACATTGCTCGACAAGCACTTTCCTCTCGGACAAGTGATTGTTTCATTGAAGTAACCTAACAAACACTTTCCTCTTAGACAAGTGATAGTTGTAGTGCTGACTCTATTAAGTTGCAGCCAAGAAAGATTATTAAAGTAAAGAAAAATTTATACAACATCAATTTCTTATGGACATACATTAGATTCACAACCTAAATTAGTATTCACCTAAAGGTTCCCATAACTCAAGTAAAGAAAATTAGCTATTCATGATACAAAGATCAACAATATGCATTGAATTCATAATCAAGAATAACTAATAATCAAACCGACAATCAATCTTCAAATAAAAGATGTTTACAAGAATGTTAGGAACTCTCAATAAGAGGTTTGTCTCCTTTTTCGCCCCCAGTAAAATTGTTCATATAGATGAATTATGAATGAATCAAAAACCCTAAAAGATGTTATTTATACTAAAGCCTAATTAAGGAAATAAAATAACAAAATTAATACAATTGTTCAAAATAGGTAATGCCCAAGCTGACGCCGCGTCAAGAAGTTGACCCCCTATCATGAATGGCGTCAGAGTAGCTTCAGTTGCCTTCATCTTCTGTCTTAGGCGAACGATATGGATGACGCTGCATCAGGGATCTGATGGCGCATCACTAATGTAGTCAGATATCTTCTTCCCATGCTAACTTTCTGGTTAAGGCTGATGCCATTCTTGACGCCTTATCACGACTTTGATGCCATATCACCGGTATTATCAAAACTGCTCCTCAGACTTCAAATCTCTGCTTAAGGCTGATGCCAATGCTGATAGGCTATCAAGAGGTTGATGACTTATCACAGAGATAGTTAGCTATGTTTTCTTCTATTTTGCTCAGATTTTCAACTCTTTTGCTCCATTATTGTTTATTCTCATTTCTTCAGCCATTTTCTGCATTATAATGAGCAAACACATCAAAACAATAAGAGTTACTTCAGAATTCACAATTATTTTAAGCTAAAAAGCATTAAATATGTTACCTTTGCTCACACATGAACACCCTCAACTTAAAACAATTGCTTTTCCTCAAGCAACTACATAACACCATACTAAGATGCTTAACCAAGAGACACATAAGGTACCTATCTCAGTTGATTATCAAGTTTAGCTCAAAACCCTTGACACTCTCTACGTTCAATTTCTTCTAAGTCCAATTGTACATATCTATGAAGATTAATAATGTGAGACAAAGGAGTCAAGATATGGCATCAATTCTGCAACAATAACCATGCATATGTACAAGTTACACTACCCAAACAAGTAAACAGCTAGCAATGCAACTGATGTGCCCTTACAACAAAAATATCCCTCCTCACTCATATATGAACTCAAGCATGTCAATGCAAGGACAGTCAAGAGACACTCACTCTCAGAAAGAAATTCCAATCAATGCATGTCAAATACCATATGCTTGCCCTTATTTTCATTACCAAGGTGTCCAGACAAATAAGTTAGGATCATTATAGGTCTTTTCTTCGGTTTGTAATGTAGGATAAGGGCTGGTATAATATTCAATAGAATTTAGAGTGACTAAGCCTCCTTGTTACTACCTTAACTTTTGGGGTTCACTTATTAACCTTTTTCTTTTTTTTCTCCTTTTCTTGATCACACAATATTCAGGATGGATGTGTCTTTTCTTTTTAATTCTTTTTATTTTCTTATTCTTCTTCCATATCACCCAGCTTTTTATTCTTTTCACTTATTGTTTTCCTTTTATTCTACCTTTCTTCATACCCAGTTTACATTATGCACCCCTATAGCCACCCTCAACTTATGTTTTTAACCTAAGTCTAGGTGCACAGTGTCTAAGGAGGACCAGGGCCAAAACAGGTTCATTATGATCTAAATGGGAAGATGATAAGCGTCATAGAAAGAAATGGTCAATTCAGGCTCAAAATAGGGATCAAGAGATATTATGCATAACAGGGAAGTTTATTTAGGCTAGAAGTGGACTAACAACAACAGCGGACTATGATCCTTTCCTGAACCCTATCTTTCAACCAATGTAAAACTAACCAGGCAAGTTCTGGATTTAACACACAAAGGGAACTAAGAAGAATCTCACACACATATGGCACAAAGGTGCATCACAAGCTACTACCTATCCGGTTCATGCGATTGTTTAGCAGTGGATATCATGTCACTAGTACTAATTCCATAACAAGATGCACAGTTGTCACACATAAATGTATATCACACAGTTATAAAATAGACCAACAGAGAGGTGTTTACGAGTCTCAAAAATCAACAAAAATTGTCAACTATCCTAGATACTTATTTTTTTCCTAATTAACCATTACACATCACAAAAAAAAATACAATATGCCTAAGCATGTTGGCTTTACCAGGAACAAGACTCTAGAGAAAAGAGGCACGACAACAAAAACCCTAGGAGGACATCAACACCTACAAGTATCCCTACCCTCAACTTAATATCATGCATTATTACCAATATGTCAAATCAAAATAAGAGAGTTATAAATATAACTGTGGCACCATGGGTGCAAAGATCTGATGTCAATCACATAATACGACTATAAACAATGAATACCTAGGGTTGCCTCCCAAGAAGCGCCTAGTTTAATGTCACGGCACGACCCAACTCAGCTTTTTGCTCCACCTTGAGGATATGAATTTCACCCCCAACATAGATTCTATATTCTTGCCTCACTAATAAGGAGGCGGTAAAAAGATTAAGAAGCCGAGTAATGAATGATGCATGGTAAACAACTCAACCTTAAAGTGAAGTGCGTTTTTATGATGTTTATCAAGTGTAAAATAAATAATATAGGATTGTTGTTCCTCATCTTCATAGTCTTCCACTAGTTTAGATCATTCCACAGACAAGATATCATCTAAACATAATGTGGAAAAATGCTTCGAGTGTGGCCAACAAATCCTAAGTCAAAATTTACACTATCCTCTACACACTCACTTTTATTCATCTTCTCAATATTTTCACTTTGAATTGGGATAGAGTCTTCATAAGAGATTTGCTTTTTTTCTTCTTTTACCTCTAGCACTATTTCCTTAATCTTTGCATCATCCCTCATGGTTGGGAAATCACCAAGATCTGCTCAACATCAAGCACAATATCAATATAGGGTTCTTGCTCCTTATCTTCACACTCATCCAGTATGTTAAATGATTCCACAGACAAGATATCATCTAACCAAAATATAGAAAAGTGTTTTGGATGATTGACCTCGATATCTACTCTTCTATCCTTTCTCTTCTCTCGTTAAATGCCCTAATGACTTAATGTATGTCATGTATGGTATCATTCATTGTGTCTGAATGATCCAACATTAGTTGAAGCATAGCTTTAATGTCACTCTTTCCAGTGCTTTGTTCTTCCTTTTCTTGACCATAAGACCTATCATACTCATAAGAAGAATTAGAACTTGGGTTAGTGCAATAGAGGGAAGGGGCATTTGGGCAATCACTCCAATGTCTATCTTGACCACCACATAAGAAACAATTATACTCCCAGTAGGCTGGAGATGGTGCACACATCTCACTCCGAAGAGCACATTTACAATCTTGCCAAAAGTGAGGTCCATCATAATATTAACATGGATCGTCAAGATACGATCTCCAACCACCAAACTCATGTTCATTCCAAAATGCCATAGTAATAGGTAAATTAGAATAAAAATATACCTAACACAAGAAATAAAAGAAAATTACAAACAAATATTTACAAGTTTGAATTCAAGAAAGTAAGCTAAAATTCCAGACTAACTCAATACGCCAAATTATTCCCTGGCAACAGTGCCATTTTTGATAACGCTAAACTTACACCTCAAATAAGTGCAAGGCGGACGTCATCAATATATTTACCCAACTTTAGATTCGGGGTTGAATCCACGAAGAACAGTGTGATTGGTGATCAAACTAATTTTAAACTACAACTACAAGTTAAATTTACACAAATGATAGAAAAAGATAAAATTTGGGGGTTTTAAATTGTTAAAAAAAAGTTGATAAACACTTCGATTTAACAATGTTATGGGACACTAAAGTTATGGTTACCAAGATGCTTGCATAGGTTGGGTTGCAAATCACTTTAGAGTTCTAATTGATACTTCAATTGCAAGAAAAGTTGAATACTATTATTTACCCATTCGTGTCTCAACCTCAATAGGTAGTGTATCCGTTAATTCTCTCAAACTTAAAGGATGTGTTTGCTATTCAACTATGTTCTCATGTAGGTAAATTCGGTTAAGGAATTTTCCGTTAAACTAAAGATTAAAATCTTTCGAGTCCATGTAAACTCTTTCTTTTCCCACATACACTTTTCTCTCGAACAAGTGATGTTCTTGGACTCACCTTTCAAGTTGCAACTAAGAGAGGTCGTTACATTGCTCGACAAGCACTTTCCTCTCAAACAAGTGATTGTTTCATTGTAGTAACCTAACAAACATTTTCCTCTCAGACAAGTGATATTTGTATTGCTGACTCTATTAAGTTACAGCCAAGAAAGATCATTTAAATAAAGAAAGGTTTATACAACATCAATTTCTTGTGGACATATATTAGATTCACAGCCCAAATTAGCATTCACATCAAGGTTCCCATTACTCAAGTAAAGAAAATTAGCTATTCATGATACAAAGATCAACAATATGTATTGAATTCATAATCATGAATAAGTAATAAATCATACCCACAATCAATCTTCAAATGGAAGATGTTTACAAGAATCTTAGGAACTCTCAATGAGAGGTTTCTCTCCTTTTTTGCCCCTAGTAAAATTGTTCAGATAGATTAATTATGAATGAATCAAAAACCCTAAAGGATGCTATTTATACTTAATCCTAATTAAGGAAATAAAATAACAAAATTAATAAAATTGTTCTAAATAGGTGACGCCTAGGCTGATGCCGTATCAAGAAGTTGACACCCTATCATGGATGGTGTCAGACAGGCTTTAGTTGCCTTCAGGTTCTATCTTAGGCTAACGATATAGCTATCACCATGTCAGGGATCTAACGACGTATCACCAACGTCATCAGATATCTTCTTTCTATGTTAACTTTCTGCTTAAGGCTGACGCCATTAATGATGCCTTCTTACGACTTTGACGCCACATCATCGGCGTCATTAGAACTGTACCTTAAACTGCAACTCCCTAGTTAAGGATGACACTAATGTTGATAGGCTATCATGAGGCTGACAACTTATCACGGTGGTCGTCAGCCATATTTTCTTCTATTTTGCTCAGATTTTCAACTCTTTTGCTCCATTATTGTTTATTCTTATTTCTTCATCCTTTTTCTATAATATCATAAGCAAACACATCAAAACAACAAGAGTTGCTTTAGAATTCACAATTATTTTTAGCTAAAAAGCATTAAATGTGTCAGCTTTTGTTCACACATTAGTTGACTGGATGTATACTCGCATGATCAATCAATGTATAGGGGAATTGCGTGAATGATGAAACTGGCCTAACTTATAGTTAAGGCTTTTCCATCTATTGGTTTCGAATCATGATTTACTAACACTAGGAATAGATTCAGAGAAAGATAAAACATGGCATGAGATAGGTGGTGGAGAAATTTTCAGTAGTCAATTACATGACTCGACGGATGGAGAGAAATCCCTTTAACTGAAGCATGAAATCAATTTTGAGTCAAAAATCATTGAGATGGGTACCACCAAGCGAGATTGAGACCAACCTATTATATAGGTATAGGGTTCCAAACCTATAGTTCTTCAAATATCCCATTAATCTAAATAAAGTTTGGACTTCAAAGCTTGAATAAGAAGGGAGAAAGTAGACCATAAACAAGAGAAGCGAAAACCTAGATGCAATACAAAAATATGCTAATGAGCATCAAAAGGGACTCTTACTATAGATATGGCCTTAGCGCTTTACAAATAACAAACATATATAGGGCTGACTTTTTTCATCTTGATCAAAATTGATTCTATTATTGAATAGCAGAAGTGCTACTTAGTAGTATAAAATTAGAGAGATAGACAAAGAAGTGAATCTTTAATAACTTCTAACTCATAGGATAAGAAGTAGGTCCCTTGTTTTTGGCTGGAAGAGTTCCAACTTTTGTTGCCACTCGATAGAGTGAGTCTACTTAGCAAACTGGCAGGGCACAGAGATTTATTAATTAATATGAATCTCAAGAGTGGATGGTTGATCACCGCCTTATTGTCCTGTAGGCTCTCCGATTAGGGAGGGTCATGCTATCATAACCCTTTCTCCCGGTATATGTGAAAAAAGTGACAAACTCAATTTTTATTGATCATAGGTTAAATAACGAGTGTTGGGTTACAACATTAAGTTCGTTGTTCCTCAGTAGTTCAGTGGTAGAGAGATCGGTTATTAACTGATTGGTCGTAGGTTAGAATCCTACTTGGGGAGATTTTTGAGTTATCTCTTTTCTGACCAAGCACTTGCCTCCAACAGTGTCTTTCTCCTTTGTTTCTATACTAGAAAAATTATGGGAAATCAACAGTAGTAAGTTCATTGTTGGTTTTTATTCCTCAATCTCCTATAGGTACACTTGGTTCATTCCATTCTTAGGGAATGATCCACTAGATAGACTAGAGTAGTATCTTTATTAGTGGGAAGGAATTAGTCTCCACTAGCATCATTTGAAGAACGAACAAGAAAAGGGTTACTGTGTAGGATAGATGGATGTGGCCCAATGGCTAAATATCTACCATCTTCTTATAGACTAAACTCTCTTTTATTTAGGCTTTAAGTTCTTTTATGGGGGGATGGTCTAATATACTAATAGCAACGAAATTCTTAAATTACTGGATTCTCTAGAAATGCTGGCTAAGCTAATCGTCTTAGTTCCATTAAATTAAATCACTAAACTTATTGATTGATTCGGGGCGCCACCCTCTTCTTAGTATTAGAACTCATTGCTGAATGGGAGAGTGGTCGAGTGGTCGAAAGCAGAAGACTATAAATTTGTTGAAGATTTTCTATGTAGGTTTTAATCCTTCCTCTTCTACTTGTTTGATTTAGACTTCTAAGATGAGAAAAGAGGCATTCGTCAGTATAGGAAGGCTAATTGAGCAAAGCTCTTCAATTCTTTTTGTCCATGCCGTGAAGTTAAATTGAATCATATTTTAGTTAGAGAGGTTGGCGAACTACTATGATCTATAGATTTCCCATCTTTATTCAATCCTAATGAGAATAGAAACAAGTCGCTTTCGGCATATCTGGTAGTTGTAGTCTTTTATCTAATATATTTATTGGTATTCCGACATGCATACATTCTCTAAAATGCCTCTTTTGTTTGGGACGAAGCAAAGCTGATGCATATTATAAGCCAAGGAAAGACCCCTATTTCATAGTGCTTGGGTAACATAAGTTTGATTGAGGATTAGACAAGAGAGATGGAAGAAAAGGCTCGGGATGGATTTAAGAGTCTTTGTGTGAGCTATATATAGTGAGAGTAACATGTACGGTAATGAGGGGGTTTGCTTCTATACATGTAGTGTGGTGCTAAGGTTACCCACCCTTTTTTTTAATGATCTATGGGTCTAATGAATCTACCCACTTTAATCAATTAGCCTAGATTTAGACCGGATACGAAATTTGTAGTGCTTGATCTAGTGGTATTTTCATGGGGATTTTATTTATCGCTGTAGGATCCCTATTCAAGATCACTATAGTTCCTTTTTGGACAGCTGGGATGGCTAACTATAGGTGGTCGGGTAGGGTGGATGGTACTTCTTTGTGGACAATTTTCCTAACCATGCGTACGCTTTGCTTAGAGCGCGTGAAACTCATCACTACCTCGTAAGGGCATTGAGACCATAAAATGTTACATAAAAAAACTACTTTTTCTGTAGTTTTGTCATATAGCTGCACCTCTAGAAGATAAACTTGCTTTGTAGTATCCTTACACAAGATAAGAACGTTTCCCATCTGCTGGCCGGGTGAATCGAAGTTATCTTTCGGTCAACTGCCCATCCATTCAAGTGAAAAAACCATAGAAGAATAACAAAACTCATGCTTCTGGTATGCTTCCTTCTCTTAAGGAAAGAAAGAAGATTGATAGGGTTCAGTTCAGATTTGACAGTTTGAAGCATGGGAGCAGATTCCCCAAAAAATCATCGGGAACAATGAAAAAAAAGATATCTCGGCAACTAAAACTATAGGTTTTGTATGGTCGAGATCCAATAGTGAACAACTACCTAAAATAAAAACCTCCTAAAAGTATGAGGACCTTTAGTATGATACTCTACCCGCAAACTAGGAGCCTTCATTCTAAGCAAGACCGCCCTTGTCCCTTTTATTTCTCCATTCCGCCTCCTTCTTTGCTTTGTTCCAATAGAGTATAAAAGAAAAAGTGATTTGTATGCCTACTTTACTTAATTGATGAAAGGGAATGAAAAACATTTCATTTTTGGGTTTATGGATTGGATTCAGTCAGCCTCAGGACATATTTAGGGTAAGTCATTAGTTACCGGTAAATACTTCTCTAAAGGCGACCCTCTCGAGTTTCTGGTTGTTTTCATCATTGAAGAATTTGTCACCCTACTAAACGAAAGTAGTCACTATAAAACTGATTGCCCTAATAAAGTACCGAAGGTGCGCTGATCCCGGTGACTAAGAAATGATTTTGCCCTTGAATTGAAGTGATGAGGTTGGAAAGAGGGAAGTAGGGCTCCTATTGACTAAACATTGGTTCTTCACTTTTCTTTGGAATGAAGTTTCTATGAATCCCCTCTCCTTACAGTGGATGAACTTCCTTACTACTTACTTTGTTTGATTCAAAAGTTGAACAACCCGCCTTCTAGTTTTATGGGGTGGGGTGCTTTTTAAAAGATGCTTTGGATATGAGTAATTCTTCAAACAGTCTTTGTCTGGTATTTGACAAAGATTTTTCTATCATTAGATAGGAATAAGTGTTGGATATAGGGCATAGGATCCATCTGCTATTTAATCTCAAAATATTTTATAAGATATATATATATATATATATATATATATATATATCATTTATCTATCTCTTGTCTATCTACCATTGATTCTCAAGTCCAATTTTTGAGTTCCCCGAAGCCCCAAATGGAATGTATCATTCCTTCCAATAAAATAAATATGGAACCTATTCCAAATGATTCTATGATCCAGAAGTTCTTGTAAAGAGAATAAGATACTTCTCACCTTCCCTCTTTCTTTTCCTGCTTTTCTAATCTTCCCCTCTAACACGGGATGAGCAGTGACGTATGCTAGAGAAGAAACCTAATAGAAGACATTCGTATCTTAGGTCCCTTTTTTTAGTGCAACACAGGAAAGCACCCTTTTTTTGTCATCCCTGTAGCTTTCCATATTTTGTATTGAACGCATGGAGTAGCTAGGACCCTTTACATTTTGATTGAGACTATGTTTAAGCGAAACCCACCCCAAATTTTACAAAGGCCAAAAAGATTTCCTACTAAGTTTAGATAAGGGAATGCTGTCACCAACTATTAAAGTAAAGGCTCGATGAAAGGAGAGAGGTACAATGGGGGAAGAAAAACTCTTTCAGAGATCGGGATTTTTTTCATCAAAAATGAAGAAGGCCAAGGATGACTGTAGGTGCATCTTATCTGAATGGAACATACTTTTTTCACTGCTGTGGTATGATTTTCGGGCCCTCCTCTTTACACTGGCTTTCAGCTCCTTTCCTCGTTCTGCCCTTCCTATTAAGATAGAAGCCTTCGGGCTTTGCCTACCCTTTCTAATAAGAAATTCTAGCTCATCCTAGGAAAGCACTGGAAATAACTGAAAAAAAAGGGTCCATGTAGTTGTTGTGTTCTCCCCCTTCTTAGTCCATAAGGAACACCAGGTTTGACTTCTACTAAAAAAGAGAGAATCCACTTTAGATAACCACGTCTCTGCTACACAACATATGGAATGGCCGAGAGTGGACCTGTTTGGATTTATAATCAAAGTCGAGAGCAGAGCTATAGGAAAAGCCGTCTAATGGAAAATGACTTTCACGTTTGGTTCAGAGAGCATTTTTTTCATTAAGAATTCCTCATTCCCTTTTGTGTGAATTCCCCAGAGGCAAATTTTAAATTTGTGGGGGCCTATCTATTCTATCTCTCGAGCCCTGAAGAAAACCCCTACCCTTTAGACTCCATATATCTTTTGACTCTATATATGTGGGCACTTGATATCAATGAGGGTTCACCCACCTTGGTTACAACATTCCTTTTTATTGCACCTAAAATCTCTATTTGTGCTAATATTTTATGTGTTTCTATTTATGGTTCTTCTGGAGCTACATTGCAACAAATCTTTTTTTTCTTCAGCATTACTTCTATGATCTTAGGAGCACTAGCCACCATGGCCAAAATGCAAGTAAAATGACTTCTACCTCATAGTTCAATTGGATATATAGGTTATATTCGTAGTGGTTTCTCATGTTGAACCATAGAAGGAATTCAATAACTACTAATTTGAATCTTCATTAATGCATCAATGAAGATAGATGTATTCGCCATAGTTTTAGCTTTACTGCAAACCCATATGAAATATATAGCTGATTTGGGTGCTCTAGCCAAAACGAATCCTATATTGGCTACTACCCTCTCTATTACTATGTTCTTATATGAATGAATACCCCTGTTAGCTAGCTTTTAGAGACAATTCTATTTTTTCTTTGCCGCTTTAGGTTGCAGGGCTCACTTCTTAGCCCCAGTGGGAGTAGTGACTAGCATTATAGGTCATTGGGTGGCCAGAAAGTTTCCATAAGTAAGTAAGAAAGAGGGACCAAAGGTACTTCTCCGTGAATCAGACATGTAGCTTACCAAATCAATTGGAAAACAGATAGGAATGCATGCTACGAAGGATAGTGTCGAGTATGATACATCAACCATCTACTCAATATCCTTGTACGAGTCCACAATGACTATATGAGATAAAACTTGGTTCGGTGAATTGAAGTTGTCTTTAGGTGTAATAGGACTCTCAGTTATTACACACAAGCGTATTTGAGGTGCTTGCTATCGATTATTAGACTTATGCGAGCCGAGACAGGTCTCAATTCAGAAATATGAAGGGCCCAAAAGTCTATATAGGGGTGAAAAATTCTCTATCTCATTTGGGTAAGAAAATGAATTTGCATCTCGATGTGATATAACCCTTTTGATTTTAGTTAGGAAAAAATGATGAAGTCTATATGAGTCATCTAATGAATAATAAGAGGAGAGAAAAGCACAAATGGCGTGGAAGCGCATGCGGAATGTGCAAGGTGAAAAAGAGTGTGGAGAAGAAGAAGGCGAGATTATTCCTTTTGCTTCTTGGGCCCTAAGCAGTGCAGTCTTACCTAGCCAAATCAATGATTTGGGGCTTCTTGGTATGTTATAACACTATATATATCCATTTATATTTATAATATATATGAATAGAAAGATGGGTCCATCCATATATCCTATCCAATTTAAAATTTTTCTATCTAAAAGGAATAAATTTCCTTCAACCGTTGATTCAAAGAACTGCGCTTAGCCCCCCGCCCATGAAAAGGCTCTGCTGCAATGGATGGTAGAGGGTCCATAGTACCTGAAGCACTAGAGTGGTCCAGTAGTTAGGAAGGGGCTTAGAAGTTCCTACTACTACTCCAAACTACACTTGGCTCCACACATTTATATAGCTAAACCATGTCTAGAGCCTGGCGGAGCTTAGGGGGCTTCAATCCTTACTCTTTATCCCTATCTTTGACCATGCTTAATGGGGCCTTACTTATTTGAGGAGAGAGTGGATCCTTTAAAAGAACTTTTGAGAGAAAGATCCTTGGCCCCTCTTCCTTCTCTACAGAGTTCCAAACCTTTCTTCAACATAGGTGACAACAAGCCAGGCAATAATGGAAGAGATCAAACACGGGAATAAGAAGCAAACTAGCCTTTCTTTATGATCATTTTGATAGAGGGGGATAAAGAAAGTGGACAAAATAGACCCGCATTTCTCATGTAAAAAATATAGGAAAATAACCATATTGATCATTCTCCTAACCCAACCCCTTCTTTCACAGAGCCCATGTATTGTAAGCGATCTCAACCTGCCAGGAGCAATCCTCCCATAGAGGTAAGTGAAGTTGGTGATCCGTATGATGGGAAATTATCTCCTTTGGTTCGGAGAGGACTCAGTTGATAGTTAGTACACCATTGGTTTCGGGGTGGACCTTTTGACTCTATTTTATTATATACACTTAGAGAAAAGAATATTTTTTGATACACCTAGGACATGGATTCTATATAAACCTATGGATCGTGATCAGTCGTTACTGATAGCAATGAGTTTATCCTTCATTTCTTTATTCTTTCCATATCCCTCTCCTTTATTTTTAGTTACTCATCAAATGACACTCAATTTATATCTTTAAGTTCAATTATTGACAAGGTTCAAAGAAAGGGTAGGCTATTGATAAAGAATTGATGGAAAACCACAATGCTAGTAGATGACATACCTTCAATTTTATTTTAATTAATTAAACCCGCTAGTTATTATTATTATGAATTCAAATAAAAGTACAAAAAATTTAGATTTAGAAGGCTTGTTCAAAAGAAAAAAGACCTGGGTGGAATTATGATTGGGGTGTTAGTTAGAAAGGTTCAACCAATAAATAAGAATTATTTTTTTCTGAACTTAAGGAGAGTTATGAGTGATTTCTAAGAAGGAATTGGAATCTATGAAAAGACCTACACAATAAAATAATCAAATAAATAAGAATGAATGGGAGGCCTAGGAGAAAGGATAGACAAACTTGTTACTTGTGTTTGGTTAACTACTTTACTGACTTGGGGTGCTTTCTCTTAAGTGGTATACCTACACCCCCACTCGAGCAATCACTATATATATATACATCAAATATTGGAGCCTTTCGAAAAAGACACTCTCCCTTAGAATATCTACTGGTAGGTCTATTTCATTCGTAATGTATGTTGTAAATATGACTTCTGTTCTCTAGAAGCATCAACAATCTCTCCCAATTATGTTTACTTCTGACTGTATATGTATAGTAGTAGTAATATTTAAAAAACTCTGATACCTTTTTATCCCATATATTTTATCTTTATAGGGTGAAGAAGGGACAATCAAATTTTGATCAATAAATTTATTAATTATTTTTATTAAATGTCCCATATTAATAAATACATTGGTATATGTATTAGGAACTATTCTTAAATAAGGCAAAGTTGTTAGAAAATTCTCATGTAAGGTATATGTAGGTGCAAGTTGACTCAATAATGATTCCACTACTTTTATGTCTATGTATGCATCCTTCTGATGAATAAAGTTAGTGCATACTGTGGTTTGGGTCTTTAACTTATCCCTATTCATATTAGGTACTCTTAGAGTAACCCGTCATCCCTACCATTTCTGGAACTTCACTGAGAGGGACTACGTGCTCAAATGCACCTAAAGTCTGATGTCCCACATCCTTTCACCAGTAATGGTAAATTGACTGGTGCCATTATAAAATCGGTACCTGAGTACCCACCTAGTATATATTGATCAAACTGAATAGAGGTAACAAGATATAATAACCACCTTGGTGTGGTCCTTATTTCCCACCCTACTTCAATGTCGTAACATTTCCAGATCAAACTAAACTTAACTAAATCATATTCAAAGTTTGATCTTTTCCAGGATCTGCTACACATAAGAACTTCCATCAATTGATCAATGGTTACTTTTGCTGATAAAGCAATAGTAGAGTACCACGAGACCCATTTCAACCATTTTTTTACCCAATTGAGTAAGACAGTGCATTCAAGGATTTCTCGTTGACCATGAAACACCAACTCTTCTGGGAAGAGCCATATCTCCTTAAGTTTAAACCCTGTCTGAATATAATCCACTAACTTTCCCTTCAGATAAGGATTGAGGGGCTTACCACTTCCAATCCAATATTTTAACGGTAGAGGATATGACCTGCCTGGTTTTCGAGCAAAAACCTTTAATCTTTCCTATTATTTTTACTGGTTAGAGTAAAGACATGAACGAACCCTATACCCTGCTCTTCCCAACCTTTGTAAATGGAAATATTTATTGAAAACTTGGTTGAGAGATTGCAAATACCAAGAGTTGTCCTACAGGAAAGTAAAGGCCAAAGAGAAATGGGAGATAAATCCACTTTCATGGACTTAGTCCAATACCTCTTGGCAAACTAGATGGTACCATTATAAAAATTTATCAATTTCAATTTTGAAATGTTAACACCAAGCCTATCCAATAACTTCCTATACTGTTCTGCCACCTTTATGTCAGTGATCAGGATATCATCACCTAATACAGCATAATCAGCAAAAGGGGTTGTACTCGTTGGGTCTGCATATTTTGCTGCCAACCACTCTATAGTGGTGGGATAAAGGAAATAGGGACTAGTATCCATATTAACCTAATGACTGCCCAGTTAAGAAAGAAATCTCACTCACTCTCTAAACCATCAGAGGGATGATTAGGAAAGTATTGAGACCCAGGGAACTGTTAACTATTGAAGATGCCAGAGTACTCCCCTACATACAAGACATGAGGGTGTCTATGACACTCAATAGCCAACGGTCTGTTGCCGAATTTAAGTCAAATGAGAAATAGTGTCACTTTTGATTTGACCATAATCATACCAATGGACGTTCCAGGTTGAAGGTTCAATCTTCTGGAAGGTGAGATAGAACATTCATTGGCCACTTATCGACAGGAAATAATAATCTTTGTTTTACATAATTACAAATTGCACAGGTCTGTCTCTGTAACGACCCAAAATCATCTATCGAGATGTCACACAGTTCTTAAGGCAACAAGTAGCCCCAAGCTAACCCTTGGAGCTGGTTTCTACCAATAACACACAATTCAAGGTGAAATAGACTCAACACCCGCATAGTCATATCACATAAAAGAAAATACGGGAAAGATACTTGGTCCATATAATCACAATACAGAGAAACCTCAACAAAACCACAATACCAAACCCTCTAAACATCATAAGTATGAACCTAGTCTGACAAGCCTTTAAAATTCAAAACATAGAGAGCCGTTGGGACAGTTCCCCAACTGACTCAAAATAAACTGAAGATAAAACATAGTCTCTCAAATGCAGAAAATGTCTGAAGATCGATCCTCTAACCATGAGGACTCATCACTGTAGAAAATGTAGGAAAGGTACTTAAAGAATAATGGATGAGGCTGGGACTAAGCACCTGAACTGACATTATAAGACAATGTAGGACATAGACATATATGTGAATCAGTACTTTGGAATGTACTGAGTATGTGTGGGTGAATGCATATGTATAAAAATAGTATCAATTTTCTTCAATCACATCATGTATGAAAAATGAGAGAACTCATATGGCTTTAACAAGTATAAACTATAAAGCTCATAAATCATATAGAATAAGGCATGTAACACAAATCTCGTGAGACATCGCTTTTTAACCTTAAAAATCAGAAATCTTCTCTTATTCTCAATACCCAAAGGCTAAGGGACTTTGAACAATACTTTCAAATCATGCATATGTCTCATGGAGAGTAAAACCTCTTCAATGATCAATATTTCATAACCATTTAGAACTCGTATACTTGGAAATCAGAATTGTATGACTCAAAAAATATACTTGAAGGTATTTCATTCACTTTAGGAAATTATCTCATTTCAAGCTTTAGGTAAAATCATGCTATCTCAAATGGAAAAGTATTCTAGATTAAGGAAATAACTTATCTCAAAGCTTTATGAAAAGTACCATAACAAGGGAAGATGCTCTCATTTAGGAAAATAACTCTTATCAAGAAAATATCTTGGTTTGGAAACATCTTTGAATTTTAACCATTTAGGACTATAGGAAAGAAAAATAAGTATCAAATTTCAAAGTTTAAAAGGACAAGGGAGGTTCTCGTAACCGACATAAACAATGCAAGCTACATGGAGTCCAACATTTTGTCTTCCTAAAGAGGAGACCCCACTTTGGGAGGAGCGTCATACTCTTTTTAGAGAGTATAACCTAGGTCTAGTGATCACTAAATGAAACTCGGCCTCAGTCCCAATCATAATCATCATAAACTCAGCATCAGCCCCAACCTACAGTTGCATGTAGTTTTGGGATAAGAAATTGTAGTAACTTACCCGCTCGGTGCTAAGTATTACTCCCTTTAGATTATCTGCGCTCAACTCATAAAAAATCCAATTTTAGAATAATCTCATGGTTCACCATGAACCCAATAATGAAATCGATAATGTTATATGATGAAATAGATTTCAAAGATTTCGGACCATTAGGTCAATTCATTTCTCAATCATCTCAAAATATTCAAATCATGGGTGCTTATACCACAAAAGTTCATAGATTCACAAGTCTCAAATAGGGCTTAGTAACCCATAATTCAATCTCAAGCTAAAGCTCATCAAAAGCATATTATATATTATATAGATTCATAAATCTTGTGGAAATTTGGGAATTACTGAAATTTATCTCAATATAGTCATATGCTTCAATATCTCAACATTGTAAATATTAGCTTCTCAAGGAGTTTATACCGAGTGGTAAAGTCTCAATAAAAAATGAACAAATCATGCCATTTGATTCTTAATTCATGGGAAATATCAAGATAATGCATTCGATAATAATGGGTGAAAACCCCCAATTCAAATTCATGTAAAAACCTCATAGATTTCAGGAAATTCAAGATGTAAATTAACCTTTTGGGCACAAGGGTGAAAGGGTTACCCTTGTTTGAAACTCCACATACCTTGAATTAGAATATTTTGATGAACACTTACTTTTGGAATTGTATTCATACTCTTGAATGAGGGTTCTTGAGGCCCTTGACTTGGGATCCTTGAATCTTGACTCAATTTAGAAAATCCATGGGTGATTCTTGAGATTCTTGGAAGAGGTTTTGGATACTTAGGGTTTTTGATGAGAGAGAACTTGAGAAAAACCTTATAGGATGCTTGCAAATGACTTTGATTTGGGGTTTTCATGGTTTTATGGGCTTGAAAAAAGTCCAAAATATCTCTTTTAACATCTATACGAAGCTGGAAAAATTGAACTGGGAACCCAATTTAAGGGGTCGCCGAGATGCGGAGCCATTGTATTTTCCCACTAGTTGGGACCTGGAATCTCAGTGCAACGCACTAATATCACGAAGTTCCACTAAAATTTGATAATTGTCAAATCGACCCTCTCCACGATGCGCCGAACACTGAAATGACATAGTTTTACAACTAGGTCTTAAATTAGCCATAACTTCTTACCCACGTATAGGATTTGGGTGAATCTTATATCGACGGAAAGCTTATCGAATTTCCTATGTGGTTATATGTGGTTAAAATGATACCCACTTAGGAAGCACTTCTCAATCTTTTAGGGCCGAAATCACGCCTTACTTGACACGCCCTAAGACTCAGACTATGAGGGAACTTTGTGGGGCCCTACAATATCTCTCCTTTGGAAACATTAGTCCTCGAATGTCGCTAGTTAGGATAGGAATATAGGAAAAATAGAGTGCACATAGCTGAAACAATTGCTAAATGGTTCAAAATCTTTCTAAACTCATGAATACTCCGGAAAAAGCAAGAACTCATACAAGGACAGATTCATAGCTGAACTTTAGATTAGAAGAGCTGAATCAAGGAAGAATAGTACCTTTGGATTAATCTGAACTAACAAAAAAGAGGTGTGGGTACTTGGCTCATATGTCTACTTCCGCCTCTCAAGTAGCACCCACAACAGACTGGTTTCGCCATAAAACTTTGACCAAGGGAACTTCTTTGTTCCCTCGTCTACAGATCTTAAAATCTAGGATCTCTACGGGAATCTCATCGAAGGAAAGGCTATCCTGAATATCAACACTCGTTGAAGGATCAACCACCACTGAATCACCGATATGCTTCTTAAGAATGGAGATATAAAATATAGTATGAACGGTTGACAACTCCACCTCGTAGGCCACTCTACCAACATGGCTCAAAACTCGATATAGGCCAATATAATGGGGACTAATCTTTCCTTTCTTGCCAAACCTCTTCACCTCTTTCATGGCTGAGATCTTCAAGTACACCAAAGCACCTACCTCAAACTCAAGATCTCTCCTCCTCCTATCTGCATAAGATTTTTAATGACTCTGAGCCGTCTTTAACCTTTCTCTAATTAGCTTAACTTTCTCCATAGCTTTATACACTGCATCAGGTACGATCGCGGCAACTTCACCCACTTCGAACCATCCCATGGGTGATCTATACCTCCTACCATGCCAGGCCTCAAATGGTGCCATCTCGATGCTAGTATAGAAACTATTGTTGTAGGCAAACTCTACCAATGGAAAATGCTTATCCCAACTACCTTTGAAATCAAAAGCGCATGCCCTCAACATATCCTCTAGGGTTTGAATGGTTCTCTTATCCTGACC
Source organism: Capsicum annuum (assembly GCF_002878395.1). Taxonomy (NCBI): domain Eukaryota; kingdom Viridiplantae; phylum Streptophyta; class Magnoliopsida; order Solanales; family Solanaceae; genus Capsicum; species Capsicum annuum. The sequence goes on from NC_061117.1 coordinate 133,162,925, forward strand.
AGCTGTCTACGGGTGAAATGCGGAACTTAAAAGAACTTAGGTGCCAAGACCCTGCTGAAATGCCCTCTAAAACTGAGAAGTAAATTGAGTACCCCTATCCGAAATAACAGACAAGGGAACTCCATGCAGTCTGATAAACTTTTGGATATAAAATCTAGCAAAATCCTTAGCTGTGTAAAATGTATGCACTGGCAAGAAATATGCGAACTTAGTCAACCTATCCACAACAACCCAAATGTAATCATGAGGACGGCGCGAAAGAGGAAACCCCTTTACGAAGTCCATATTCACCATCTCCCACTTCCAAGTATGTCTACTAAATTGTTGCATCACACCACCCGGTCTTTGGTGCTCTACCTTAACCTATTGAAACATTGCACGCTTTGCTACAACCTCAGATATGTCCTTCTTTATATAGTTCCACCAATAGATTTATCTCAAGTCGCGGTACATCTTGGTAGTGCCAGGATAAATAGAATAATGTCCGCCATGTTCTTCACCCATAATTCTCTGTCACAAGTCATCAACTCATGGGACACACAACCTACCACGCAATCTCAACACACCATCTCTCCCTTGGGAGAAAACCTCTACCTTTTGGTCTTTAAATAACTCCTTCAATTTGGCCAAACTTGGATCCCTACCTTGCTTTTCCTTCACTACAAAAACTAAAGAAGATTCGGAACTACTCTGCACCAACATACTCTCTTCGACTGAATCAAGCAATGTAACACCCAACCTAGGCAGACAATGCACATCATGAGCTAACTCTCTCTTACCTTCCTCAATATGCGCAACGCTACCCATGGACAATTTTCTAAGGGCATTCGCCACTACATTGGCCTTGCCCAGGTGATACAACATACTCAAATCATAATCTTTCAGCAACTCTAACCACCTCCTCTACCTAAGATTCAATTACTTCTAGGTAAATACATACTGCAAGCTTTTATAATCGGTAAACACATCAACGTGGACACCATAAAGATAGAACCACAATAGCTAAGTCAAGATGATGCATCAGGTAGTTTCTTTCATGTGGCTTCAACTTTCTAGAGGAATAGGCTATAACCTTACCTCTTTGCTTCAACACACAACCCAAACAAACTCTAGAGGCATCACAATACACCACAAACCATCGGTACTATCAGGTAAAGTTAAAACAGGGGCTGAAGTGAGTCGAGTTTTCAACTCCTGAAAACTCAACTCACAGGAATTAGACCACTGTAATTTAAATTTCTTTTGGGTCAACCGGGTCATAGGAGAAGCAATGAAGAGAAACCCTCAACAAAACAATGATAATAGCTAGCTTAACCCAAGAAACTCCAAATGTAAGATGGAGAAATAGGTCTAGGCTAATTTCTAACGACTTCAGTCTTTTGGGGATCAGCTCTAATATCCTCGGCTGAAACAACATGACCTAGAAAGGCTACATACCTTAGCAAAAATTCACACTTACTGAATTTAGCGGACAACTGGTGTTATCTAAGAGTTTGCAAGACAATTCTAAGATGAGCTGCATGGTCTTTCTTATCATGGGAATACACAAAGATATCATCTATCAAGACAATGGCAAATGTATCGAGGTACTACTTGAACACTCAATTCATAAGGTCCATGAAGGCTGCTGGGGCATTGGTTAGCTAAAAAGAAATGACTAAAAACTGAACGTCACCATTGTGGGTTCGAAAGGCTATCTTTGGAATATCATATTCCCTCACCTTAAGTTGATAATAGCTAGATCTAAGGTCTATCTTGGAGAAATAACTTGCGCCTTACAACTGATCAAACAGGTCATCAATTCTTGGAAGAGGATACTTGTTTTTTACTGTGACCTTATTGAGTTAACGGTAGTCAATGCACATACAAAAAGATCCATTTTTCTTCCACACAAACAAAATAAGTGCACCCCAAGAAAAAATACTGGACATAATGAAGCCTTTATCTAAGAGATCCGTGAGTGGCTTTATTAACTCCTTAAATTCTACAGGTACCATGTGGTATGGCAGAATTGAAATAGGCCGAGTGTCAGGAAGAAGGTTAATTCTGAACTCTATCTCTCAACCAGGAGGTACCCCTGGGAGATCTTCCATAAAGAAATTAGGGAACTCACTAACAATATCTACCGACTGGTTAGTTAGAGTCTTGGACTTAGTGTCTTTGACTCTAACTAGGTGGGAGATGTAAACTTTTTATATAAGTTTTTGGATTTTATATAGGAGATAAAATAACTCTTGGTAGATACCGAACTCCCAGACCACTCGAACACTAGTTCATCAAGAAATGGAAACTTAACCAAACGGGTACGATAATCTATAGATGGATAACAAGAATGAAGCCAATCCATACCTAGAATAAGGTCAAAATCTACTATCTAACTCTATCGAATCCACAAGTATAACCCTATAAAGAACAGTAACAAGGCAATTTCTATACACTTATTTAGAAACAACAGACTCCCCTACTGGTGTACAAACTAAGAAAGGCTCAGAAATCTTTTTGGGACTCATTTTAAAATTCACAGGAACAAGTGGGTTCATATAAGAGAGGTTTGACCCGGGGTCCAAAAATACATAAACATCGAGACAAAAGACATGAAGAATACTAGTAACAACATCAGGAGAGTCCTCATGCTCTTGATGAGGTGGCAAGGCATAGAACCTGTTCTGGCACTGATGCCAGCGGTGCTAGAAGAAGCGCTCTGAGTAGGGGCGGGATAGAGTACCAGAGCTGGTGCACTGGCAGCCTGTGCATGAGGTCGGGCATCTCTGTTACCTTGTCTAGCATGGGGACAATCTCTAAGTCTGTTGCCCTACTTACCACAACCAAAATAACCCCTTAAATCTCCAAAATACTCACCAGGTGATTCCTACAACATTTATCATAAGAAAAATAATGGGGCCTGTCGCCAACACTATTTTGTGATGCAGATAATAAAGGCCTACTCCCTTACTCTGGCCTACCTCTAAGTGTGGGAGAACTAGATAATGAAGGAATGAGAATAGATGGACGTCTCAGAAACTGAGGCGGCTCCCTTTATAGAACCTAGGCCGACTATACTTATGCTGCTCAGATCTAGCCTTTTTGCTACCCCTCATTCTTTCTCTCTCTCTAAGATTATCCACATCTATCTATTGAGTATGCATCATCAACCTAGCCAGATCCATATGCTTATGCAACATCGCAACCCTACACTCCTTCAGTACCATCCCAGAAACACTGTTCATAAACTTACTCATACTATCTTGGGTGTCAACAATCAAATCAGGAGTGTACTTAGCCAACTGATTGAACTTCAAACAGTACTCCTTAACAGTTATAGAGCCCTACCTCAAGTTCATGAACTTCTCAATATTTGCCTCAGTCATCTTAAGTGGAAGGAACTGGTCCAAGAAGGCATCTTGGAACACTTGCTAAGTCATAGGAGCGACATTCTCACCTCTACCATTCTTTCATGATACAACCCAATCATAACCAATGTCCTTCAGTCTATATGATGCCAACTCAATACTTTTTTCTTCCAAAATATGCATCAGATTAGTGATCTTCCTCAACTCCTCCAAGTACAACTGTGGGTCCTCAACAACCTTCAACCCATAGAACTCAGGCAAATTTATCCGCATAAAGTCACAAAACCACCCTGCTGATTAGAAATTGGGGCCTGGCTATTAGCCCGAACATTTGTGGTGACTGCTTGGGCTAATGCCTAAAAGGCCTCCCTAAATCATGGGACACCGTCTCATTCTAAGGATCAATAGGTGGGGCTTGCTCACATTGTCTTTACGAGCATTCACTCTTCGAGGAGGCATTTTTTGAAAATGAAAGAGCACGGATCATTAGATAAGAGGGACAACTATAGGCATGATAGAATATGAAAGAAAGAAGAAACAATTTTTTCCTAAAATGTCTCATGGTATCTTGCGAATAGATGTGGTGCGCTACACACCGATGATCATGACTCTATTCAACACGGCTTGTCAGACTCCCTAGGACTCCTTAGAAACCTTAGGCTCTAATACCAAGTTTGTAACGACCCAAAATTGTCTCCCGAGATATCACACGATGCTTAAGGCTACAAGTAGCCCTAAGCTAACCCCTAGAGATAGTTTCTACCAATAACACTCTATTCAAGATGAAATAGTCTCAACACTCACATAGTCATATCATATGAAAGGAAATACAAGAAAGATACTCAGTTCATATGACCATAATACAAAGAAACCTAAACAAAACCATAATACCCTCGACACATCATAAGTATGATACTAGTCTAACAAGCCTCTGCAAATCAAAATATAGAGAGCCGTTGGGACAGGTCTCCAACAAACTCAAAATGAACTGAAGATAAAACATAGTCTCTCAAATACAAAAAATATCTGAAGATCGGTCCTCAAACCATGAGGACTCACCACTGTAGAAAACGTAGGCAAGGTACTCAAAGAATCATGAATAAGGCTGGGACTAAGCACCTAAATCTAAATTATAAGACAATGTAGAACATAGAAATATACGTGAATCAGTACTTTAGAATATACTGAGTATGCAGGGGAGAGAGCATATGTATAAAAATAGTACCGATCTTCTTCAATCAAATCATGTATGCAAAATGAGATGACTCACATGGCTTGAACAAGTATAAAATATAAAGCTCATAAATAATATAGAATGAGGCATGCAACACAAATCTCATAAGTCATCACTCTTTAACCTTAAAAATCAGAAATCTTCTCTTACTCTCAATACGTAAAGGCTAAGGGACTTTGAACAATACTTTCAACTCATGCATATGTCTCATGGAGAGTAAAACCTCTTCAATACTTAATATTTCATAACTATTTTAAACTCGTATACTTGTAAATCAGAATCATATGACTTGAAAGACATACTTGAAGGTATTTCATTCACTTTAGGAAATTATCTCATTTCAAGCTTTAGGTAAAATCATGCTATCTCAAATGTAAAACTATTCTAGCTTAAGGAAATAACTTAACTCAAACCTTTATGAAAAGAACCATAACAAGGGAAGGTGCTTTCATTTAGGAAAATGACTCTCATCAAGAAAATACCTTGGTTTGGAAACATCTTTGCATTTCAATTATTTAGGAAAGTAGACTATACGAAAAGAAAAAAAGTATCAAATTTTGAAGTTTAAAAAGGAAAGCGAGGTTCTCGTTACCAACATAAACTATGCGAGATACATGAAGTCCAATGTTTTGTCCTTCAAAAGAGAAGACCCCACATTGGGGAGAAGAATCATACTCTTGCCATAGAGTATAACCAAGGTCTAGTGATCACTAAATAAAACTCGGCCATGGGCCCAATCATAATCATAATAAACTCAGCCTCAGGCCCAACCTATGGTGGCACGTAGTTTTGGGGTAAGAAACCCCATAGTGACTTACCCGCTCGGTGCTAAGTACTACTCCCTTTAGATTATCTGCGCTCATGTCATAAAAAAATCCAATTTTAGAATAATTTCATGGTTCACCACGAACCCAATAATCAAATGGATAATCTCATATAATGAAGTGGATTTCAAATCTTTTAGACCATTAGGTCAAGTTATTTCTAAATCATCTCAAAATATTTAAATCATGGGTTCTTATAGCACAAGAGTTCATAATTTCACATGTCTCAAATAGGGCTTACTAACCCATAATTCAATCTCAAGTTAAAGCTCATAAAAATCATATTATATAGCATATAAATTCATAAATCATGTGGAAATCTGGGAATTTCAGCAATTTATCTCAATATAGTCAGATGCTTCAATATCTCAACATTGTAAATATTAGCTTCTCAAGGAGTAAAATCATGGGGTTTATACTCAGCTATAAATTCTCAATAAAACATGCCGAATTCATGTCATTTGACTCTTAATTCATGGGAAATATCAAGATAATGCCTTCAATAATAATGGGTGAAAAACCCCAATTCAAATTCATGTAGAAACCTCATATATTTTAGGAAATTCATGATGTAAATAAGCCTTTTGGGCAGAAGGGTGAAAGGGTTACCCTTTTTCAAAACTCCACATACCTTAAATTAGAAGCTTTGGATGAACTATCACTTTTGGAACCCTATCACTCTTGAAGAGGGTTCTTGAGGTCCTTGACTTGAGAACCTTGAATCTTGACTCAATTTAGAAAATCCATGGTGGATTCTTGAGATTCTTGTAAGAGTTTTTGGATACTTAGGGTTTTTTATGAGAGAAAACTTGAGAAAAAACTCATAAGATGCTTGCAAATGACTTTGATTTGGTGTTTTTACAGTTTTATCTGCTTGGAAAAAGTCCAAAATGCCCCGTTTAACATCTGTACAAAGATGAAAAAATTTAACCGTGAACCCGATTTAAAGGGTCACCGCGATGCACCACTTATCATGCTGACTCATTGGCAATTGACAATTGGTAAACTGGGTGTCACCGCGACGTGGAGCCATCATATTTTTCCACTTGTTGGGACCTAGAACCTCAGCACGAGGTACCAATATCATGAAGTTCCATTGGAATTTGAAAATTATCGAATCGACCCTCTCCGCGGTGCGCCAAGCACTAAAATGACACAGTTTTATGACTAGCTCTTAAATTACCATAACTTCTTACCTGGGTATCAGATTTGAGTGAAGTTTATATTGACGGAAAGCTTATCGAATTTACTATGTGATAAAAAGCCAAAATTAGGGAAATGCTCTGTGGTTAACATGATAATCACTTAGTAAGACACTTCTCAATCTTTTAGGGATGAAATTATGCCTTACTTGAAATTCCCTAAGACTCAGACCACGAGGGAACTTTGCGGGTCCTTATAGTCTCTTACCACCTCCCTCAATCACCTGAGCTAACCGACCTCTAACTAATGAAACTCCCTCAATTAAGGAATTTTAAAAATAGTCAAGAGCTTTATTAGAAAACCTAGTATTATTATGATCAAAGGGGTATTAGACTATCTTTGACCATAATATAGCAGTGGAAAAGTACCCATCTCGAATAGAGAAACTTTAGGAAACCTTTGGGTCGTACTAAGAAAATTGAACATAATAAGATTTAGTGATATTTCAATTTCCCACTAAGTCTTACATTCTCCCTATAGCACAAAGTAGTCGGTTGATGTAGGGTGTATTTATACGCTTTAGCATTTTGATTCTAGCTTATTTAGCCTTTTTTTGCAAGTTTTTTGTGAGTTTAACATATTAATATTGATATAAATAAGAATTTAAGTGTCAAAGGATGTGATTACAATGTTCAAAGTGTTTTTCAAAAAATTTTATACTTAATTAAGTCATTTAGAGTTTAATCGAGAAAACTAGTTTTACTAGCTTGAGCTAGGTGTCATTCTAGTTGATTTTGATGAATTCTAGTGTGTTAAGTTAGTTAATTATGGTTTAAATGTGTGATAATGTGTGGAAAAATTGTATAATATGTGATATCTTTGATGAGATTGATCCAAGTGTCAACAAAAAGTTTAAGGGTAAAGTGTTCGAGACTAGTAATTTGCTTGAGTTTCTAGTGTGTTGTCTTTGACGTGTTCTTATGTTGAACTCTAATCCATGGTTTTTTGTGTTGTAGGATGTTTTTTGAGTTAGTTATGGTGAAAAACGGATGTTAAATTTCTTAAAATTAAAGGAAAAACAACACCAACAGCTTGGATGGAAGGAACGATGTTAAAACACTTAAACCACGTATTAGGACACAATTTCCAGATTGTTCCCACCATTTGCCCGCGTCGCATGGTCTATTTCAGTGTTTCTTTACCTTAGAATATTTTGTGGAAGAAACTTACAGTAGCTGCGTGCGATATGACCTCGATGCGGGTTTCATTCTGTTTCACTTATGCATGCGATGCATGCTGCATTTCACTGCTTAAAATTGCACAGCATATCCCAATTATACACTGCATTAAGGTTTTTTCCATTATTAATATAATAAAATGGCAAACATTATGAGGATCTGGATGGAATCTTTGTGGGAATATTGGACAATTGTGATATTTCCTTAATCCCAAATGGATTAGGAAAAGAGTATTATATATACACACGTCATTAAGAATAATCTTGGACAATTCTGGACAAAACGCTGTTATAGTGTGGATTATTTTTGAGCGGCTTCTACACGAAACTCCATTGATTTCTTCAATACTTTTATTTACGCCACTGTGAACTGAAATTGAATTGTTTTTTAATCAAGTCTCTGTGGGATCAATACTTTGCTTATTGAAGGCAACTTCTCTACCTGATAAGACCACATAAACTTGTGTATGCACTTGGGTGCTATCATCAATCTCGGGGGAAGGCGATAGGGTTCCAACCATGGATTCACCATCATACTTATACTATTTCTAGTTTCACATAGGTAAAGTGTGGAAGGAACTAGAGATTAGAATAAGATATTAATCCTCATCAGAGAACAATAAAGTTCTTAGAATTTGATACAACCCTTGTTGGTGCTCCATTCGGTACCATTAGAATAAGTATGCAGTTATAAATGACTATGTGTTAGAAATATCCTAATTGGAATGTTTTCAAACTTTCCAACCGGGGCTGATAACCCCGGATGATGACATACAAAAATAGTTCTAAATTGATTCCTTATAATATTCAAGATAGTTACATTCTTTATAGGATCAAGGTCTCTACCCTCTCGCAAAAAGTTTTACACTCTTATTGTCAACCTTCAAGGATTTTTGCTCATTTGGTCTCGCTATTTCATTCCTGGTTCTCTCTTTTAAGCCTCTTTCCATCCTGGGGATTTCTTCACATTCCGTCTGTTCTACTAGCTGAAATCACCTTCTCTCTTTCTTATCTATTTCTATTCATTTTTTCCTCTCTTACTCCACTACTTCCATCCTTCAAGGCATGATTAATGTGTCTTAAACCTCTCTCTTGAAAAATAGCATTTTTTAGTAAAGCCTTGGCACATGAAACCATAGGAAAAGGCCTTTCTTCTTTACAAAAAAACTTCTGAATTATCACCATATCACTAGGCACAGAAATCAAATCTTGGTATTGACTTATTGAAAATCTCTTTGAGATTTCTTAGAAATTTTTTTTTGTATGAGGCCGATCAACTTTTCTTACCTTGTTTTTGGGGCTTCAAATTCTTTGACTCGTAAGCCCTCTGTATCTAAATATAGATGGCTAAACAATGTGTTCCAAAGTTAACTAAGAAGGTGATCACTTGGATTGGAGGGGAAACTTGAGACTAAAATTTAAAAGGATAGTAATGAATTAAACAAAGAAAGAATATATAGAACCTTCAGAATTTTCTCTTCTCGATAATGGCTGAGAGTAAGAAAGGGGTATCCACATAGATGGATTGTTTGTATACCAGGTAGATGTTTGTATATTTGGCTTTATAAAAAATGTTCAACACATCACCTTCGTCAATTATCCTGATATCGAAAGGGAAGAGAACAGGGTCTTACTTAAAAGTCAAAAAAGGGGAAGTTTCCTATCTTAGTTTCACTTTCTTGAACTGGCTTCTACCGTGCAACATGACCTTTCTTGGTGGGACGTTAATTAATCAGTTTTAAAAATAGGGATGGACTTTGACCTTGCTTTGAGTCATCAAGCTAGTAAAGAACTACTTCTGAAATAATCATTTAGGTCATTCACTTGATTCCCTCGGTGGCTTATAACCGATGGATTAAGTTAAGTTGCCTTCCCATCATGAAAAGGGCACTACTGGTGAATATGCCAAAGATGTCTTAGCTCTGAACTAGGTACTTGAGATGCCAAAGGTACTTCTTATGGTCCTATTTATACCACCCTTCTTTCTCTACTTTTTTTTTTCAAAAGCATAAGCTACTTTTACTGATGTTGGCGATCTGGAAGGAAGATATTTGTACCTGGAGCTACTGGACTTAATCTTTAGTATATTAGGATTAGAGATAGGAGAAAGAAGGTGATAAGTAAGAAGAGTAAAGTAAAATGTTAAAGAATTCCCCATAAGTACTTCACTTAGCCTTCCTATAGTCTTTCTTCCTGTCTTTCCTCAAAGTAGGCTCTTTCATCCATACACATGGTTCTTACTTTCATTTACCCCCTTCTTACATTAGAGCATATCTTTTTTTCAAACATGAATTGTAGTTGAGCCGGTTCAATCACCCTGTATTTCGATGATTTTTTAATACCTTATCCTAGGCCCATCCAGATGATTGAGGGATAAACGAGTATAAATAAGGAATGAAAAATCTTGTATTTTTATCTTAATTTGATGTATATGTTATTATGCCTTCTTATGAAGGAGGAATGAGAGTACTAAGACTATGAGTGACAGCGACTCACCGATAATTGGAAAGAAGACTATAAGGGACAGTGACTCACCGATAAAAAGAAGAACTCACATTCTTCTCGTGACAAATGACCAACCTATTAAGGCAACTTTTTCAATGAACATCCTCTCCCATTCCAATTCTTTTCTCTTTTTTTAATGGAAAGTTTATTTTTATTCCCTCAATATGTCCAGGTGTGAAGCAACTTCATGATCTAATGAATTCCCTAAAATTAGATGTCACAAGGCAAACTAGAATAGGCTGATTGATCCAAGTAGCAATAGGCTATAATGGAAAGGAACCAAGCGTACTCTAGAAAGACGTATAGGCCAGCCTTTCTTTATGATCATATGGATAGCTTTTTGTGACTTTTCTTTCCATAGGCATAGATTATAGTCTAACCAGCTTTCTAACTTTAGGGATTCAAGAATCAGTCTTTTGATCCTCCTCAAGCCTACTCTTATGTTTCAAATATAGATTCTAATTTAGTTAGTACAGACGCTAAAGGATCAGCTGAGACTTGATAGGAAAGGTTTTTGATCGAAGCTGTCGAACCTATTCCAAAGTCACTTTAGGATTTTGGTTTCTGATCCATTTGATGTTTTGACATCTCTAATTGAGGTGGCTCTAAACTCAGGTTGCCTACCTCTCTAGTTATAGAGAGAAAAGAGAGGTTTCAAAACCTTAATTATAGATAGAAATATTGATAGAAAACTAGCCATATTCATCTAGGTAAGTGGTGATAGTAAAAAGGCTTTTAAGCTCGAGGGGGGGGGGGTGAGCTAGGTAGGATAAAATGTTATTTGAACCAGGGCAGGCAGTCCTATATAATCAATCAGTTCATGGGTGGTGGGCAGTGAAAAAATCCATTCATTAAACCTTTTGGAATAGAAGATGAAGAGTTTTTTAAAGACCTTTTCAAAAACCACTTTGTAGAGGGCGGGTATCACATTTAATTTAACAAGACTTTGGTATGTCAATAGTCAATAAGAGAGAGAAAAAAAAACAACAAAACGAGGCCTTTTTATTTATATTTATATATTTTGGAAATCGAATCATCATCACTTTAGGCCCTTTCTAATAGCCATGAGGAGGAGTCACATGAGTAGCAAAAGACCTTGCTTGCTTCTATTCTCACGCTTTACATAAACCCAGGCTAGGAAGGCTTGAATACATGGCTTCCAAGGACAGGGCTCTACCTTGCACAATATAGACCAACAAGTATCTATTTATTTTACTTAATGCACTTACAAGCATTTGCATTGCTGCCCTATCTTCTAGTTAAGGGTACAACTTATAGAACAACTTACTCTATTGACATAATATTCATTTATAGTGGCCAAGCAGACCATTTTGAAGATGGAGGGCCCTGAGAAACCAAGAAAGAAAAAACCAATATTGGAACTACAACTAAGAAAGAATAAGAACAAAAACAATATCTTAAGTAAGGTAGTCGCCATAAGGATTTTCTTTTTCTTGGTATACCACTCTGTGAGCATGGAGTGCCATGCAAGAGTGGAGCAAAAAGTAATCAAGGGGACTTCTTCTCTTTTTTGGGAATAAATCATTTAATTGAGTATTGAATATAGATCCATGTCTTTCTTGTTCCACTAGGCAAGACCAAATTATCACATTTCCCTTTTGTTATTGCAACCTTCCTTTTTGATGTCAAAGACCAGAAGCTACGCACAAATTCTCATTGTATCATGGCTGTTCTTAACAACAATGGATATTAATTTATGTCTTCTAGTAGCACCACTAGATCTTCAACAAGGCAGAAATTCTCGTATTCCGTATGTACCTGTTCCTGCGGCTCAGATTAGTATTCTTGTTTATATCATTATGGTTACAAACACTTTTTTGTTCCTATTAAGAAAATATCCCCTTGTTCTTTGATCTTCTGGAATCGATTCAAAAATAGATGTTTTTTCTATGTTGTTTACCATAGTTACTGGGGGTTTTGGGGAAAACCTTTGTGGGGAACCTTTTGGGTGTGGGATGCTCGTTTAACCTCTGTATTTATCTTGTTCCTTACTTACCTGGGCGCACTGCATTTCCAAAATCTTTCTATCAAAATGGCTCCTATTTCAATCCGTTCTAGGCTAATCGATATACCAGCAATCAAGTCTTCAGTCAACTGGTGGAATATATTGGATAAACATGGGAGTATTAGCCAATCGGGTGCATCAATATATGTTCCTATACACATTCCAATCTTGTCTAATTTTTCTAACTCCATCTTTTCATACCATATCTTGTTTGTTCTAGAAACATATCTTTTTATTCCATCTTTCCCCAAATCTCCGTTAACGGAATAAATAGAAGCTTAAGAAGGAATAACAAAACCAATTTCACTTGTTGTGTCTTTTTGCATCCATGGATAAATGGTTAAAGTGCCCAACTCATAATTGAAAAATTCGTCGGTTCAATTCCTACTAGATGCACACCAATAGGACCCTCAATAAGTCTATTAGAATTGTCTCTGTATCAATGGAATCTTATCATCCATACATAATGAACTAATATGGTATATTCATATCATAATGAACAGTTAGAACTAGTATTCTTATTTATATTTTCACTCATAGTCATGAAAATCAATTTATAGGTGGAATATAATTTGTAGTATTTACAAACAAAAGTATTCGGTTATTGGGAAAGAATAAATATACTTCTATTGTCGTATCAGAATTAAATAGAACATAAAAGTGAGCTACGAGGTTATTCTAAGATCAACAATAAAGAATTGGGTCAAACTCTTCTTTGGTGTCAAGATAATAGCTAAGAATAGTCACCAACTTCCGGGAAAGAGTAGAAGAATGGGACCTATTATGGGACATACAATGCATTACATACGAATTATCATTACACTTCAATTGGGTTAATCTATTTCACCTCAATAAAAAAAGAATAATAATCAAAATTCTTAATAGCATGGCAATACATTTATTTAAAACTTCTACCCCGTGTACACGAAATGGAATCGTAGATAGTCAAGTGATATCCCATCCACAAAATAATTTGATCTATGGATAGCATTGTTGTGTTAAATATTGTAATTCCAGAGGAATCATTACCACAAGGAATAGAGGGGGAGGTCATAAGCATCTATACCGTAAAATCAATTTTCAACGGAATAAAAAAAGACATATATGTTAGAATCATAACCATAGAATATAACCCTAATTGAAATGTATACATTTGTCTCATACACTATATGGATGGTGAGAGGATATATATTTACATCTGAGAGGGTCTCTAATTGGATATACCATTCTTTATGGTACAGAATTTTCGATAAAAATAGGAAATGCCCTACCTTTGAGTGTTGTTTGAACTATTGATTTTTATAATTTGAAATAACAAATTAGGTTTACAACAAAACCCTAAAAATTGATCACTAATCCAATTTGAGTACCTCTGCGGGATAGACCTCAACAGAAAACTAAAGAGTAAGGGTAGCAAGTGATTGAGTTCAGTAGTTCCTCATATAAAATTATTGACTGAAGAGATATAGTATTATGGAGAAAAAAATTCTTTCAAGCACCAAAAGAACCAAAAGTGCCCCTTCTCTCATGGAGAGTAGGAAGTGTTATTCACATTTTATTTGACGGTTAGAGGTGAATTAAAATTTAAGAAGTGGGAAGTTAAAACATTTCCTAGGGAAAAATAGAGATGTCTCCTACCTTACCCATAATATATGGAAGTATCAACCTAATTTCCTGGGATCGTTTGTTGTGAATGCTACATGAAGAACATAGCAAGATGATGAAACAGAAAGATCCAGGATGTAGAAGATCATAACATGAGTGACTCAGTATATTTGGATTCATATAGATTTATGTATCCACCCATGTGCTACTTCATTCTATGGTATATAAAAGATTCATCTCTATAGATATCCTCATCTACATCCAGAAATCTCTTTCTTTCGAATAAGCTCAAAAAGAGTTTGTAAATTGATCAAAAGATGAATCTACTTCAAATGATATGCCCTTAGGCACTACCATACATCAGATAGAAATCACACTTAGATAAGGGGGGCAATTACCTAGAGTAGCGGAGAGATAGTACCGGAGTCTTTTAAAAAGCCTTTCTTTCTATTCTATTTTGTGCATTTAAACTATTGATTTTATGCCATCAAATCATTCTAACAACAAAAAAAAAATACAACCATATACAACTGCGGTAATGCCGCATAATTGATAAATAATTGTGCCATCCCCATCTTTGTCCCTACAATGATTTCATTGGCATATTCCCCTTCCCCATGTAATCCTAAAAGTTGATTCAATAGGCTCCCTTCATTGATTCAAAAATCTTCTTTCCCATAAAATAGACACTAAGGTTTATTTCCATAGGGCGAAGTGGTGACCTTGTTCATTCTAACAACTCATTGCCCTATTTTCTCTAGATCAAGTCTATATAATCAATGAGACCCGTACATAAGATCGTTCTAGCTTATATCCTTCTAAGAAATTCTGAGTTCCTTCCCATGCTAAGAGCCTTTCTAAACTCTTGAATATAAAAAGGATTCTTTTCAAGTTGATGAGTAGAAATTGAGTATAAATAAAATAAAAAAACAAATCTCACATGGAGATTAGTATACCCATAGATCAATATGAAAAATAGATATATGAAAATAAAAAAAATTCATTTTAGAAAAACCCAGGATTTCAGAGGCGAACGATGACATAATGATTCCCCTAGTCATCCATAGAGGCTGGGCAAGCTCTCCATCGAGCTGCTAATTTCCCTCCTATCCTAATGAAAAAACCGAATTCAAAGGTTTTTTCTCTTAAGACAAAAACATACGATTGCAATCATGAAGGGTTTCCACATCAACATTTTCATGCTTTTTTGTTAAGTAACATAAGCACCTAGGGAGAGCGCAGAGTTGATTGCAAGGGAGAAGCACTCTTAACTATGTGGGATACTTTTTATTAGGCCTTCAATTAGATGATGCCTATTTCATTATGGTAGGAACGTACTCCACCATCTAATCTGAGTCTCGGTTGGTGACAGCGGCTGATTGCTTTTTTTTATCTGGGGTTTTGACTTTCCTTCCTGTTCCTTATTCTGTAGAGTAGTTTATCCCTGAATCTATGAGGGGAATATTTCTCTCTTCTATGCAAAGACACTCGGAATACAATTTGGTCAAAGTCAATGGGAATAATACAACATGAAGACAGGACATATTAATATTCACAAACAAAGACAATACGGAATGGGCTCATATATTGCACCATACTTCTTACTTTGAAACCTATTCATATGGTGTAAGATATGATAATCTTTGCTTTCCTATTGCATGAAAGTGCTTGAGCGACAGTCGAGAATGAGTTTTAGCGGGGAAGGCAGAGAAATATGGTGATCAAAGAATTATTATTTCTTTAATGATGGTCACGAAGGCGTCATTAAACATAAATGGTTAACTAAAGGATTGGTCACTCTCGACTAGTTTAAAAAACAATACACAAATCTCAATACACAACATAGGCTACTATTGTATCCCTATTTTATGTTTATTTGAAAACACTGGACATCGATGAAAAGCATATTTATGTAAACTTAGGAGCTTCAACTAAAACCAAGATAGAAGTTGTATTTGATAATAACCCAAACTTGATTATTATCAAAGACAGCTCCCCCCAACTCAACCAGGTCGCCATAAGTAGGACTCCGGCATAATATAATCAACAAATCCAAGATGTACTCCTAAAATTAAAAGGAGTTTGAATAGAGATTGGTTGTTCTCGAAAGGTTAAGAATCGATTTACAAGTCCAATGCCAATGTCTTGATGTCTATTGGCAATACATCACGAACCCATATATATATCATTTCCAAATAAACAGCCAATTAATGTTTGACTAAAAATCCTTTACGGCATCATCCCATTTTGAGAACTCATAGAAATACCTCGGGCGATGCCACAATATGTTCGATGTAAAATAATATGTTGAACTACTTCAACTAGTCTGTGAGTGAGATAAGCGTCTGACGTTCATACAATAGTATCCACAATTCCTTTATGGGCTCCATAGCAAGAAATGATGTATTCTATTAAAGAGAGTCCTTCATGCAAATTGCTTTGAATAGGCAAATTAATTATTTATCCTTAAGGATCCGATATTAATCCTCTTATTCCTACTAATTGATGTACCTGATATGCATTTTCTCTAGCTCTCGAGAAAGACATTATATGAAATGGATTGAAAGGTCAGTCATCCTGAAATTTGGATTAATTTCTTGTCGCAAATATTCACTCATAGAATACCATATGTCAATACATTGACGTCATTTTTCCACCATGTATACATTATTATAATGATGGTAATTTTAACAAAATCAAACGTTATTGTTCAGCATCTTGAACGAGCCATCCTTTAGAAGGTATTATTAAAATGTTAGCACTTCCTAGTAAAATGGATGTAGCAGTAGCTTTTTAGAACCCAAAGTTTTTACTTAATCCAGGATATGTGATGTATATGCCATTTTAAAGTGCTCTATCAATCTACTCATAAGTTGTTTCATGGTAATTCTGTCTATCACATTATTGTGAAAGACCATATTGTCCTATTTTTCTATAAGTAGCTCCATATTCCGCTGAGTAGGATTAGACAATGGGTTTGAGTCAGTAATTGTAAAACTTCCTTTTATTGATCTTGATTCGTGTATAAATTCTAAAACTGTGTGCCTATGTAAAAAGAAAGCGCCGATGTCCCATGGAATCATAGAATTAAATTAGGTACCATATGAATTGGCCTAAGAAAACCCCTGTATAGCTTGTTTGATTTCTCGATAAAGAGCAATATGACTAATAGTGGTTCAAATGTATATAAAAAAGACTTATTTTTTTAGACTTCTTACTCTTAAATGGTGTCTATAAATCTCATAGAAAGTACCGAAAGATTCATAGTGAACTTCAATGAAAGTTTCTCTTGAAGCAATAACACGTTGATCTAGTCACCACCGGAGCCATAAAGGACAATCTAAATTGATTTGTTTATATCAATAAGCCCCAATTATATCATAGGAATTCAAAAAAATGGTTTTTTTGCATACTTATAGTAATTATTGTCACTTCTTCTTTTATTTTGTTAATTTTTGCAATTAAATGTATTATGTGTATTTACACAAATACCCCTATGATTTTTGCTCAGAAATACATAGAGTCCAATAAGCATATCTTGCATTGGTACAAAAATGGGATCCCTAATAGCCGAAGACAAAAGATTCATATGAGAAAACATAAGTAAATAGGCCTCTACTTGAGGCTTCAAGGATAAAAATACATGAACAACCATTTGATCTTAATCAAAATCGGCATTGAATCCCTAGCAAACTAATGGAGGTAAATAAATAGCTCACCCCTCCACTAAAATGGGTTGGAATGCTTGTCTGCCTAATAAATGTAAAGTGGTGCTCTATTTAGTAATACATGATCTTCCTGCATAACTTCTCAAAGGATTTCATATATAATTCGACTCTTTTTCTCAAATTTTACCTTTAGAAACTCCTGTGTTAACAGCAAGATGTTGTTTAACTAGACCACAAATTACAAAAAAATTCTTTCAGTAAATATATGGATTCAAAAGTATTGGTCGATGAAATATGAAACTAACACTAAACTTTGATATACCCTAGAACAATACATTTTTATTACCACGAGATATATTGACAGTTGCTGATCATTTGATTAGGCTGAAATTTGGAATTGGTGCACTTGACAATATTAATCATTTGAAAAAAAATGTATTTGTTCTATAGTAGATCCTGTACAAGATCAATCCACATTGACTCTAGTTCGTTTAGAAAATGTAGTTCGGGGGACTATATGTGGTGAAATTCAGCATAAATTAATACCGACACCTCAGAATTTTGTAACCTCAACTCCATTAACAACTACTTATGAATCCTTTTCAGTTTACACTCATTATCTCAAGTTTTAGATCAAACTAATCCATTAACACAAATAGTTCATGGGAGAAAATGTTGTTATTTTGGCTCTTGAGGACTAACAGGTCACACAACTAGTTTTTCGATAGGAGATATACATCCTAGTAACAATGGACATATTTGACCAATTGACACTTCTGAAGGAATAAATGCTGGATTTATTGGATCCTTAGTAATTCATGCGAGGATTAGTTATTGAGAGTCTCTAAAAAGCCCTTTTAATGAAATTTTTGAGAGGTCAATCGGGGTATCGATGCTTTATTTATCACCATGTAGAGATAAATACTATATGGTAGCAGCTCCAATTTCTTTAGCCTTAAATCATGATATTCAGAAAGAATATATTATTCCAGCTCGATACTGTTAAGAATTCTTGACTATTGCATAGGAGCAGGTTCATCTTCGAAGTATTTTTCCTTTTCAATATTTTTCTATTGGAGCTTCCCTCATTCCTTTTATCAAACATAATGATGAAAATCGAGCTATAATTAGTTATAATATACAACATCAAGCAATTCCTCTTTCACTCTCAAAGAAATGCATTGGTGGAACTGGGTTGGAATAACAAGGAACTCTAGATTAGGTGGCTCTTTCTACAGACGAACATGAGGAAAGGGTCATTTATACTAATATTGACAAGATTCTTTTAGCGGGTAATGGAGATATTCTAAGCATTCCATTGGTTATATGTCAAAGTTCCAATAAAAACACTTGTATGCATAAAAAAACCTCTAGGTTCCTCGGGGTAAATGCATTAAAAAGGTACAAATTTGAGTGGATGGTGTTGCTATGGTTGGTGGCAAACTTGCTTTGGGATAAAACATATTAGTATTTTATATGATGTGGGTGGGTTACAATTTTGAAGATGTAGTACTTATTAGCGAGCGTTTGGTATATGAAGATATTTATACTTCTTTTCACATACGAAAATATGAAATTTTGACTCATACGACAAGTTAATGCCATAAAAAAGTCACTAATGAAATACCACATTTAGAAGCCCATTTACTCCATAATTTAGACAAAAATGGAATTGTGATGCTGGGGTTTTGGGTAGAAAAGGGTGATATTTTAGTAGGTAAATTAATACCCTAGGTTGATAAAGAAACTTCGTATGTCCCGAAAGATAGATTGTTGCATGCTATACTTGATATTCAGGTATCTACTTCAAAAGATACTTGTCATAAATTACCTATAGGTGGTAGGGGGTTGGTTATTGATGTGAGGTGGATCCAGAAAAGGGATGGTTCTAGTTAGAATCCTTAAATGATTCATGTATATAATTCATAGAATGGTGAAATCAAAGTAGGCGATAAAATAATCGAAAGACACAAAAATAATGGTATCATTTCCCAAATTTTTCCTAGACAAGATATGCCTTATTTATAAGATTGAAGATCCGTTAATATGGTCGTTAACCTATCAGGAGTACCTTCACGAATGAATGTAGGACAAATATTTAAATGTTCACTAGGGTTATTGGGAGATCTTTTTTTACTAAATACAACAATTGGGCTTAAATTCTTTCCATACTATATAGTTGATCTACCACTATTTTACTTTGCACATTCTGGATAAGTGCACATCCTCATAGTGTGAGAGGCAAAAAAGATCAATGAAAGACTAGAGCGCGATCTAGCTGATCTACCTAAAAGTCCTTGATTTATTATCCATAAATCTCTTCATCTTCGATGCAACCTTCTTTATGTAAGAGTGGGTGGTGTCGATATATTCTTCCTAAGTATTTGCCAAGCGATATACTTAAGGACTTATTCCTTTGTAAGAACTCACCAAAGTATGAGGAGTATGAGGTTCTTGCCACATTTCTAACTCAAAAGGTTTACGCTCCATAGCTTTACTCCTTTGAAACTTATAGGAGAATTTTTGCATATCAAGAAGCCTAGCCCAATCCCGCTGGCTTGCACTTACAAATTACCTCAAGTAAGACTTAAGTATGGCATTTACCTGGCCAGGTGGAAATCATGGAGAACTGCAACTCCAAACCCAAGAGTGAAAATAGTTCTATTAGAAATTGACCCGTAAAGAGCAGGTCTCGGTCACTTACGATGGTCCGTGGTAGTCCCCAATACTTTACCACATTCTTAATAAAGAAAAGAGTTTCTTTTTCTATCTTCAAATCTAGTGATGTAGGAAGGAAGGTTGCATACTTCGATAATATATCAATCATAACCATAACTGAATTAGACAATGGTAGTGTCGAGGTGAATTCCATCATGATACTATCCCATGCTCTCTCTGCCACTGGTAGAGGTTCCGAAATTCCACTAGGCTCCTTGTTCTCCAATATGTCTTGTTGGAAAATAAGATAAGTCCTCACGTAGCCTTTGATCTTCTCTCTTATTTGTGGCCAATAATATGCCGACTCAGAGAGTGCTCGTGTGCCTTGTTACCCCAGATGACCATCCCACTTTGTTTCATGACATTCCTTTTAGATTAGTGTGCCTTAAGTTCCTCTATTTAGGCATATAGAGGTATCCTTCAACTCTTCAAAGGATCTTTGGCAGCTCTCTGTCCACTCCCAAGGATGGTTCTTCTTCTAGTGTAGTAATAGAGGAATACCCATTTCTAAATAAATGAATAATAGTAGTTAATGAGCCCTAGAAATGACCATGACTCAATCAAGAAAGTAGGCAACACACCAAAATGGTTTTCACCTGCTGTACAAGAATTTGGTTCAGCTTCAAGGGTGGTACTATGAGGGAAAAGGGTAGCAATCCTTTATTTCTAGAAAAGACCTTTTATTAGATTCTCCCCAATTGAGAACACACCTCCAATTAAGTCTATACAAATTTAAGCTATAACAGCAACATCAGAGAAAGTAATTTGGGATGGATATTTCCTAACTTGAATTTGAACCTTATGTATTTTGCTTCCCTCAAGTTAAGGTAAGAAAAAGAGAGATCTACTAGACAGTACAAGGACTATAAGGGATCAAACAAAACTAGCTTATTAAACAAAACTCAGACTCAGATTAGAGATAACAAATGACTTATGGTACTGGACCTTTAGATGTACCACTAGATATAAGAAAAAAGCCTTCTCCCATCGGTAGTTGAAAGTAGAACTAAAACTGGATATAACTGAAAGAAAGGGTATATAGGTACGATAGGAGGGTACAATTAAGCAGCTAAGCGAAGGCTCTCCCTTTCGCTTCATGGTCTTGTGTATAGCCTTTTTACCTATCTATTATTTTCTTATCTTTATTCAAAGTAAGGAAATAGAAAGAATGAAAAGGAATGTCTTATAATGCCCTTACTCTAATTCAAAATCCATCTCTTTGTTTCGAATCTAATTCCTCTCCCTTTATTTCGCGACCCACTTGTAAATTCTTGGTGTAATACTCACGCGTAATTGATTAGTATCAGAATTTCTCACTCATCAGGTGTGATCAGTCTCATCCATGTCAGAATTAGGAATTCGTCTTCCAAGTCATCCTAGAATGGGCGCGATGGCAAAGAACAAGAAGAAAACTAAAGGATAAATTTGTTCAATAGTAACAAAGGGTTCCTCTGCAGGTTGACGTACGATCAAACCTAGTAGTAAGAAATACACCAAAAGAAACCAAAATAGTCCTTGATGAATTGGGAAAAAACATTTACTACATACATACATACTTTTTAAAAAACGGTAAAGCCAAAAGACATATAAAAACTGGTGCTATTTTATGTACACCACCCGATTGGTCAGGCATACAATGAAGGATGGCATGGGTCAGTAGGAAATACCATTATGGAACAATATGTGGTGGGGTGGACATCAGATTAGTAGGTATATAATTATCGGGGTACCCCAAGACATTAGGAGCATAAAAAATCTAAATAGAAAAAGAGTTATTAAAAGCTACCCAACATACTAGACCCTTTACATAAAAATAAAGGTAATAAGAAATTTTATCCATCTCTGAATGTACACCCAATGGATTATTAGATCCATATTGATGAAATGCAGCCAAATAAAAAAGAGTGGCGCCTACTAAAATAAAGGGTAGTAAATGATGAAGACTAAAAAAATGATTTAAGGTGCCATTGTCCACGGAGAACCCACCACAAAGCGAAGTCATTATGGTATCTCCTACTAAAGGTATGGAACTAGCTAAGATTGTAATTACTGTAGCCCACAAAAGCTCATCTGACCCAAAGGTAGTACATATCCTATAAAGGTTGTCAGAATCATTAATAGAAGATTAAAACTCCGAGACACTTAATAAATTCCCTAGGACAGCTATAACTGGTATGATATAGACCATGAAAAATATAAAGGTAAACCATAATGAAAAACACCATTAGAATACATATAACAGAGAAACTAGCCCCCTTCAACATCTCTCATAATATGTTCTACACCGTTAAAAGCTAGATCTACACAAGGTGTGTAATGCATAGATAAAAAAAATGTCAGTCACTATCTGAGTGACTAAACAAACACCAGCTAAGGAACCGATCCCCCACCAATAACAAAGATTGCTCAGGGTTGGATAATCTATCAAATGTTGATTAATTAAGGAGTATATAGGTTGTTTAAGAAGAGAGAGTCATTGGTTCCTTATAATTATTTATTTATTTCTATTTTCTATTGTGACAACTCTTGTACCCCCACTTTTTAGCATTCTCGGTCCTTACTATGTATTAAAATATGAGTACCCTTTTTTCCACTTTCGAATGATGAAAGAGGTATACAATGAAAAAAATATCAAATGGGTCAGATCACCCTGGGTTATTGAAAAGTCATTCGACTTGTTGGTCACTGAATAAGAGATATTTTTAGTGCTTTCCCTTCTCTCCAACACTCTTAGACTGATTATCTTATTGTAACAAAGCAAGCATAGGAATAAATCTAATGAAAATTTTGGTCTCTATCCACTTTTTAGATTATTCTTCCCTTTTCCGTGAAAGAGGGCAAAAAAGGTGTATAGGAGAAAGAATTCTTAAAGGAGAGAAGATTTAGTCAACCAAGCGGGACAGAGTGCGATCCCTAAGTAATTGTGGATTCTCGCACATCTCTTGGGGTCCATCTTATCTAAAAAAATTTCCTCTTCCATTAGCATATCAAAATTAAAATACGATGAATCAACCTAAGGAAAAATATGCCCCTTTCTTTGATTGAATTTGGCTTTGTTGTGTCCTGAATCAACAAAAAATCTTATTAATTTGATTCATCCTATTTCATTTATTTGGGCAAGAGGGAGGCTTTGATACACTTAGGCTACATATTTTTCCGTTGGTTGATTTTGAAATTGAAAAAAATTAGGTCCAGATCCACAAATGAATAGGAAATAAGGTGAGGGTCCTTCATTAAAAGGGGTAAAAAGGGTGGGCTTTGTTTAGGGGGGACGCCTTGCGCAACTTTAGAAAGAAGAGAATGACTTTATGAAATTCTCTCCAGCCTTTTCTATCAATCTTTAGAAGTAGGGTGAGAAAAAATCAACATGATATTTGTGTTGTTTTTTCCAATAAAACATTGCACTTTTCTTCTTTCTCATTCGAAAGGCTCAGTCTCACACCTTGACTTCTATGATGGGAACAACCTCCACACTCTAGTGCTCTAATGAACAACATTTCTGTGCCTTACTATATTTAGTATAGTATTCGATCCTTTGGATGTTATATTTGTAACTTAATTTAATGTTATGTTCATGTGGTAATATTCTATCTTTCCAAGAATACTACTCTATACGTAGTCTATGTATGGGGTACATACTTGACAGAAGATAGACACAGGCGGTACAGGGGTCCCCCAATTTTTTTCCAACCCCGTTATCATCTACGATCCTAGATACATGATTAGTCCATTAGGTCATTTGGATTTGAAGCCGGCTAGCAAGGGACCTAATTACCTTTATTGTAGAACTACTGTGGAGCTAAACTTTGTTCTATTGGTTTGGTGGATTCTGCCAAGATGATTTATTTATGACATCAAAGGACCTCGACATGCTTATCCACAAAAAGGATACAAGAACTTTTAAAGAACTAGTCAATGGAATGAGGGCAACCCGTGTAAATAAATTGGTTTATTAATCGTGTTAAGGAACTCTTTCTTGGAAACTTAGACAGCATCTAACAATGTTTATCCTGTATGTCACTAGGAAAATTGGTATCTTTTTAAAGAGATTATAAACCTTTCATCTCAATTCATATTTAGCCTAGCTGCGGGCAATCTGCATTTGTGATCTTGTATATTTTGCTTCTCCAAAATATTACTGAGTTTATCCTTCATATTTTTGCAAAAATCTGCCCCATGATAGTAAAGTCTCATCTTATGTGTTGGTCAAATTTACAATAGTAACATTGAACCCTTGAATATGTTCGAAGATCTTGAAATGATCTTCCAGTTCGGGGGAGAATTCACAAAATTCCATTTCCTTCAAGAATTGAATTCACCTTTCCCTTATTTTGAGTGGAGAGTCTGACAGAGACATTACTGTTGATATTCAAATCAAAAAATGTGAAATTCCATTCCTTCTGAGAGTGCTTTGTCATTCTAGGTCACTTACAGATCCTTTTTTTCTTTATTTGGCCCCAAGAATAGATTAGATAGAAACAAGTTTTCTATTAGAGCCCTTTGTGTCTGTATTAATTTATGGCCGCACGGAATCTCCATAGCTAATTTTCTATTTTTGATAAAAGGTGTTGTCTTTGGTACTACTATTATTTTACACTATCCAGGAACTTCCATAACATTGGCATGATTTGGTTAAATCAATGGATTCTGACATGATACATCCTCGTAATGAAAATAGAGTGGAAGCATGAGTTGATCCACAATGAGTATTAGATTAAAGTTCTCTTTAAGAAAATTGCCAACTCCTATCTCGAAGATACAAAACACCATGTCTTCTTGTCTTGTGTCAAAGTGCACTGTAGTGTGGTGAGGTTTAGCCTTATAGAAAGACTGAGAAATTAGGATAAGAAAAGGCTGAATTTAAGCAATTTCTTTTTTAAGAAAGAGATCATAGTCCTTTATGGTTCTTTCAACCCACCAAAATGGAAGGCTTTGCACTTATGGAATATAAATTCAAGGGAAACTCGTCGAGTGGACCCAAATAGAAAGCTCCTTCTTTGCTTTTATTCTCTGGAGTCAATTTGATGAACACAAGTCGAATCATCCTTAATGGTGATTGATAGTGAAGTGGTACCAATTTTCGTGTGCTATAAAGTTAGTCAGGAGCTTTTACTCTTGAAATGAGTCGAGTCATCTCAACTATTGAGTCCTTGTAACTAGCCAAAAAGGAAACTACCACTTACGTCATTTCTTTTCAGATGAGGCGAATGAACGCGAAGGCATCCATAGCATCCTTTCTTTTTATCTTGAAGTTGGGTGCACCGATTCTCCCACAGGCTATCTATTTCGGTCGATTGAGATGTCTTCCTAGAGTGCCTCTTGCTTTATTTTATATCATGATATTCAATTCCTTAATTGTAGGGGGTTAGGATTATAGAGTCCTGGACACTGTTAGAAAAGATTCTAATCCATTGGCAAGGGAAGGAGCATATGGGCGATAAGGCAAAAGATAGGGGTAGAACCCCAAGTTTTGATGTGAAAGGCAGTTATTTCGGTCACGGATCAAAGATTGATTACACGGAAACGATGGATAGGATAAATGGAATAGTGGACAGGTAGTGCTTGAAAAGAAAAAATAGATATTTTTGAATCCCAAGGGCGAGTTCCCTAGGAGATCCCAATAGTTGATGGAAGATTCGAAAGAGCACAAGAAGGATTTATACCCACCTAGGGCTTCTTCCACGACTCACTTCAATGTGAAGAAGGGGCCATGAGCGCAAGGCATTTTGATTTCCAATTTTCAAAATAGAGAGAGGGGTTGGCCGGTATGGCTCTATGTCATATTTTATATGTGTAAGTATATTACATAAGAAAAGAAACCCAATACAAATACTGAATCAAGAAGCAACCTACCAAGAAACTAATGAACTCTTTTGTATCAAAGAAAAATAGGCCTTCCCCACACGAACTCAGTCTTGCTTCCATTGCCTTAGCCATTGCTATGCCTCGTCTTTCCTTTTTCAGGCTAGGTAACTAAGATAAAACTCAAAAGGAAAGAGCGTAGTCTTGGGTTTAGTTTAAAAATCGATTCACATTAATAAGGGGTAGGGAACCAATAAGAAGCATTTTTGGGCCTATCAAATAAACTATAGGTTTCTCTGTCCATGTGATAGGGGGTAAAATACATTTTCATTGACATCTTGATTTTTGATTCATTTCTTTAATAGAAATAATGGTAAGTAAAAACAACCCCAACATTATTAAACCACAAGCAAGTCTGATTGGGATTCCTAATAACAATCGAACGGGCATCTATGGGTCAGAAACAAACAAAAGAAGGGTAGTTGAGACAGTGTAGTCCATTTTCACAAGAGTATAAAGCTAAAAATTAAAGAAATCTATTTCTTGTGGGAGGGAGAAAGCTAAGAAAGACAGTTTCAAAGGGCGGCAGGTAGGATAAATAAGGTGTGCAAGGAAGGCCCAAAAAAGGTAGCATGGCTACTAGCGGCGAGACTTCATGCTTGAATTTCATAAATGTGTGAAGAAAGAATACTTGAGATTCAATCAAATAAGGTGAGGACCTTTAGTATTTACAAAGTAAACGGTCTCACCGAAAACTAGACAAGCATCTAGATGTAAATTCTCAGTCCCTAGCCCATAATTCTTAGTCCATTCATCATAGTTCCAAGCTCATAGGAATGACTTTTTTTCTTCTCTAATTGTTGGGAGAGGTTTTCTAATTTGGTCGTCCAAAAATACATTTCATCAAAAAGAAAGAAAAACATAAGTGAGCAACCCTGGAAATAAAATGTTTGTTCCGATAACGGGAAAGTTTATCCCTCTGATCTTAGTTGTGGACCCCCGGTCAAACTAGAGCATAAGGGCTCTTTTTATTTTACATGAGTCCTGGCTTCTTTCCAACGGGCAGATGGCATTTCTTGCCTGGTGAATCAGCATGTTCTAATAAGTGTTGTTTGGTATGAGTATGTTTTTCATATTTGTTACAGTCCAATCAAGGATAAATAAGGTCCAACAATGTACTATATGTATATTTGATTCACCATTAGTAGTGAGAGGATTGGTTCTCTCATACTAGTGAACTGGGATATATACACTGGAGAAAGAGAGTACTGGCTCACCATTATAGATATAGGTGTTCCCATGAAATGAACCAGTGCCACATTCTACTAGGATACAGGATGGAGTTGGTTTCACCGTACTAGCAAGAGTTCCAGCTTGATGAATGACCCATTACCTCTTTATGTCCAAGTACCATCCACTTGTGAACACAACAACCTACCCACTGTAATTAAGTAAGAGTTATAAAATTCACTAAGCGTCCTTTCAATTATCTCTATAACAAGGAAGACATAGTGCTTGTTAATGGCCATGATTCCAATATGGCCTTCTGTCATTTTTCCAATGAATAGCTTGATTTATGTACATCTTAATCATGGCCACTAATCGATCGGTCACACTAGTTAGCAATATTTGTTCAGTTGTCCTATTCAGATGGATGAGATAGTTCATACTTGAAACATGCTTCAAGTCTAGCTTTGATACATTTACTACAATCAGAAAATTCCTCCTTAATTGCTGTAATTCCATGCTAGCAAGTTAGTTTAATGTCGATTTGTGGAAAAGTTACATTAATATACACAAATTAAAATTGGAACTGGAACTTAAAAATTAACTTAGACTAACCTAAATAGAGTCGTGGACAACATGAATTCATGAAATACCGCGATTGATTCATTTCACTAATGAAAATGAGTAAAGTTACCTAATGTGACATACTATATACATTAGTAGAGATTACTATGGATTGGAACTTTAACATCTCCTCTTGCTTGTTATTTTTATGGACAGATGAACAGAGCAAAATGACTTCTTATTATGTTGTGCCTAGTAGTATTCAAGGCATTGACATTGAAAGAAGCCCTTCATACTGATACAGGGAAGGAAAGAGATTAATAGTTGTCTAATCTATTACTCAAAATTTAACTCATACATAGGGAAGGAAATAGATTGATACTTATACTGATATTGAGATGAAAGAGCACTGGATAAAGACTATAGGGTCTCATCCCTGCTTCAACCAAGTGATAGGGAGACAACATTGTAGCATAAAATGAGCCAATGCGAAGTGCTCTCTTTGTTTGCTGCTCCTCTTTTTCCAAAGCATTGAATAAATGAATAAGAGTCACCCTAGAAAAGGAAGCAATCTCTGTTATTTTACTTATACTTTACTCTCAACATTGAGAATTTCATCTTATATCAGAGTAGGGAAAATGTTGATGCTGGTAATTATATACGTAGTAATGAATGCCCGACATTTCTAGTGGAGAAATCCTATGGTTAGGAATGTGACACATCTATTCTTTTTACCGAAGTAAGGTTGACTGTGGACAATAGTTATACGTACGCCAGTAGTCAAAATTTAGAAATTATACAAATTCAATTAGACTATTCATGTCTTGATTGGTAACTAATCAACTTTGGGTAGAAGCATAGTAACAAAAAGAAGTTCAGCCATGAGGGTCTTCTAACTGAAGACCGGTAATTCAATCAATAACCATAGTTACTAGACTAGCTCTTAAATTTGCAGTGATAGTATCTGTTGGTGTATCTTATATGTTTGATTTTAATGCCATTGAATAGGGGATCTTAATGCTTCCTTGGAGAGCGCAAATCCTTACACGGTAAATAAATAACATTGGATTTAGTTCTTTCTTTCTTTCTTAGTTTCATGGGTTGGTTTGGCCTTTTTCATAGATATAGGAAAGAGCAATTTAAGCGTGTCATGTAAAACCTTGGCATTCATCTTGTTATTGTTAAGAGTATTTTCGAATACGTTTTTGACACACTTCCTCATAGTTTCTTTACTACTCCACTCATTCATTTCATTTCATACTTACTACATATTCGGGTGCAGATTAAGGGGGAAAGACATTAATTGGGAAAGGGGCCTCTTCTGCCTACGTCCTATTCGTTACTCACCTGGCTGACTACGGCACTGAGTTTTTTGTTATATGAGGACTCTTTACGCATTGAGACTTTCCTTTAAAAAAGTGGAAACCTTGCTTCTACTTTTATCATAGATAGTTAATATGAGTAGGAAATATTGTCAAGAAATAAAATGAATTTTCCAATAGTAATAAGTTAATTGATTTAGTACGTTTAGCTTGGAACTAGGAAACTTTACCTGATGACCTAAGAAGAAAAAGTCCAACCTTAGAATTTTTTCTCTGATTTCAATCTTTTTCCTTAACCACATCATTGAGGAATTGAACCTCTTACAGGTTTTTTAAAACTCTAATCCATTTGATATATGCCATCCTTCCCTTTTTCCTTCCTCTATTAGTTTAGCTACAATATTCGCAGATGTAGAAAGCAGTTCCTCTATGGGAAATTAGAACTGTCGAAGTAGGATGTGGCTTGAAAATAGGAAGATAAGGCGTTAGTGGACAGACTTGACAGGACCCTTCTTTGCTCTATCTAACTCTGCATGTGCTTCTTCCGGCCCTATAAGAACATATTCAGAAATGTGCACTAGTCATATTGGTACTAGAATCCCCCAAAGCAGGCTTGGAATACTATGAGCCCCACCTTTTGCGTGCAAGCCAATGACGTAGATGTACAAATGTACTTCGCGCTACAACCATCTCCTTTTTATAGGTTTTATGGACTGATGCCAGCTACTTCATCTAGGAAAAAGAATCATAGATATATCGGTCATTAGAAGGAAAAACTACAATAAAAAGATTCTTTGTGTATCATCTGTAGCAAAACTACGAACAGAGCTAGAATTTTGAACCGTATTGAAAAGGCTCCTAAGACATAATATGGAAAATTAACATTATTAAGAAATGAGGTCAAATAATGAAGTAGGGTTAGAGTTACTGAATGAATACGAGATGTGACTAATACCCGAGGAACAAAAGCCCTGTCCAAAGCAAAGAGAGGCCGAAAAAGTGTTGCCGAAGTAGCATAGTAGGCTTCTATTACTATGTAACAATAAAACAGGATAACATTTTGCACCCACATGTTTGAATTTAAGGGTAAAAAACTCATTTGTTAGATAGGATGCGACGCATCCAATAGAGAAAATAGTGATCCATTCTTTTTGGCGGCATCATTCCACATTGGTGGTGAGTGGAGTGCCACAATCCCATTCATCATATTTTATCTACTTAAGACAAATCCCATAGAACTAGAGATGTCTCCATCATAAATACAAGGAGGATGTATAGCTTATATAGTATCTTATAGAATAAGAATTGATTCTCCAAGCGGTTTAGTACAAAAAATAGAAATTTCGAACAAAAGGGTCGGAACTCGCTAATAGTAAGGAGGAGAAAAATGATATAATTCCAAGAGCTCTGTGAATCCGTTGTTCATCGATAGACAAAAATCTCTATTTCTTATCTTATTCCAGATGCAACATCCTTTTTGCTTCTCGTGAACCACGAGAGTGCCTACCGGCCAAAAGAGCAAAGCTCATTTTCCTTTAGGGTAAAACGACGCAAATAAAGGGCTAGCCCATAAAAGTACAGTTCCTTTGCAAACAAAGTTCAAAATCAACAAGGGTTCATAGAACAAAGGGAGTGTACAACTGGTATTTCATTCCACTTTTTTATTGTAATTAGTGAGAGATAGAATGAAGTTCTTCACGAAGTTCGATACAAAGGAATAAAAAAAACATTCTCTATGGCCTCTTCTACTTATAGACAAGTGGCTGAATGCTCCTCATTTTGAGACATGGCTTAGGGGTTGAACCTAGTAACAAATAAGGAATCTATAAAAACATTGGATCCGACACCAGGATAAAATACTACCCTCACGATTAGACCATGTCCTTGAGATTTGATAAAAGAAAGGTGCATTAGCATTTTATATGTTGTAATTGGGTAAGTTATTAGGAATATGATGACACGAAAAACCAAGGAAAGAAAGAAGAATACACCAAAATGAAGTGTTATACCAAACACTAGTGGTTGTTTCTTATTGCAAGTTAATGCAATGAAAAGACCCAGAAATAATGAATAATGAAATAATTATTATATTCACATTTTGTGCTCATTTCCAAATTTTAAATTATTATTCCCACCATCTGGTAACCACAGGATGATCCACAAAAAAAGTGGCAGGATTCAAACCCATGGTCAGCCTGCCCCTGACCTGCTTAGTAGGGTGGCCGGGTTAGCACCCCTCATTGCCTCTATACTCAAAATAGATATGCTGCACTACCCAATACCAAATCTTATCTCCCCTACTCCTCTTCTGGATATTCCATTACCAATCACGAGTAACACCAGTCTGGCCGCCCCTAACTTAACAAAAATTATTTTTCTTATTACCAAACAAGGATCAGCTTCTTACATCTCGAGTGATAGGTCCACCATCCCTACCAACATTTTCTTTGAAATAGGGGCATCAAAGCTTAACCAACCTAGTAAGGGGGCTTAGGGATAGAGGGTTTTCTGACATAGATCTTTATTCCTATCTAGAGTGTTGGAAATACATTTTAGTTTATTATATTTAGGATTTTCCAATTATTGGAAGCAATCTTCATTGGCACAAGTATCTTCTCATAGAAACCTCCACTACGATAGAAACGGATAATGACTTTATGAAGGTTTTGAGTAGTGCGAGATAGGCTAATCCCCAAACTACTCTGGAATAGGTAAATCGCTGGAGACAAGAATGAATGAATCTAGTTTTGAGAGCATGCCTTACTCTAATAGGGGCATAGAGTTTCTAAGAGAAAGTAAGCGCAACTATATATGTAATATCCTCACTGTTATCTAGGTAGGTCCACTATAAATCCTACCAGCCGACTAGAAAGTCCTTAAGAATGAGAAAGCCGACTAAAAGTCTATTCTATAATCGAGTCTTGTCGTCGAGTTAAGGGGAGTACAACAACTTTAAAAATAAAGGTCTTGGCTGGTACCTAAATCTAAAAGAGTTTTCTTTGAGCGAGCGGTCTTTCTATCTTTTTGGGTTGCATGCCTAAATAAATGCTTTTTGTAGTTTGAGATGGATTGATCTAAGCTATCATGCCTCCTCCTTGTACTAGTTAATATTGGGGCAGTGCTTAAGAGAAGTTTTCTCCTGCCTCAGACAGCTTTCAAGGTTCCCATCGATTACAGAGGATTCTACCTCTAAACTTGATTATGATTCTCTTTGATCGAGTTTTATTTCTATAAATAAAATTGAGTCGGAAAACATTCAATTGGCTTCAATCAAGATTTCCTTGACTTCTTAGGCATATAAGGAACCGACCTAACATCTTTTCAATCGAAATCCCAATCAAAGATAATTTCTACCATGGCCAGGATCTTAAAGAGAGGATTCACTTTCCAAAATTCCAAGTGACATGATTCCTCCTTCAGAATCTAGAGTGAATGATCGAAGTCTCCTTTAATTTTAGTCCAAGAGATCCAAGCGAAGTCATCAATTAAACCATTCAAATGGTATCCCCTAAAATTGTCCTCTTATCCAATAAAACGAACCTCAATACCACATTCATAAAAAATATATGGCTATCTCTCTAGGTTTCACAAACCCTTTAGATCATTTTATTCGTTCTTGAAAAATGACCCCATCGGTCCGCTCTTTTCAATGGACATTCTTAGTCATCCTTCGAGGGCGCCATAGATAAGATCATGAACTCTTTCAGACCCTTAGTTCTACTTGGTTTGGGTAGAGTTCCAGCCTTCCTTTCATCAAATATCAAAAACCTTAGAGGTGCCTAACCTGCTGAAATCCCAGCAAAGAGAATCATTATCTGTGTTACATCTTTGAATTCCAGAGAGGGCTTTCCACTTATCTCTCAAATTATAGGCATTGAAGTGATCGAGAGAAAGTAAGAAAACTATTACACACACCCCTAATTTACCTTTACTAATATAATAAAAGGTAAGGCAAAACCAAGAGTGAAGTTATGAGATAAAAATAGGTGTGCCTCTCTTTTAAGAGAATATGATACCATCCCCTACTTTTGGTGAACTTATCTGATGGGGTAAGTCTACGCACCATATAAGTCAAAAGCTAACCTAATACCTAAAAAATAAAGTTCTAAATCTGTCCCTCTTTTTCCAGTATTTGACTAATAGGGCTAATGAACGACCCTTTGATCTATGTCTTATTAGAAGTCTAAAATGAGTAGAACAATGAGCTTTAGAAGGAAAAAGGCGGGTTGAATGTGGGGGTTTGTTATTGTTTTGCTGGAGGTGTTTGAATTAACTACTCCCAATTGTATCTCTTTGTAGATGAACGAAAAGATTGGCAATTTGTCTTTTCAGAGCTACCGCCCCAATAAAAAAAAGATTCTTATGGTAGACCTTGTCCTTGGTAAAATATATAGTGAAATAACTTTCCCTATTCTTTCCCTGGATTCTACTAGTAAGAAGGATTTTCACTTCTCTAAATATCCTATATACATAGGCAGTAATAGAAGAAGGGGTCATATTAGTCTCGATGGTAGCAAGAGTAAGAATACAAGTTCTAATGCTACCATAACATATATAGTAAGAAAAATCATACAAAAATACATAAAAGGGTATGAGATAATCAAAACAGATGCGTTGGATGGGCATCAAGTAGTTGATATTATCTCTCCTAAACCAGAACTTCTTGTTTCTGAGGGTGCATAACCAATCTAATAAGGCTTTCTTGCTAGATTTCTCCTAATAGACTCCTTTTTGTAGGTGTCCCATAAAATGCCAATCATAAGAATAAGAAAGCTCAATCGGAGGTTGCTTTCCTTTCTTTTAGAACCTATTTCCTCTATTGATAGAGCTAAAGTAGTAATTCATTAATCCACTCTTCTATGAACTAAAAACTGACCCACTCACACTCTTTTTATGGGATTCAGGAATAAGTATCATGCTGATTCAACGAGCAGGGCATATCCATTTATCAAACTACCAATTCCTTTACTCAACTAAAGGTGAGCGATCAATAACACTAGTAAGGATTTGGAGAGTTCCAACTACTAGAAAGACAGAAGGTATGGGCTTAGGGTGCCTTACCTATTAAGTCTTTTATGTGTTCCTTTCCACACACCTATTATGTCAACCAATAAAGCCATCTATATGATAGGAGAAGGAGAGGGAGAATCAACATCTTCAATATTAGGAACTTTTTCTTATATTCAAGAAGCTCTAATCACCTCTAAGTCCAACAGTTGTTGTTGCTCGATGGGTAGTGACAATTTTTTTATTTATATACTTAACTTCTGCTGGGTTTGGAAATAAACTCTCACTCTGTTTAAGCAGTTGACCTTTTTTTATCTAAAGCTGAATTCCAAGTAGGTTCAATGCTTGCCCAATTTTGAGGACCTTTTCCCCATTATTTGGCCCCAACGCTCCAAACTATCCTAGTAGGTCAATAAACCTATTGTTCAAGCCTAAAAAATCTTTTTTTTTCCTTGGGAATTCACCCTAACAAACTTATTTAATAAAGAAAATAATTCAGGTATAGAATGACAGTCAAATTATAGTATGGTAGCTTTTGTGTTGCTAGTCTGCCTTTTTTCTCTACGAGAAAAGGAAGTTACAAACGAAAACTATTAGCTGAAACTGCATTTATAGAACACTAATGTTAAGAATGATACGGATGAAGGATGCAAAAATCAATAATTCCTGCAACAACATATTAGGTGCTCTTTCTGCTAGTTCTAATTGTTGTTTCAGTTCACTTCATCATATGAGGAGTCGGCCACTCTATGATTCTAGTCAGCTATTAGTTCAAAAATTTCTCTTTCTTTCTTTTCTATTAGTCGATCTCTGGCACCTCGATTTGTTATTCTTTCTATTTCTTCCTCTAGGAAGTATATTTCTTCTTATAACGATCTGCTAGCACGGCCCTTTCTTTTTGTTTATCTTATAGGATCCTTTCGATTTCCAGTTGAGCTTGAGCTGCCACTTCACCAGTTGGTACTTCTTCTTCTACCATTGATAGTGGCTACATCTGCAAGGCTGTAATCTATTCACCTATACCATCCATCATCTTATAGGTTGTATCTTGGGAACACCCTAACTCTTGATCTCAGACCTGTGCTTTATAGGTTTTTCGACTACTAAGAATTTTGCTTACATTCCCTAGGATTAGTTTGGATATAGTAATATAGAGAGTGATATCTTTGGGTGTAGCGTGCTGATATTCCACCTTACCCTATGTATATGATCTCTATCACTCAGATAGAGTGTAGTCCTTACTTAAGAAGATCGGTAGCGTACACCTACACGAGATGCCCGCCCTTTGCAGTAGTTTGTAATGAACATCGGGTCTTGCAAAAGAGGGAGCATGCTTAGATTTTTCCTAATGAATGAATTCCTCTCAAATGAGTAAAAAGCCTTTGCATAAAAATGGAATCTAGGATACGAACTGAGATATCTCGTTCAAAATTATGCTATTCAATAGTGCCTTCCTCATAAGAAATTTCCATAGGGGCATCGCGAGCAACACATAGGGCAAATCTACTTCTGACCTTTTGATCTTTCCTAGGTAAAGCTGCAAAGCCCACAATTCTTTTTTATGAATTCCATTCTCTAACTAAGAAAAGCAGTCTACTTATGTACTTTAGCTTCGCTAATGAGATAAGGTAGTTGGCTTACTTACTTGTTAGAGGACAGGTAGTGAACTGATTATTCTTCTTAGAGAGAAAAAGATGACATTAATTTGATGAGAAATAAAATGGACTATCAAAATTTTGAGTGGCTGAAGCTGAAGCAGCTACTTTCAAAGTAACAAAAAGAAAAGCAACCACTAGAGTGGGCGAGTCAGAGTCGAAA
>NC_061117.1:133201974-133382098 GCF_002878395.1 Capsicum annuum
GGGTAAAATTTCTCATCTACATATCCATAAAGATTTGAAAAATCCAAACATATTAGAGATAGATAAAGAGGTATGAATTTGTCGAATGAACTGCACTTCTTCGTATATGTTAGATGTCCATTGATGAGAAGGGGCTAGGGAATGCTTGAACCAAATTCCTATGGTAATGAATATGAGTGCAATCAAAATTCCTGGGGATTTGTACATTTTTGTATTTATAAGACCTTTTACTATATCTTGAAGATCAATCTCTCCCCGGGATGAACCATATAGCCTAGAGAAACCATGAACCAGAATAGAAAAACTTGCCCCACCCATGAATAGATACTTCATAGTAGACTCATTAGACCATACATCTTTCTTGGTATATCCAGATAATAGGTAAGAGCATAAATTGAAATATTCTAGGGATACAAAGTTCGTTATTAAATCTTTAGCACCGCATAAAAACATTCCCCCTAGAGTAGAAGTTAATACAAATAAGAGAAACTCTATTATTTCCATTTCTGTACATTCAATGTACTCTATGGATAGAGGAATACATAGAGTTGAACATAGTAAAATAAGAAATTGAAAGATTTTGATTAAATAAGAAATTTCCTAAAAAGCTAATCATAGGTTCTTCTATCCATCGGAACAACGGGGCGATTATGCTCATTACTAAACTTGTTGAAGAGATTAAATATAAACAAGGTATATCTTTTTTATCAAAGATTGAATCGATCATCAAAAGAAGAATTAGGCAAAAAAATTAGGATACATTCTGGAAAAATCAAACTTCCATTGAAGAAAAGCAAATGAAAGGCTTTAATCAAAATTCTCATAGACTCTAGACTGAAGTTTTCATTCTGTACTTGCCAGATCATGAATTAGTAACTACTTCCAATTAAAAAATACCAATTGTTTCGAACTTTCCATTTTTGGAATAGTTACGAAATCTTCATGAATAGGATCAAACCTTATTCCATGATATTTACCTGAGGTTCCTATTTAAGAATGACCCCGAGAGGGCTTAGTTGGTCCATGATTTATGTTTCATATTTTGTTTCCAGTTTCTTCATTTTGAGAAATCTATTGATGAATTCTAATTCTTTCTTTTTTTCTTGATTCTTTTTTGATCAACATGTATAGATCCTGTTCATGGATTAACAAAAATGTGCAAAGGATCTATTTCCCTCTGTCATTCTATGAGTCTCTTCCTTTTTGCATATGACATCATAACTCTCTTTGGCAGCATCCACTAATTCAGGACTGAATTTTAAAACCATATTTTGACATAGAAATTTTTGGGATGCCGCTAATAGACAACGAATGGAATGTGCTTTTCCTTGTGTGGATCCTATTTCAATGGGAATATGATGAGTCGATTCACTTACACGTCTTTCTTTTACTATTATACCAGGATTTACTGCATGTATTCCTTGTCCTTGACATGAAAAAGGTTGTGGATTTCTCTTTGTCCTTTGTTGAATCTATTTCATGGCTCGATAAAAAGATAAGCCAATGTTTTTTTTTGTGTTCCAGAATAGGGTTAACCAAAAAATTTGA
This sequence comes from Capsicum annuum, assembly GCF_002878395.1. Lineage (NCBI taxonomy): Eukaryota > Viridiplantae > Streptophyta > Magnoliopsida > Solanales > Solanaceae > Capsicum > Capsicum annuum. The sequence goes on from NC_061117.1 coordinate 133,203,523, forward strand.
AGTTATTAATTATGATAAATTTAATCAAACTATTATCGACATGACATGAGCATGAAAGGGGTTAAATAATCCATTTTCATTTTATAAGGGTTAAAATCACTTATTTGGACTTTTTTACCCCCGACCTACACAAGTGCTTTCCCATATTAGGAAAAGTTCTATTAGGTTCTTAGTAGCAATCATCGACCTTTTCTTATTTTACTTTACACAACTTTTTGTCTCCTTGATAGCTTGAAGTTCTCCAAAATTATAAAAGGTTGGAGGACTTTGCACCATTAATTCTGATGTGGTTGGAATCTATTCAACAACCCAAGGACGTGGAAAACATCTTTTATTCTTTCCGCTGCTTGAAGTGATTATTACGACCATGATGAAATGAAAAATCCCAACTATGAATAGATAAGAGCCAAAACTTCTAAGGGCATTCTATCCAGCGTATGCATCTGGATAATTTGGAATACGATGTGGCATACCCAAAATCCCTAAGAAATGCATAGAAAAAAAAGTCATATTAACACCACAAAAAGTGATCCAAACATAGATTTGATCTAACGTTTTAGGGTATGTCCGACCAAAGATTTTACTTACCCAATAGTGAAATCCTACAAATAAAGCAACAATGTCTCCCTTAGAAAGTACATAATGGAAATGTACAACCACGTAATAAGTATTATGTAGAGCAATATCTAGGCTAAAATTTGCCAAAACTATTCCAGTGAGTCCTCATGTGGTGAATAAAAATATGAACCTGACAACCTCATGTGGTGAGTAAAAAGATGAACCTTACAACAAATAACATGGGTTTTTGTATTGTATCAAACACCCTCCCCCCGCATGGTAGTGATCCAACTACAGATTTTAATTCCAGTGGGGACAACTATGATCATGGTAGCTGCGGTGAAGTAGGAATGGGTATCAATGTCTAAGAGTGAAGTAAACATATGATTAGCCAAAACAAAAAATTAGAGAACACCTATACTATTCATGGCATAAACCATGCCTATATACCCGAAAACCGATTTCCCAAAAAAAAGTCAAAATGATATGACTTATGTTACCAGATCCAGGTAGAATGGGAATTTACACCTTTGGATAACCGAAGAACCAAAAGAGATGCTGGTATAATATAAGGTCTCCCCCTCCAGCGGGATCGTAAAATGTTGTATTAAAGTTGTGATCGATTAATAACATAGTAATTGCCCCTTCCTCCGGAAAGCCATCCACCCAATGTCGCTACCCACTTTTACAATGGCTGAGCTTAATATAAAAAAGAGATTTGGAGGCAACAAATATAATGAAATATTATTTAATCATGGAAATGTCATGTCAGATGCACCTATTAAAATTGGAACAAACAAATTACAAGATCTAGCTATCATCACCCACATAACTATAAAAAGGATTATTTAAAAAGTGTGAGCTATTATTAAAACATTATAAACTTAATAATTCTCACCAAGAATTTAATCGATGGGTCATGCTAATTCCATATGAATTAGAATAGAGAAGAATGTGCCCATTACTCCATCAATGGCATCGAAGATGAAATAAAGAGTCCCTATATCCTTGAGTTTAGTAGATAATAGCCATCAAACAAGATTTGTCATAAAATTGAGATTATTTCATTTCTTTCCATATTAGAGAGGGGCTCGTAGGGTTTATTTATTGATAAAAAGCTAGTGAGGTGGGGGGAGCAATAATGGAAAGCCTAAATTTTTTTATAGCATATTTTGATCCCTTTTTTCTCTCATCCTCCCCCAGTTCTAGTTTTGGAAAGGGTAAATGCAAGGATTTTATTTTGAAGCAATCTCTGGAGTTTTCCCTTATCCGAATGGGTCTTACTAGAAAATTGGATTTTATATTGAGCTATAAATATACACTATTGGGATGGGATGTCTCCTAGTATCTATCCCCTCTCCAATTAAACGTATGTATGAGTTCCCCCACCTACGGCTCAAGTGGCGAAGGCCCTTTCCTTTGTGCTTGGTAAGCGCTTCATTAGTACCAAGCTTACTATTAGCCTATCAGCTTGATCCAACCTTGGACCTAACTGCTCATCGCTTCTGATCGTCTTATTCCATTAACTGAGAATAATTTTAACACCAACAAAGATCTCTTGATTCCTCATGAACAACCCAACTAGGAAGCATACTACCTCTTTCCTATCTTATCCTATTGCTTTAGTTGGGTGAGCCTTCATTTTTTGGATCATCTTTAGCTCAGAGCGGTACCTCCCATTTTTTTGGTTCCTATTAGGTTTACTTTGTTCACAGGTGTACCCCATGGTAGCAAGAAAAGGAAATCTTGTGATATACTCCAGTGATATCTTTCCTACCAAGACACGCAAACTCGGATCATGTTCGAGATCATATTTCGTCAATCGAAAGAGGGAGCCTACTAATCTATCAGCTCCTCTGATACATCATTGCGGTTCAACGAAGCGTCTATGAATATTTCACTCACATTGATTAATTAAGAGGGTTTTTGCCACTGCTTAAGGTTATCTGTTGTATCATACACTTCTTGCATTTTGTCCCATACTTTATACCTCCTCTTTCTTCTTAAGGTAAGGTAAATTTCTAGGCAGTATGGAGTAGAATCATATTTTCGGCAATATTTTTTTTGAAACAAGAAGTCTTATGTACTCTAAGTTGCCTGATGTTTTAATCAAAAGAACTTCTTGTGCAATTAATGCCTTTCTATTTTTATTAATAGAAATTCTTTCTTGATTTTTATCCAAAATTATTCTCTGAACTTTTTATAAAAATGAGGTGATTGTAAATAGTATATAATACTCATGACTCAGGAAATCCAATCTTCTGTGTGTATAGAGGAAGGTCCCAAAAATGTTTTTCCACAAATGGGTGATCAAAAGATCGAATTACTATGCCTATCTTGGTGGTGGTTACTTTTGGTGGTCTTTTTTTTATGAATCATCTAAGTTCTCTCCTTTGTCTCATTGTTTATCTCGTTATCATTTGATTCTTCTCCTAAGGACAGCTCCTACTCCTTCTCCTTCTCATGATGGATAGGATCCTCCTTGGTCCTTTTTTCATAACACTCTCGACTGCCCAAGAAGACTGGCTATCTTTCTATTTACTTACGCAATTTTTTTCTTTATTGTTGAAGGAGCATCCAATGCTTGAATTAAGTACAAATCACTTTGATTCATTCATACATCTTAGAATCATCTTGAGTATTCCTTTTTTTTGTGGTTGCACATGTTATTGTTAGTTTTAGGTGTGGTATAAATTAACATTCATGATATGATAAAATTCAAATGTTAATTAGAAGAATTAAAAATCTAAAAGTTTTTATAATAATAATTAATAACATTACACGTACTATATATAATAGCTAATTTTCTATGACTGACCTACAATAAGTGGAAGAGATCCATACTAACTTAGGTTATTTTCTATGGCAGACCTAAGTTGCATGGAATCAACTACTAGTCTGTCATGTCAGGTACTGTTAGTAATGTTAGGTACTGTAAGTAATGTTAGGTAATTATGTATGGCTAACCGGCGATTACTAGTGGTTATGGCTTCATGCAGGCGAGTTGCAGCCGTAATCCAAACACAGAATGGTTTTTTGGGGTAAGCTCACCCTCAGAAGATCGTGACCCTTTGTCCCATTGTAGCACGTGTGTTGCCCAGGGAATAAGGGGCTTGATGACTTGACGTCATCCTCACCTTCCTCCATCTTGTTATCAAAAGCTTGTTCAGGGTTCTAAATATAATAATGGAAACTAAACACGAGGGTTTTGTCCTTTGAGGGAATTAACACAATGCGTTACGACACAAGCTGACGATAGCTATGCACTTCCTGTGTCTGCATTCTTGAAGGTACCCCTCTCTTTCAAGAGGATTTGCAACATGTGAAGCCTTCATAAGGTTCTTTGCTTTGCATCAAATTGAACCACATGCTCCGCCGCTTGTGTAGGCCTCCGTCAATTCCTTTGAGTTTCATTATTGCGAATGTATTCCCCAAGCGGGATGATTAATGAGTTAGCTACAAGACTGTGCTGGTTGATACACACAGCTCCTAGTATTTATTATTTAGGGCTAAGACTACTAGTGTATCTAATCATATTCGCTACCCTAGATTTTATCTCTATGTGTCAGTGTCATCCCAGCAGAGTACTTTCACCATTAGTGTTTTTTCAAATCTCTATGCATTTCATCGCTCCACCAAAAATTCCTACTTCACCTACCATACTCCATCTTGGTAGTTTCCACTGCCTGTCAAAGGTTGAGCCCTGGGATTTGACGACAGACTTAAAAATCCACCTACAGACACTTTATGCCTAATCATTCCTAATAACGCTTGCATCCTCTATATTATCATAGCTACTGGCACACATCTAAGTGATTCTTATTCCCCAAGTATCGTTATTGCTTTTTCTCTAGGAAAAGAAGTTCATGATCTGTGGGCCTTCTCCTTCACACAGCATTGCTCCGTCAGGCTTTTGCAAAATATTCCCCACTGCTACCTCCTATAGGAGTCTGGGCTATGTCTTAGTCCTTGTGTGACTGATCATTCTCTCAGACCAGCTACTAATGGTTGCCTTGGTAAGAAATTGCCTCCCCAACTAGCTAATCAGATGTGATCCTCTCTTCTGCGGATTCCTTATTTTTCTCCCAAGCCTATGGGGTATAAGAAGCCATTTCCAGCTGTTTTTCCCCTCCCAAAGGTAGGTTCGATTGCCTTACTCACCCATCAACAACTGGAAACATCATTTCTCTTGTTTCCTATTTGACTTGAATGTGTGAAGCATATCGCCAGCGTTCATCCTGAGCCAGGATCGAACCCTCTATAAGATTCATAGTTCCATTACTTATAGCTTCCTTATTCATAGATAAAGAGGATTAAGAATTGTCTTTCATTCCAAGGAATAACTTATACCCATGTGCTTTATATTTTCCCAAAGTTCGCTCCCAGAAATATAGACATCTCTTCCCCCCTCACGTTAATACCACGATCCTCTTTTCCATTATTATTGAGAGATAATTAGGGAGTAACTCCAACACGAAATATTCTCATTGGGCTTAGGGATAATCAGGCTCAAACTAATTACTTCCACCATATCAATGTGACACTCTAGTGCTAATTTATATCCCTTCCTTGCCCCATCGAGAAATAGAACTGACTAATCTTAAGTCAAAGGGTTGAGAAACTCAATGCCACTATTCTTGAAAAACTTGGAGTCAGGCCTTCTTTTTGCATTATTATGTATATAAAAATAATAGTCAACGTCATATTCAATTTTCAACTACCCTAATCGGAAATAGGATTGACTACCAATTCCGAAGGAACTGGAGTTACATCCTTTTTCTATTCAACAGTTCTTATGCATTTCCACACCCTTTTAAGACCCCAAAAAAATGGAGAAATTCCTTTTCTTAGCAACACATACAAGATTCTTCACTACAAAAAGGATAATGTTAACCTTACCATTAACTAATCCATTTATGAATTTCATAGTAATAGAAATATATGTTGTATCGAGATATAATTTGGAACTTACTATCCTTTTGCTTAGCAGGCAAAGATTTAGCTCCTTGGAAAGGATGAATTATTTTGATCTACATGAGAGTCCAATAACATTACCATAATACTTGTTTTATATTTTAAAGAGGTTCACCTCTTTGCTTCTCTTATGGTGCACTCCTCTTCTCGTCGAGCCCTATTTCTTCTCGGTCCACAAAGACAAAATGTAGGACTGGTGCCAATAGTTTATCATGGGAATAAAGGACTCACTAAGTCGGTATCACTAACCAATCCTAATTTAATATAATAGTCTAATATATCTAATATAATAGGAAATACTAATATAATAGAAAGAACTATCTTTTCTGTATACTTTCCGTGGTTCCGTTGCTTCCACGGTCTTTACGCAATCGATTGAATTAGATAGAAATCACTTCAAAATATTTCATTGAGAAGATCAAGGATCCACAACAAAGTACGAATGCCATGATCTTTCAGAAAATGGATTCCTATTCAAAGAGTGCATAACCGTATGGATAAGCTCACACTAACCTCTCCATTTGACATCCAAATTCAAGATTTTCCTTGGGAGGTATTGGGAGGGATTTGGAATGGAATAATATTGATTCATACAGAATAAATGGTTATCTATTGATTTAAACATTGTACCTATGGGATAGGGATTGAGGAAGGGGAAAAACCAAAGATTTCACATGGTACTTTTATCAATCTGATTTATTTCGTACCTTATGTTCAATGAGAAAATGAATCAAAATCTATAGGATCAAACCTATGGGACTTAAGGAATGATATAAATAAAATAGAAGAAAAATATAATATTAGATAAATATAAAGTAGAAGAACCCAGATTCAAAGTGAACAAATTCAAACTTAAAAAGGATCTTGAGGTACCTCAAAGGTTATCTTGGAAAAGGGATTTATCAAGAAAAATCTTTTCCTTATATTATAAATAAGATCATAATTCGATCAATATATAATTGGTAAAGAGAATAATATTATCTTTTCATATTAATAAAAATGGACAGTGTTCGATTAAAACATGAAAACGTCACTAAATCAGTCCTAGTTACTCTTCAAGGTAGAGTGGAAGAAAGGGGATTCTCGAACGCAGAAAAGGAACCAATGAATTTGACAGAATTGAAGGAGTGTAATTAGGAATTATCTTGGTGATCTTACTGGCTTTCCTACCATACCTACTCACTATCTATATATGTATTCTCCAAAGAAAACGACTAAGCGAAAGAAGAGGAATAGAGGTGCATTACAGATACCATTTTTTATTCTAAGCCCCTTTGCTTATTCGGCCTATTTCCTTAAACGTTGATCTCGGTACTTTCCATTTCATGATTGTATTCCAGGTTGAGCACAACATCCTTATGCACCCATTTTGCATCTTAGGCCTAGCTGGTGAAAAAGGCAACTGCCTATTCAATGCTATGTATGCTTCCTTTGTAACTTTTAGTTTGATCAGGGAAAGCACAAAAAATGAATATGCTAATGAAGGTTACATATTAGGTCAAGGTGAAGAAACTTAGAATATCATAGCAGGTAATACTTAGTTTGGCTTATTTATTTTCCAATATGGTAGTTTAAACAACTCTCGTTGGTGTACATCTTCTCTTTGTTTCTCGTGCCTTTAGTGAGTTAGAGACAGAGTTTGAAAAGGTCAAATATTTGATGATGGAATCATCTATGATTGAGTTATGAAAACTTATTGATAGGTATCCTCCATATGAACCAAATTCTTTCTAGTTAAAGAATCCCTTCAAGTATCTCTAGAACAATTAGGAGATTCTATACAAGGTTTTACTTATGGCGGCAACATGATTGGTCCTGCTTATGTAGTCAAATCAATATGCTCTTAGAAGAAATATTAGCATATCATTATCATCGAGATCATAGATCTCATATCGAATCCCAAAATTAAATCACTTTTAAGAGAAAATAGGAGACATCTAAGTCATATAAGTAAGGAGATCAACTCATTTGAAGAAAAAGAAAAAATGGGAATTGGATTGATGAGAAAATAAAATCTTGGGTCGTGAACAATGATTGTATTGAGTTTGAAGAAAGAGAATTCTTAGATCAATTCTCCACCTTAACAATAGAAAATAGGATTGGTCAAATTCTATTGAGTCTGGCTTATAGTGATCATTTATCAAAGAATGACTCTGGTTATCAAATGATTGAACAACTGGGACCAATTTACTTATGATTCTTAGTTGACATTCATAGAAAGCATCTAATGAATTCTGCATTCAATCCATACTGTTTAGCAGAAAGACGGATATTCCTTGCTCATTATAAGATAATCACTTATTCACAAACTTCTTGTAGGGAAAATTGTTTCCATGGAAAACCTATTTTGCTCTGCTTTTCCTTATCCACCCTCTAGGGGTATTTTAGTGATAGGTTCTATAGGAACTAGAAGATCTTATTTGGTCAAATACCTAGAGAAAAACTCCTATGTTCTTTTCATTATGGTATTTCTGGACTAGATAAGAAGCCTAAATTTTTTCTTCTTGATGATATCGATATTGATGATAGTGACCTTGATACAGAGATGGAAATGCTAAATAGGAACTAGATAAGGGGAACCTAGTCTATCAGAAGGTAGTTCTTGAGCAAGTAATATTGGTTGAAGTTCAATATATATCATCAACTAGAGAAGAAAGATAGGTTCGAATATGATTAAGACAAATATGTCAAGTTAGAGCACGAATTTCTTTTCTTCTCTTACAGTTCCTACACAAACTCTAGTACTAAAGGAATGGAATAGTTGTGATGCGTTCTGTTGCCAAGCCATCCTCTTCTCCTTTCTTGTGTTTCATTACTCTACAGAACCAGTATAGTTCACATATAAGTATACAAATGAGGCCCTAAGCTGGATAGATAAAGATTGGAAGGTCAGACTTCTACTGTCTCAAATTCTTCGATAGAAAGAATGACTAATTTCTTAAATGTTGGGGCATCGATTCATGAAATCACCCCCTCTTAGCTCATTCCTAAAGAAATAAATTGTTGATCCATCAATGGAGCTATAGTTATAAAGGAAATCCAACTCTCAATCTCATTTACTGCAGCAAATAGAAAAGAAGAGCATTTGGAAAGCAAACCAAAAAAAATAATTACAATTCACTAGAGTGGAAACCATAGCCATGCCATATAACTGACGAAACTCCTTAAGAAAGAGAGAGAGATAACTCATAAGCAGATCCCCTATTCTTTTTGAATCTTTCTTACTCTGACTACAAAGAATACCACTATCCTTAACACATACAAACGTGTAGCAGAACACTAAAGTGGGAAAGGAAGAAAGCAGCTTCAAAAGGAAAGAAAAAGACAGAGCTCTATGCTCACTCAACCATGGTCTTTTTTTTGTAATTTTAGGGCTTTGTGGTAAGGAAATAAAAGTTTGCATTTTAAATTGATGACATCGTTATTATTGATTTAAAACTAGCAAAGAGTCTAGGTTGCTTCTAGGCAGAAACTTGGCATCTCAAACTTTGATGAGTGGAACATCTTGTCCCCTCTAATCCACTATGTTCTTAGAGTGCGTGATATAGTTATTGAGACTATTATTTTTGTCTATTGGGAATCCTCTCTACCTATGCAAAAGATAGGGTATCAAGCGAGCGCAATTATATTTTCTTAAACAAGCCTCGAGCTTGAATGAGAACTCTAATCGGTTAGAAAATTTATTTCACATTTCCCAAAAGTCATTCAATTACTCATGATATAATAGAAAAAGATACGGGAAGGGACTGAAGAAGTTTGGTAATAGTTTTGATGACATTTCTAGTGAACCTAAGAAAGATTGAAGAGGCTAGTGTAAAAGCATCGAAAGGGAAGCAACTTGTCCATAAGCTTGATGTTCAAATAGTGGGATATTTTTCCTACTAGGTAGTTTTGAGTTCTCCTAGTTCAGTTACTCGAGGGAAAATTATGGGGGTAAGTCTGCGAGGAAGGGTCTATGTCCTTTTTTTACAAAACAAAGCATGTATCTATACATAATTTAATCAAACTTCATACGTCTCTGTGAAGAAAGAAAAGTAGGCACTTTTAAGGCCAGTATTGAGTAGCTAGAACAAATCAGAGGTAATTCTTCCTATATTGGGTGGATTGCTAAAGCCTTGTTTTATTTTAATAACCTAGAGTCTTTATTTTTGAAGTTTCCCTCTATGAATGTGAGCTACAGAGGAGGATGAATTTGATATAGAAGTAGAGTGGAATCTGGAGCAGAGTATCAAGTTCAGACGACCTCAAACTAAATAGAGCGGTATTAGTGGAAGCTATGGTAATCTCAAAATAGAAAGAGGTGAAGAGGTCCCAACATGAGGTGCTCCAAAAGGAACTTAAGAGAAAAGAGTAGAGCACTAACCTAAACTATACCTCTTCTAAGGTAGAAAGAAGTGCAACCTTACCTCAGTAATCATACCTCTCTTTCTCGATGATCAAAGACTAAAAACTATCTTCCAAACTAACCAACAATGGAGATACCTACCAATAAGCAAAACCAGTACTCATCATGGATAACTAAGCTTTGACAAGAAAGAGGGGGACCCTTCTCTCATACTCGCTCTTACAGGAGCCTGAAGGAGAAAAATTTATGCCTAATAGTAGAATACTGTGGTAAACAAATGTCCATCTATTGATGGCTAGCTCATACAAGAAAAAATTAGACCTAGGTTTTTTGATGGATCTGGTCTTATCGAACAGGTCCAAATTTAAGGTTCGAACATAAAAGCCCACTAGTCGAGCTAAACTGGTTAGTGATGGAAACAATTCCCATGAACTGAGAACAAAAGGATGTACTTGCCCCCTTCCCTAACCATTACAGCTCATCCACCTCTTTTTATCAAAACTTCCTATCCTTGTATTTCTAAGCTATCTTTAGCATTCTATTCCTTATGCCCTGAGAAAGAACCTCCACTTGGATGCAGTGCAAGTTTAGAATTCTCATAGATGGAGTTCAAATGAGAGCTTTGATGCAATTCAAATTGACGAGCAGTAGTGAAAAAATAATAGATGTCCTTCGAACAAAACAAAATATTTTATTCCCAGGTTTACTTCGCCAATAGATAATCAATAGTGTTGTATCGAAAACAAGATTCATTCACTACAAGCGAAGGATAATTAGAAAGCGGCAAATGGGAAAATTAACTAAAATACTCTTGGGCCACTAAGCACTAGGAGAGATCTAATATGTAAGGATAGTTTCCTAGGCTAGGGAACTCACTATATCCCAAACCGACATAGGTGAACATAGGTTGTTCACCCCTTTACCATCTCTTTATATTCTCACGTTAGTGCAGACCTATATGGTTTAAATTACCTAGTACCAAGACTGTCAATTATTATTTTTTTCCTTCAATTGATTCTTTTCTTACTAAGAATGGCTGACACAATTAGTAGCGGTTATCATTGGAAGAGTAGGATTAGTAATTGGAATAGTCATAATAGTAAGTTGTCGTAGGAATCGCCATCGAAAGAAAGCATATTCTATTTCATAACCTCTTCTACCTTAACTTCAAACTTCTAGTTGAGCAAGAGAGGAGTGAATCAGTGGATAAAGGGAGAAAAGTTATGAAGCTAGAGGATATAACCTACTTTAGCTTGTGGTTTTCTGTTTTGAGCATTACCCAGTTACAAATCACAATAATAGTAGAAGCTAAAACCATAAAAATAGCCATTAGACTTCCTCCTTCTACTCGTATTATTATCTGGAATAAAGTAATGGCTAAAGAGGAGCTTCAATAGGGAAAGAAATCTAGACTTCCAGACATCGGTACAACTAAGGAAACAAACATAAGAAACCATAACAAAAATCAGCACCAAAATCCCCAAAAAATATTAAGTATATATAGAGAATAAGAGTAGCAAGAAGTAGCTTTAGGGAATAGGAGCAGGAGCGAGTAGGATCTTGAACTCTTAGGATCCATCCCTGTATGTATATTCTACTCCCTATACAAAAAGTAAGATAAGGGCGGGATAAATATTAACTAGAAATAAGAAAAGTAACTTGTACCGAGAGCAAAGAGAACTCGTCAAGTCAAAAAGAAAGAATCACATACCTTATGAGGCTGGGTGGAATATAAGATTCAAATCAAATATGAACATATTTTTAAAAGAAAATTCCCAGACATTGGTTACAGAAAGAGCAATCAAACCTAAAAGGACACACATAGATTGACCTACCTATTAAGAATCGGACAGTCGAGAGACCGAAGAGATATTATATTGATAGGTTTAATCACAAACCAAATAGAAAAGCATCAAAGCCCAGAAATCCACCAACCATTGAAGCATCAACCGTAAGGCCTGATGGGGAAGAACCCCTCTTTTTCATAAACATAGAAAGGAAAGTCAATAGTCCTAGAGCCTATTTGTTCAAAGAGCGCATTCCCTGTACCCAATTATCATATCTAACGACTCTTTCTGTGCATGGTTCTCTTTTATACTCTTGATCTGCAAAGCAGACACTCTTCTATAAGCCTTTGAGAGGTTTTGTAGCCTTTATAATGGTTTTTAACCTCACTCAGAGCATAGCTCGAATCAATAATAGTTTTTTAAGCTGTTCAAAAATTATCTATCAACAAATTGGTTCTTGCAGCTCAAAAGGTGTGGTTTTTCATTCATTATCTAGGGATTTGCTTCTTGATTGCTTGTAAAAGACATTGCTCTTTAATTGCTTTGGAGAGTCGGCCTTATTTAGTAAAGTAAAATCATTTTCTTGCTATCCCATCTCACTTTAATCTAGTGAATCCACCTATGATGAATCTTGCACCATCTTTCGGTTAAGAAAGATCAGCTATAGAATCAAAGAAACAAGCGAGATACCTTTTGGCTCCCGAGTTCCTTCTTTCATCAACTCTTTCTTCTAAAAAAATAGTGGATTAGCAAATATTTGGGAATAGAGTAGTGGCCCTATATTAAGTAAGGGGTAAGAAGGTGCTCCTACTACTAAGTTGGAACTAGGGAAGTTAAAGCAGGACTCTTAGTATGACATCGTCCCTATGGATGTATTACATACCTACGCATATTACCTAGGTCTTCTAACAAGGGTTTTACTTGCCTAGGAAACCAATTTACTTTTAATAGAAATCACGATAACTTTGGTTGGAAAAGAAGAAAACATGTTGGTATACCATTTCGGGACATGGTGGAAAAGTACATAGAATGATATGCCTTAATAGCATAGCCAACAGGCAGAGCCAATTCGAGGATCAGTGGGATGTTGTAGCTTTAATATATAGGGTTAGAGTCTCAACTACCACACAACTACTATACCACTAGAACTTCACAAATGGATTAGTTTTTTTAACTAGACATAGACTTCTAACCTATAGGCATAAAACAGGTCTTGGACCCACAGTTTTGTCATATCTTTGGAATCCATATATAGATACGAGGCTTTTTATCGAGACATAGCTTTTATTCCATGGTTCTACCAATTCCTTTTTGTGTTCCAGTAGCCGTACTTGCTATTTTCTTAGTTTTCCAATGTTTTATGTCTGTCTTAGTACCTCGTCTTCTTCTTGTGTGCCATAATGGAATGGAAGATGAATTTTCTCTAGATGTTGTAAGGCATTTCTTTGACTAAAGCAGCAAGGGCTTTAAAAGTTACACCAGTTTTCCTTCTGGCTTGACTGAATAGACTGAGATCGAGTAACAACTATCGTACTACTAGATTTTAACAGAATTACTACTTTCAACATTTTAGCTTGAATACATCTATCGAGAATCTCTCTCTCATTTCAGCCTAACTAATTCTTAGACTTTGAAAAGAATTCCTCAAATCCTAAGTACACTAAGTGTAAAGATGAAGTAGTTGCTCGTTAGCTAGATCAACACCACCACTAAATGGAATAGACATAGAGTTATTGTATGTTAATCTCTTTTCTTTTATGCTGCATACAGGTACCTTCCATTGGCACATCATTCGATATACTAAAATGAATGAACTAAATGGCAGACCATCGAGAGTGAGTGAATCATACGCCCAAATTATACCTCTCTTATTATGGAGTAAGTGGTCACTGTCAAATATAGAACCCAAATGGGTTGGGTGTCGAATCCCACAAGGAATACCATGTTCACAAATTATTGTGTCTGTTATTAGACGGTTGATCTAAGGTTTCGAAATAAAGGGGGTTTGGAATTGTAAATAGTGTTCTTTTGCATTTGTGTTACACAAAAGTCTAGCTACTGAGAGTAAAAGTAGGTGTTATTTCAATGTGAATGAATTAACTAGAGTTATGCTCTCCAAGATGTTGAAACAATTTAAGTTATGAGTTTGTGTTTGAATTCTAACATATGTATCCAATTCCAAGAATTATTAAATTCTAAGGATTACCCACGTGTTTCTCAACCTAATGAGTATTTCACCCTTTACTTCTCTAAAACATAAAGAATTCATGCATTATTCAATAACACTCTCATGAAGGTTGATCCTTTTAAGGCATCAACCCATTAACCCAAAGGATAAATCTATTGAGTTCATGTGAATCACTTTTTTTTCCCAATATCCAGTTTCTAGTCAGACAAGTGGAGTTCATGGGCTCACTTCTCAAGTTTGAAACCAAGAGATGTCATTAAGACAAAGAAAGATTTATTCAATTTCGATAGATGTTAGAAATCAAACCTATTCACACCATAAAATAGTTCTCTATATCAAGGCTCCAATAACCCTAGTTATGGGAGTTTAGCTACTCATCTCCATATAAGAAATCAAAGTTATATTGATGTTCATCAATAACTTCAGAAGAGTACTGACAAAAGTCACAATATTGTTCTTCTCAATATTTGATGGAAAATATGAAAACTAATAATCAAATCTCAATTTCTAGATTTAAATCCCCATGAAAAGTAGTACAAATCTCTCACTAGAGGAGAAAGTATGAACTAAAAATCAAAGATAAGGTGCAGAATTAACTCTAATACTTGGTATTTATATGAATCAAAAACTATGGTTTTAAAATTCAAACTCAGATTCTCTGAGTTATGGTCGATGGGGCAAGGGACGATTAGTCACAGGTCCGACGGTCCATCGCCTACATCATGTTGGGTGTTTAGTGACTCCATGTTCTACTTTTGGGTGATGGGTAGTGCGATGGACCACCGCAACGTCGACGGTCTATTTCCTGGACCATCGTAGGACTTCCATTGATGATGTGTTCTGTTTCATGGCGACATTTCAAACCTATGGTTCATTGCAGGGCCTATGGTCTGTTGCCTGGACCGTCACAGGATGTACAGAGTCTATGGATTCTTTTTTTTGTTGATGATTTAGACTGAAAAATTATCACAAGGTCAACGGTCCATCTCCTAAGTCGTTGCTAGTCATTTTACTTTTTCTTTGCTCAGATTGTCTAAGTTAACCTTTACACTGAGTCCTTATCCTGAAAGCACTAAAATACCATGCTAAATAAAACAATGGTTGTTTGAAAACATATGATTATACTAAGAAAAAGGCCTAAAATATTCTATTAAAAGCCAGAACATCATTGAATGGCTAGACAAAGCTTCTCGTTCGGAGAAAAACCATGGTTGAAATGCAGTTAAAAGCATAAATAATATGAAAAAATAAGTTAAATAAGTTACTAAAAGTAAATACCCTTTTGTTATGTTGGGAAACATGGGATTGCGAAATTGATTCGCCATATGACACACAAAACTATTATCGCTCTTTCTCAATCAGGCCGGGAATGTACAGTGTTGTTAAGCCTTTCCTTTTGTCTTTACTAATTGATCAGAGGACTTTTGGATGCTTTTTTATTTCATTCTATTTTATGTCTCTAAGGCTGCTTTAGCTACAGGTTCATACTTTTTAGTTTAAAGCAATAGAGGGTGACTTCACTTCATAAGGCATGACCTTATGCCTTACTAGCTCTGGGAAGTACTTCTTCAATGCAGCTCATATAGTCCTATTCAACTCTTCAAAATCTATGAGTGAGATTTCTACTCTCTCAAATACAGGGTATCTTTCCTACTATCGGTTCTTTTTATTCGAGATGAATAAAACCCACTTAAGGTTTTATTCCCACCGGTTTTAGAGCATTGTGTTCAACCCCATGAGAAGTCAGTCAATGCACGATAAGAAACAACCAATCAGTAACCATTTGATGTTAAATTTTGCTGAAGCAAAAAGCACCTTTATCTTTAGTTGTAAATAAATATAAGTTGAATTTCCACTTCTATAAGCAAACTCATACCATAAATGTTATATGTCCTACTAATAAATTACAGTTAAATGCACTATTCGCTATACTGTTAGTGATGTTTATCACGCTTTCAATCAGTTAAATGCATTCTCTTACCCGTTGAACTTATTTCTTTCCACTTTTCTTTCAAAAATTCAGATTGTGACCTATTGGTTATCAGCTCAGAGAAATGAAGCTAAGATAGCACTATTGGTTGTTGTTTTATCATCGTCCATTATCTAACTAAAAAGACGTGAAGTAAAGACGTGTTCTCTTTAGAAGTAATCTAGAGTCACTTTTTACAATATACGGTACAGAACCCCATGCCAATATTCTTAATACCCTATTACCTTGAACGATAGATTGGTTCAACTTTCTTCAACCTAATCAAGCGATTAGTCCCTCACAATACTACCTCTTTCAATGAAGAATAGCTGAATAATCAGAATAGAAGTCCTATTTTCACCTTTCTCAAATTCTCTTTTCGTGGCGACTCATCAGATTATAGAGTGAAACCTTTAGTGAAGGGATTTAAATAAGGTTTTTAGAACTGTACCCCTAAAGCAACAAATATAGGTCAACATTTTCATTTCTTTTCTCTTCCCCATTGTCCTTATTGTATTGTCATATTTCGAGTGAGATAAAAATAATTCTCTCATAATTTGTACATCACAAGTCCCAATACTGCATCTTATCCACTTTCCTTGGAGCTATCATTATGCCAAATAGCCAATTGGGAACTATACTTTTCGTAACTATACTAATGAGGGGTTGGGAATAGAAGCGTAGAAGTTAAGTAATGAAAGTGGTTTCCTAGGTTTTCCAAATATGTTTTTAATTCCAACTATTTTAGAATGGATAGGCGCTTGGTACCTGTAAATACACTTCTGATGATGATTTTGTTCCCGGTAAAGGGGACTTCTATTTCATTTCGATAGTTAGGGTAGGAACATACATAGAAAAGAAGCATAAGTGAAGTTCAAAGTTCAGACGTCAATTCATTATTGTAGCCCTCTTTTCATATAACAAAATATATCATATAAAGAAGAAAATTACTTTTATGCCAACCAACTTCTATGCTTTCCATTGATCAACAACCAACTAACCCAGTCCCTTTTTTCACACAAGCTCACATTGTTTTAGCAAGGAGTGGAATTACTTGAATTTCACATGGATTGTTTTCTTTCTGAAGTGACTATACTAGTATTTGGACTTTTTTCTTTGGGAGCTATTTTTTGTGCTTTTAAAGCAGGCTGACTTTTTGAATGAAGTACTATTGTTGACAGTATACATGACTTGGATCTCGAAAAGATGAAACAAAAGACCAAATTAAGACTAGAGATACTTTGGAAAGAGTATACAGATACGAATGGAACTCTAAAATTACCGGAAGGACTTTATTTCAACGATGTGGTTAAGCATTCCTTTATTATGGACAAAGATATCAAAGAATAATTTCTAGGGCTAAACAAAATCTATTTGGGTCTCATTAGTAATGGCCCTAGCAGTAGCTACTTTATTTACATTTCTAGATACGTATGTAGTTAGGTCTTGATTTCACCAGTGGCATTCTCCCAAGAAATAATTACATGATGAAATTTTTTTTTAAAAGTGGTCTCTCTCTCTTATGACAATCTTTCTTGGGCATTTCTCTGCTAGAGTAATGCCAATTCTAAGAACTAGTAAGTGTATCATGCTCTTTATTTTAGTGATTCTGGGCTTGATCCTGATTTGGATATCTTTTGGTTTTTATTCAAAAGGAAGATATTGGTTTATTAATCTATTTTTTTATTCTGATTTTCTTTTTTTTCTATTTATTTCTCTTTTTCTCTAAAGAACTCGTTGTTATCCCATTTAGGTATTTTAGGTTCTCACCTTCTCTCTGGGATTAGTATTTTGAATGTTGGAGGATTACTTCCTACTTATGTCCCTTCCAACCCCTTCTCCTTGGAAGATTCATTCGACCTCCAGGTTCTTTCAGAGCCTTGGCCCTTAACTCACAATATAGGCTATGAATCTTCGCTCTGAAATTAGATTTTTACACTGGAAAATGAAAATAGCTCTTTTCTGCTCTATAAAGTAAGGGAGGAGCATTGGTCCAAAGTAAAGAAGGAACTCTACAATTATTCCTCTCAACAGGAATATAACTGATTGATCGAGTAGATAATACGGATCTCTAGATTCGGGATCTGTGCCACTCTTGCTATTATAAATTTTAATGACATTTTGTTGATTATCCTACCTTGGTAGAAAATTCCGATTCCAACCCCCAAGAAGCCTTACTATACTTTTTAATGATAAAATCCATGAACTTGACCAAGAGGGAAAAACCCCATTAGTAAAATACCATAGATAACTCCACTTTTTGGATAAACTTTAGCATGATCTTCTAAAAAATGGAATAAACTCCGTCTATTTCAATATTCAATTTGGGTAAATATATACAAGATCTCCATCATGAAAGTGTTGTGAGAAATGTTTGTTATATGTGCCTGAAACTATTATATTTGCTTTTTTTGCTACACTTATACGAATGAGTGGAATGGATCAGATGGGAGGGAAAAGGAAAGCCAGGGTCGCTTGGTAATCAAATAGGCACTAACTCCCAGTTTTTTCTCTTCTTTCTTTTTTATTAGAGATTTGAGATTACGTAACTAACTCAGTGAGTGATTTCTAAGAACGGCTTGGAAGATGAAAATAAAATAGGAACAACCGCACTGGTCGTAATTAATCGACTTTTATGCTAGTTTTTTCTCCAGCTTGAAAGTTCCATTCCAGGGATGGACGACTATATGAAACTTTGCATTTTATCGAGCCCTTCTTTGTTATCTTGTTTGATGGTTGTACATGCTAAAAATATAGTATATTTTGTTTTGTTTCTCATCCTAGTCTTTTGTAACACTTCTGGTTTACTTCTTTTGTAAGGTATCGACTTCTTCTATATGATCTTCCTAGTATTTTATACAGGAGACATAGTCATTTCATTCCTATTTATTGTTATGATGTTCCATATTCAAATAGTGGAGATTAATGAAGAATTATTATGCTATTTCCCAGTGAGTGGCATTATTGGACATAGATTTTGGTGGGAGATGTTGTTTATTTTAGATAATGAAAGAATTCTATTACTACCAACTCAAATAAATATGACCTCTTTGAGATAGCCGATTTATGCCAGAAAGGTACAAAGTTGGACTAATTTGGAAACATTGTGCAATTTACTTTATACCTACTATTTCATCTGGGTTTTGGTTTCTAGTCTTATTTTATTAGTATCCATGATTGGGGCTATAGTACTGACAATGCATAGGACTACTAACGTGAAAATACAAGATGTATTTCGACAAAATTCTCTAGATTCTAGGAGGACTATAATAAGGAGGATGACAGACCCGCTCAAGACAATATGGAGAAGCAATAGTTCAAATCCACATCATGAGCTTAAGTAAGCCTTTTTAACTACTACACTTTGTTTATGCAATGAGCTCTTTCTATTTTTCAAATGAGATAAAAGACTTGAGAAAGCCCTTCCATTAGTGATAGTGAGATAGCTAGCATACCCTAAACCCACAAACTAGTCATATACTTTATCTTCAGTCCTTTCCCTTTTCCTTAATGGGTAGATACTTTCTTTGGGATAGAGGTCGCTAAATCCCTACAACTAGCACCTAAGATTTGAAATAGGTCTATTCAATTGGTGAATCCTCAAAACTCAGAATGGAGGTAGAAAGAATAGGTTAGAACTATTGAAAATTGATACGCTTGTCACTCAGAGTGAAATTCTTCCGGGTGGGGAGAACAAACAAATGATGTTGATTGGCATAAGGTGCCTATTCATATTCTGAAGCATTGCCTCTTCTAAGAAAGTCAAAAGGGAGTGATGTGATTCCCAAGTGGGGATCATGAATGATATATAGCACAAAAAATTAACTTAAGTAATTTCTAAAGTCATTCACTTAGTCACGGACCTCGTATGTTTTATCAGTTTTTGATTTCCCCTTTCTTACAAAAAAGCCAAAAAGAATATGAAAAGATATTAAGAAACATATCCTATTTAAAGAAACATTATATACTATATTCTCGGTGTTGACAGAACACAGGTAGGCTTGGCGCTTAGTATATCTTTAAAGGAAAAGAAAGATGCTTATTGTCTTTTAGACTTTAATACAATACTAGAAATGCATGATAGTAAAGTGATTCTAGGGGTGCTTAATCAAGAAGTAAGCAAGATGAGATTCTTTATTCCCTTAATTATTAGGATCGATAAGGCGGACTACCTTTTCATCTGTATTGTGCTAGTATCTCATCTACCATTTACCCAATGAATCCTACAATCGAACTTAATGAGAATCTAAGACTTAAAGAAGCTAACGGCATATGTTAGTTCTACCTAATAGGTAATCCCAGATTTATAATATGAAATAACATCACTCTTGAGGCATGATTATATGATTGATTGATCAAGTCATCTAATACAAGTTAAGAACAGAAAATGTTAGCAAGTTAAAGGAGTTAAGAGAGCATTATCCTGGCGCTACTTCTTTCCTTGCATCTTAGTTTGTCACGGAGAAGGAGTAAGAATTCAAAAGTAGTGGTTAATTCAAGTAGCTGTTAGCTTAAATTGTAGTTGTTTATTCTCACCTGTTAGCTGCTTTTAGTGAATAATATCTCTTTCTTGGAGCTCTTTTTCGTCCTTCAACCTTTTCGACAATGATGTATTCTCTTTGATGTAGCCTTTTCTAGAATATCGTATTCCCCAGGAAAGTTAATTCTATAGGAATTATCTCTCTTACCGATGCTATTAAATCTGTTGCTCTTACCGGTCTTGGTGGTAGGGCAGTAGGAGTTAAGGATATAGGATAAGTATTCGAGCTTAAAGATAATGTTCTATCAGAGAAGAATTAATAGAATAGATGAATCGACTTTAATTCTTTTAGCCACAGATGCTTTTCATGGAATAACCGGTAATGGTAAATTATCTATTGTCAAAGTCTCCACCCATATGGTTCTATCATCATATATATAATAGAATAGATCACACCACTAACTAGAACTTGAAATATTATATAATAAGACAAAGCTACTCATTCACTCATAGCACTTGTTAGGCCTCCCATTAATATGCCTAGCCAACATAGATCCATGCGCTTAATTTCAAGAGTCACTATAGTTGTTATGGCCAGGCAGGGGATTAAGGTATTTAACTTGTCGGTTGATATGTCAAGTAGCAAAGCCTTATGCTATTGAATGCATTGTCGGAAGGATAGATGACTTCATGCAAGAATTTTCTATTTTTTATTTATGATCTTGAGAAAAAATGAAAGAAGTAATACATGGAACCTTCGGTAGGCTAATATTGACTCTTTTTAATTGAGAAAGTGGCGAGCCTAGTGTGCTCTCCTTTTAGAGCATCGAAAGGGTGCCAGAGTGATGGGAAACCTTAAATTGACTGAGATCGAATTAAACTGTCTTTGATTAAGCAAACAAGCTTGCATTGAGTCAAACTATAGAACTGCAGTTCGTAACTTTTATCTTACGTATTTATTCAATTATTTTCCCACTTCATTGCCTCTTATTCCTCTTTTATTCTCTCTAAGTAATATCATAAACATCCAATGTAGCTTCTTCTGCAAACTCTTCTGCTGCAGAAGATTCATTTTGATCCCTTGATCGACTCTCTCATTCTTTGGATCTCTTACTTGAATGTTTTAAGTAAATCTACTTAGTCAAAGTGTTTTTTCAACTATGACCCTTTCAGCCCTAGTTTTTCTCTAAGACAAGTCCTTTAGTCAATTTAGTTCTTAGTATCCTTCCTCTTTAGTCTGGCTAACTGTTTTTCCCCTAGACTCGCCTGCTTTAGAAAGTTAATATTCTATAGTTAGAATCTATTTCAACTAGTTATGACAAAGAAATATCTTCTAGATGAAGTGCAGTCATAAAGACTTTCTTTCCCCAAGGGCAGAAGAAGTTCATAATGACTATCTCTCTCGTCCAGTCCATAAAACTGCCCCTTCCTTGTTGTTGTCGCTAAAAGCCTTGGTGATATGTATTCTATCTATTAGGCCCCTATACCATGATGTATTGGATCCCCATTAATGAGGAAAGGTAGTTTCAACAAAGGTCTTAAAGTCCAACCCAGTGATGAATCTTCATCCACTCCCCAACCTCTAAGGATTCGTAAAGCAATGTCTTTATTGGTAGTTGCACAACCTTTAATTGAACCTACTTTTGGGGATTGTGACAGCACCTGGACTTGGATCATGGCTCTCAATTTCTCAAGACATTGATGCACCACCGGGTTGACCCTTTTCTTACTAGCATGGGGAGTTGTGATAGATTCCAAGATGAAGACTCCTCAACGCCAATTAAGGGGTACAAGAGATAGTTGGATCATAAGACTTTCTCTCACATCCTACTCCCTTCCATGAGATAGCCAATTTTAGCATCTTTGAATAATCATATTGAGATAAAAAAGAAGCTTGGGGATAAAGTTATGAGCCCAAGATGTTATAAATCTTTGGGTTTGACCTTTTCATCTGCTTTATATGAGTCGGCGTATGGAATATGCCAAGACATGACTTTGTATGCCATGGCGCTGAGAGAAAGACACAGGAGAATTTCTCTTTTGGGAAAACCTAGTAGCTTAGGATCTCTAAGTTTCATGTTTGTTCCTTTTATCACATACTTTGTCCGCTCAAAGGCTGATGCTCGATCCTTCTTCATTGGATATAGGGATTTCGTTTGCTAAAGGCTAGTTCGCAATGGAACTGGGAAAAGACAAAGTAATAGAGTGAGGAGCTTCATTGACTGATTTCAAAAACTTGCCTTCCTACAATGCTATTCAGATTTTTGATAAGGGTTGCACTCTATATGCCTTTGGATTTAGCTGTTGAATAAAAAGTCTAAATAATAAATATAGGCTTGGAAGAAAAGCGCTTGGCTGAGGTTCAAAAAAGAATGGTTTTCTCTATCTACTCTTAGTTATATTTGCTTAGTAGTTGATTCTTTCTTCTATACTGGATTCATAAGCTTGAATAAGGCTTTCACTGCCTTTACTAAAGGGAGTTGCATCGGTCTTAGAGGCAGAAGGCCTAGAAGAGGACTAGAAATCAAAAGAAATAGGCCTTGTGTAATGCTCCAAAATCTTATTCCCGAGATGCCACACGATACTCCAAAGTAAAAATAGTTTTGAGCTAACCCTGGCTGCCTTTTTCTAAATCTTAATCTCAAATTCGGGAATGTTTGAATGAAAAATCATAATAAATGCAGAAACTATCTGAATTATTTGGGTATACCTGAATCATAATATTCTCAAAAGTCTAGTAAAGCAAATACTGAAAATCTAAATACTATAAGTAAGATCTAAAACTAAATCTAGTAGTCCGACAAGCGTCTACTAACTGAATCTAGAGAGTCATTGGGACAGGCCCCCAGCTGACTTAAACTGTCTGAAATGAATACAGAAACATCTATTAATAAACTGAAAATATAATTATCTAAGTCTCAAAACTATGAGGACTCTCTAACTGTAGAGATATAGATGAGATGCTCGTAAATCACTCGCGCTGCTGAGGCTGAGCACCTGAACCTACATTATGAGACAATGTAGCACATAGACATATAAGTGGATCAGTACTTTAATGATGTACTAAGTATATGAGGGTGAGTGCAATATGTGAGCAATATTATCACAAGTTATAAAATCATGTGTGCTGAATGTAAATGACTCACTTAGGCTTGAGTAAAATCTAAAATCTGAAGATCATAAATCATAAATAATAAAACATATACTGTAAATCTTGTAAGCTATTTCACCTTGTTGTGAAATCTACATTTGGTTCTTAATCTCAAATCATATAAGCAAAGTAAAATCTGAAAACTTATTCTGAAAATCTTTACTGTTAGGAAGGTTCTCTTAACTGGCATAAACCATGTGAGCTACATGAATTCCAACGTCTTTCCCTCCTAAGGAAGAAACCTCACGTTGTGGAGAGGTGTCATACTCTTGCCAGGGAGTATAACCTAATCCAGGAGATCGATCGCAAGCTAAAACTGTCATCCATATTGAAATGGAAAAATCTGATAATATGTATCTTTATTGGCTACATAGTTCTATGGAAAATAGGGCACGCTAATCCCACACTTACCGTTTGGTGCTAAATACTACTCCCTTTTAAATCTATATGCTCAAACCATTGGAAATCCACTTTTAAAACTAAAATAAAGGTTCATATGGCAAACCAATCATGCATTTTTATGAGTAAATCTGTAAATAAAGCTAATCTGAGTTTTGTAAACTATAATAATCTGTAAAGTTGATTCCAAAGCTCAACCAGTGATAGAAATATCAAAGCTTTTTTGAAAAACTATGAATAACCTGCTCATAAGATGCTTAAAGCAGTATCTTTCATAAAATCATAAAATCAATCTTGGAAAAATAATCCATGCTTCAATCTCATGTCAAATCATCATAATATTCATTCTTGGTTATGTAAACATTCATAACTCAACTTGAATTCTAGAAATTTCATAAATATGTATGAAAATATGAACATAATCATGTAATTCAAATTCTAAATTATTGAAAATCTCATAAGCTTGTCAACAGCATTAATAGGTATATACCCTAACTTAAATTTCTTGGAAACTCATATAAAATTCAGTAAACTGGTAATTAAAATAAGTTTTTGGCACAAGGATAAAAGGAGTATCCTTGTTCATAACCCCACATACCTTAATCGGTGATCTGTAATGAAAAGATTGAATCTTGGATTCTTATCAATGCTTTGAAGATGAATTCCTAGAGTACTTGTGTTGGGGATCCTCAATCTTGAATTTCTTTGAAGAATTAATGGAGGAATTTACATTTTTTGGGAGAAAGTTTGATGAGCTAGGGTTTTGATTGAGAGAGATTTGATTAAAAGTGGATGTAAAGTGCTTTGAAGGGGTTAAATTCACTATTTAAGACAGATTAGGGGCTGGGAGAATGACCAAAGTACCCTTTTTTAAATAATTAAATGGATTGAAAAACACATATTTTTTCGAACTGGGTGGCCATAATGACGCGCCAGTATCGCCATGGCTCACCTGGAAATTGGCAAATGTAAACTGGGCAGACTCCACAACGCAGATCCATCGCGGTGCCTCTTTATAATTCCATTTTTTTGCATGGAGAGATGCCCAATTATCGTGCTGGACCTCTAGAAATTGATGAATGGGAAATTGGCCCTCTCCGTGATGCGCCAATATCATGGAGGGCCACTAGAAATTGATGACCGTCATTTAAACCTCTACGCGATGTACTAGTGACCGAAATGATGGTGTTTTATGACTGGAACATAAAATAGTCATAACTCCTTCACCGAGTGTCGGATTTAGGCGAATTTGGTATCGATTGAAAGCTTATTCAATTTCCCCATGCAATGGGAAGCATAAATCTGAATAATTCTACATGAAATAAATAGTATTCATTTCGGAAGCTATCCCTTAATATTATAAGGATAAATTTAACCTAAGAAGGTACAAGGTATTACACATTGTACCGGCCTCTAAGGTTTGGCTTTTCTTTTATTGACTTTGTTGAGTAAATATAGCATTTTGCGTACTTAGTTAGATCTTCTAAGCTAATGTAATGAATGAGAAGGAGCCTCATTCAGTGTTAGCTACATGGGTAAGAGAAAAAATATTTCTTTTTGAAATGAGAAAGACAACAAAAGCACGAAATAAATACCAAAACAATCTACAAGTTTGAAGAACCGATGACCCCTTTGGTGACCACTCTCGGATTCACTGCAACAACAATGAAAATACAATAAAAACAAGATATTGAAGGTGTAAATACACCCAATAAATCAATAAAATGGTGACATGGACAACAATAACAAGATAGGAACAACATATGGTTTTACTAACAAGATATAGAAATGGTTACAAGAACACAAACTACTACAAGATTACAATAAAAGTAAAGGGATAGTTAGATAGAGTTAATGAAGGTACAATCATAAGAACCCAAGAGAATATTCCACTCTTGGATCCTTAACACTACACATAGCATTCATCTATCTCTTATGAAGACACAAGGTCAGAATCTACCTCCCAAGCATCACGTTTCCAAGCCATGAGATCAACAAGAGTGATTCCACACTCTATGCCTAATTTTAGTTTTGATGCCTCAAAGAGAGAGGACTTGTGTTTATTTATTTTTCAATACTTACAACATCATGAATAATCTATGTCTAAAAGCCTTACAATGTTCTATTTATACTAGGTTACAAATAAAATAAAAAATGTCCAAAATGCCCTTTTAAGAACTAGGCTCCCTTCAAGTGTATTTAGGGGCTGCCTTATTGTGTTCCAAGGATCCTCTTCACACTCTAAGTGTGATATTAGGGTCTTTTTGGTGTGGTTTAAGTCCTTCACTCACACACTCCAAGCCCCGGGTTCATTACATTCTCATATGCGTCAATCTTCGTGGTCGTACTTGTATCATCTTCCCCTCCTTAAAAAGGATTCGACCTCGAATCCATGCCTTCCAAAATCAAAGAGAGACAAACAAGCACACTTACTCATGGAATGAGAGTTAGGATTAGAAAAAATTAACAATAATGGTATGAATTCAAAACACTCAAAACAGCCCACACCAAAAAAAAAAGAAACCGAGGACCCTTTGAGTTCAAGTCTCGGCCAACAACAAGTCTCAACATGCCAAGGTTGTTCATATTTGATATATAACCAAGAGTCCTTAGTGTTAAACATTATGAAGCCATCAAAAAAGTCACCAAATAATTGGCTATAATAAGCACGAAAAATAAATGCACCTAAGCCCAGAGTAAGTCTTCCCCACCTTAACATGTCACCGGGATCAAATGGGAAGAGTGGTCATAGACACGGGTCTAAACAACACACCCATTTCCTGTAGTCTTTACCACACCCACATGGACTATTCTATACATTGGAATACATATCATCATAAGTAAAGAGAGAGTACATAAAGGTTGCACTCAATTCTACTTCTACTATGGTGTCCTCAGAAAAGCCACACAAAGTAGAAGAAGAAGTAGTTTCCAAGACCACACATTCATTAACCTTAAGAGTACTCTCATCTTCCAAGAAGAGATTTCCATCTTTAGGAGGAATGTTGTCACACCATTGTAGGTTAGCATATAAGCTATACCTTCAAACGCAAGATATACCATCATTTTCACCACTAGGTCTATTAGGAGTGTTTAAACTATATTCAAATAAGTCATTGTACCTATAGAGTGAATGATCTAACCCGCGGACAGATTTGGAACTTTCACTCTCTATGTAATCATTATTAAGTTTCAAAGATATGTCAAATACATGATTAACCCTATGAGCCAAGCAAACATTAAAATCTTGACAACAATATAGGCTCATAGATTCACTCCTTTTTTCTTGACCAACATTTTCAAATTCTTAACTCACTTGAGACTCATTAATCACATCACATATTTTTTCAAGTGGTGGGCTAGTTTTACACACAAGTTGGTCAACACAATATTCATACGACGATATACTTTCATTCAACATAATAGCTTCAACACTAGGTGGACAAAAATTGATCCTACTAGAAGATTTGATTCAGTCATCTATAGGATCAACTAGTGTATCCACTTGCACAATATGTACATCTTCTACAAGTGGTAAGGAATTAATATACTCATACGTAGGTAAGCTACTACTCACACTGAATGGTTTATTAGTCACACGTTCCTCATCCACATGTACCAAAGTGTAAGAGATAGTTATTTTACCTTGACATTCATGAGTATGTTCATCTTTACCTTGGTGTGAAAGTCTTCACAAGTTTGCGCAACAACTTCCTTTGGGATTATCTCACCGCAAGGTGTTTGGACCTTAGGTTTTGGATTTGTTAGGATAAGTGTGGATACCAATTGGTGTAACCTTTCAATGTGCCATTTCATGTCTTCAATATTATTGGTGATATGGTCAAACGGGGCATCGAGATTGGTGTCATCCATGGTACCTAAAAGAAAAGATAAGTGGTTATTCTTAAATGTTCAAGTCTTGGCCAAAAATTAGTTTGGAATGGTGGAATTTGTTTTGGGAGGCAAAATAACTCATGGAGTCTTTTTCAATTTTCAATTTCTAAGACTTGAGTTTTTCTTGAACTTCTCCTTAAAACATGGGTCCTTAAATCATGAAAAAGTGGTCGAGAAGTGATGTAAAGTCTTTTGGTGGTTGGGGGTCTTTCAAGACTAACAAGTACATACACCTTTTTCCTTCACCTTTTAGAATCTAGCACTAAGTTTATGTTCTAAAAATATATGAAGGAAGGTGAATAACTTCAAGAAAAAAAACAACCACACCAAGAACAATAACAACAATCTTCAAGAACAACAACTATTCCAATAGCCAACTCCAATCCACAACAACAAACGACCAAGTCTCTTTAGTGTTGTGTCTTCGATTTTAAGAAGAGATGAAGGTTGTGAAGAACTTCAATAACAAAAACAACATTCACCAAGAACTACAAAAAACAACTCCTTTCAACAACAATAAACCCACACATGGCCAAGTCAAGTTTCTCAATAATAATGTCTACCACACTATCTTACTCGTTCACGACAACAACAAAAAAGCTCAAACTTAGATATGGACTCAAGTGTTTGTAAAGAACAAATATAACACTATAAACACTCAATACAAACAAAAATCTCGGACAAGACACAACAAGAACACAACTCTCGGCCAACAACACAACACGGGTAGGTTGCACTCTTTTAGGAATTTTCAGTTTTTCAACAATTTTTTTTTTCAATTAACAAGCCCAATATTGATCTTGTGGGAATAAGATCAAGCCTTTTTTTATACCAAATGATATGAGAAATACATCGGAAGCACGAAATAAACACCAAAATAGTCCACAAGTTTGAAGAACTGAGGACCCCTTTGGTGAGCACTCTCGAATTCACTACAACAATAATGAAAATACAATAACAACAAGATATTGAATGTGTAAATACACCCAGAATAGAAATAATATGGTTATATGGACAATAATAACAATATAGTAACAACACATGGTTTTATAAAACAAGAGATAGAAACAGTTACAAGAACATAAACTTCTAGAAGATTATAATAAAAGTAAAGGGATAATTAGATAGACTTAATGAAAGTATAATCTTAAGAACCCAAGAGCATATTATACTCTTGGACCCTTAACACTACACAAAATTTTCACCTATCTCTTATGAAGACACAAGGTTGGAATCCATCTCCCAAGTATCACGTTTCCAAGCCATGAGATCAACAGGAGTGATTCCACACTCTATGCCTAATTTTCATTTTGGTGCCTTAAGGAGAGAGGACTTGTCTTTATTTGTGCTTCAAGACTTACAACATCATGAATAATATAAGTATAAAATCCCTACAATGTTCTATTTATACTAGGTTACAAATAATATACAAAATGTCCAAAATGCCCTTTTAAGAGCTAGGCTCCCTTCAAGTGTATTTAGGGGCTGCCTTGTTGTGTTACAAGTCTCTTCTTTATACTCCAAGTGTGAGATTAGGGTTGTTTTGGTGTGTTTTAAGTCCTTCACTCGCACACTCCAAGCCCTGGGTTCATTAAATTCTCACCTACATCCATCTTCGTGGTCATACTTGTATGAGTTTCCCTTTTATTCTACACTATTATTGTCTATTCAGTTAGGTGATTACTATTTATTTTATATATCTGTAAAAGCTTCCTTTTTTCCCTTAGCAAATCAATTTCCTTATGCTCATTCATTTAAAGTCATGAATATTTGTCTTGTCTTTTCTCTTTTTTTAAGCGGAATTATAGGCGGAATTTAAGGTCTAGCCTTGGACTCATTGAAGAAAGCACTTAAGGAGAAGACCAATGAGCAATTAGGACAACTACGAACCCCTTAACTAGGTTTTTTACTAATACTAACTAATAGGATTTTAGAAGATTTTCCACACAAAGAGAGGAGGATGTTCTTTCTTCCAACTTTCCAGATGAGCGGACATCTGATCTCAGCAGTGCATTTACTATTGGGATATGGATGGTGCCAGGTAAGGTAAAAAAAGGATTTTTTTTCCATTAGCCAAGGAAAGAATTAGAAAAGGAATATTGTTATTATGAGAAAAAAAAACATAGGATTGATCGAAGGGATCCAGCTAAAAAGAAAAAGAAGAGATCAAGGAGAGAGAGCTAGAGATCATTTGTAAGAGATCAAGTGGCAGATCTAAAACTACTATAGTAAAGTAGAACGAAAGTAACACCCAAAGGTTCTACCTTTTCATGTGCGTTCGGGAATGAATAGAAAGTTTCAAAATATATGTAAGACTCTCAATTGATTGGTTGTAATTTTCATGAGATTTTATGTAATCCAATGTTCAGTGATATGACTTTCCTACTGACTGAATTACTTGAATTAGTTGAAGGTGTGAAGTCTTCTTCTTTTGATTTGAGAGGAATTTGATTTTCTACTGTATGTGATTTTTATAGGGAATAAGAAAAAGTCTTGCTTATTTAAGAGTACCGAGAAGGAGAAGAATAAGCATTACCTCTATTGAAGGAAGAAGCCCTCCCCTTTTTTTATTTATTCTTCCTAGTCTTCGAGTTTCATCTGAATGGCACACAACCTATTTAGTTGCATTTTAGGTTTTGATTCCAGAATAGAACTAAAGATCCTGGCCCCTCCCTTGAAAACGCCTGGTTCTGCAACTAAATTGTAAGTTGCATCAGATCAACAACAAGAAACAAATAAACTACAAAAGCAACAAAGTGAATGCCTATTTGTTTTGGATCTACTAGCCAAGACGCTTGAATCTATTCCACCACAAACAGATAAATAGAATATACTACTATAGGATTTTTCACTGCTTTTGTTGTTATTGCACTACCTCTCACTGTTCCACCTCAATAGGTGGGACTCCCTAACCATTTCTATTTATGTTTAGAAGTAGGGTGAGTGAGTCAGTTCCTTTACCATGAAGTTTTTGGGATATGTGACCTGATGCATCCTCCAGATCAAACGTCTTTATTTACTAAATTCTCTTTTCTTCTCTGGATCTATACTAATTTACCTAATTCTTCTCGTACCAAATCCAAGAGGGACGATGCCAGATTTCCTGACCCATTACTCATTCCTTTCTAACACAATAGGGATCGCAATCTTGATAGAGGAAGAAACAATTGACCTCCAACAATAGGTAGATGGGGTATAGATGGATACAGTGAAATCAATACTTATCTATACTTCCTCTCACCGGCCTAAAACATATATAACTCATGAATTCTTAAGAGAGGGCTGGCAGGTAGTGCTTACAGGGACTATCAAAGAAGTTCCTTAATGCGCCGCATCTACTACTTTGACTCTTTTTATGCAATTATGAACTCCACAAAACTTTATCAATTCCAACGTAACTTATCCTTTTGGAGATGACATCAAAAACTACACGAGCCTCCCAATGAAGCCAACATAAATCTGATCTGAATTAAAAAAATAAAAGGAATTTTAATTATTATAGTCTACTAGCCACCTATTCTGAAACTTCCAGTTCCATTCGAAGCATATAAATTCGTAAATAGATTTGTATGTATAGCCACTTCAGTCGTGCTCATCCTTTCTCAACCGTATTTGTTTTTGGGAACATGGCCAACCAAAAATTATTATGTTGACAATTGTTCATCCACCGATTGCAAAAATACTTTAATTTTCCATTCTCATATGAGGCCAGAAAGTGGATTGGCAACAGGTCGGTACAAAGTGATTCATCGTGATCAAACATGAGTCGAACGCTCATTAGGGAAGATTTATAGATCATTAATTTCTCCCAAATGGAATGAAAAGTGGTTCCATGTAAAATATCAACACCTCACATAAAACAATGCTACTTCCCCATATGGAGTTCCGAATCCAAAGGCAATCATTGAGTGAACTCTATCTTTTTTGTGTTAGTTGACCTAAGTTGAACCCTTACTACTAGAGTGGGCCTCCGCCTCTGAACCATACGTGGGATGAGTTTTTTCCTCACATAGCTCAAGTCAAAGACAAGGGGAAGTTTAGAAACGATAGGGAAACCTAGCAGCTGTCGAGCGAAGCGAGGATAAGCTTGCTTCTTCACAAACCTATGCCCTCAAAAAACAAACCTTGTAGTGATAGTGCTTTACGTTCTTTCTATTCCATCCCATTAAATTCTGATACATGCAGCTAATACTAAAATAATAAGTGAAGTAGTCATCATATGACCAATCGGCTTAGACACCAGACTGCCCGTGCCCGCCTATTTTGTCTCGCCCTAAATATAATGGCTCTCTTAGTTATGTTATGTCCCAACCCAATTTCTCATTTCATCTATTCTACGCCCGTAACCCAATAAGTTCGCAAAGCCAACATAATATTAGGGTCATCCTTTTCATTCTATATTGACCTTGGCCTAAGTTGGCTTTTTGGCAAGCCTGTTCCCACTGTGCTCATGGCCCAGCTAGCCTACCAAAGGTAGTGGGAATTTTCCCCTTCCATGGTTAAAGACTTTTTTTAATGTGTAATCTACTCCACTAGGAGCGTTCTGGACATAGATGATATCATCACGATGCCTCTTTTCATACCGCTAAAGATGCTTAACTCCACTTCGCCAACTGGTGTTACCTATGCTTTTGTGTCTCTCAGCATGGTTAGCACTGGGTGTTTCTAAGAAACAAGGCTTACACCCATTCATATTAGTTCATCCAAAGTTCCTTACCCTTATGATTGAATGATTGAATAATCCATATTCCTATCAAGGTTAAGGAGTCAACTGAGTATCTCAATGGTGGGATTGAATACCTGAATTGAATAAGAGTTCATGTCACCCACCCTGAACAAATAAGTGATGTGGGCCACAGGTTGTAAATATGCCGCTGGGTCGCCCGACAGAAGAACACCCAACATAAAGATGTACACTCCTCTATGTGAAATATTCATACTCATAGGAGATTTTTGATAGTAGTCGTGACTAACATCTATCATCTCTTGACTTTTTGGTAAGGTTAGAGCTTCAAGCCTAATTTCAGATGGTGCACCCTCTACATAAGAACCGCCTGATGAAGGGGGAATGGGAAAAGATATAGGCCCAAAACCTTTGACCCTTCTTTCTAAATAGGGGTACTTGAGGCACCTCATCTTCTCATTTCACTATTGTTCAATCCCATTAGGCTGAAGTGTTTGGCCTTTCCTTCTCTGCACCCACATAGGCCTCACTGACCTATCACATGTTAGAAAGAAGAAAGTATGAAAAATAGTAAATGGAGCACACAACAAAAAGGTTATAAATATGAGAAGTTCCCCTTTGATTTGGTAAAAAGGAAATGAAGAATGGAAATGAATCAAAATAAAGTGTTTCTAGCTCTAATTTCGGATAAAATTCTCCCAGTTATGTCTGGTAATGAATAGGGTGGCTTTCTCTGACCAACACACCACCTTTTGCTTTATCCATGGAGCATAAGAATTGCTTGGAATGTAGTTAGACCAAAAGAAGGAATGAACGGATAGGAATAGGAATTATAGTACTATTGGAAAAAGGAACCTATGGAAACATCTCTACTGATGGACCATTTCAATAGTAAGAGTGATTCCATGCCACGAGGCATAGCCATGGAAGTAATGAAAAATAAAAAGATATGTTGTTGGACCATCTATTTTATCGATTTGAGTTTTCCTTCTTTAGAAAAGATGAGATGCTAAAAATGAATGTTTTTGCAACACATATCAAAAGGATACTAATTAAGTCGACCACCAATGACTAATTAAAGCACCGAGAGTGGCTTGATCCCCTATTTGATTAGACCGCTCTGAGAAAGATAAAAAGCAAGCTTCCATAGTTTAGAGCCCAGCTCCAACAACTTCTCGGTATGTGAGGTAAGGTACTTCTTTTGGTTTGAATAGGGGGATGAACCTTTTTTGGTTGAAGTAGCCATGACTTTGGTCATGGTCAATTTAAACCCATAAGCCCAGTCCACTTGCATCCATGTTCATTAAAATAATCGATTTTATTGACTTGATCAGTCACTATCCCTCGTATTATAAGATTCTCTCACCCTACGGTCGATATTCCATTCCCTTTAGTCGTAGGTGCTTGTTATATTTTGATTTGAATGGGATGGGGCTCTTGAGATACATATGATCGTCCCTTTAGGTGTCTCGGTGATACAAACAAAGAAAAGACAATATCTTTTAACATACCCTTGAACAAAAAGCCAATCCTTACCAAAAGAGGAAATAGAATAATCTACTTTCTTTTTTTCCTTCCAGTTGATTCCCCTCGACAATGCACTTCCTTCTAACAAGTGGCTGAGAGTTTGCAAGCAACCTTGGCCTCTTGGAAAGAGTTCTCTTTCCTCTCTTTTTCGGTTTGACCACAGTAAGACACTTGAACTCGAAGCTACAATCAGATTCGATTAGATATGGTCCTATCTGACCCAACCATGGAAATTAGAATGGTTGGCCTGGTTGGATAGTAGAATGAGAAAAGGGGGATTTGTTTCCATTCTCTTTTCGGGCACGAATAGGAACTTCCAAAAAATGGAAAAGAAAATACATGTACATAATGTAATGAAATATTCCAAAATACGTGATCTGATTGATAGGCTGGCCACAGAAAAGATAGAGTTTACCAACCACATAACAATTCATTTTTGTGTGTAGCGCGTGGGCCCATTTATCAAGAATAACTATACTACAGTCATTCATCTAATATAAAATCAATGAGTAGATCTCACCTCTCCTTCCCCATACCGTAGCTAGGAGAGATAGTGTATCCACAGAGGATAGAGTACGGGCCCTTGCCCAATATTTCATTTAGACGCGGCTTGAATGCCTTTATGTTATAGGTTGTGTTAAGCATGCTTCTTTAATAGAAAATAAAATCTTTTTCCATGACAACAGATGCGACTATAAATGGCAGGATGGTAAGTTCTCTATAGACAATGGGGATGATAACGTTCAACTCACTCCCATGATTTAAAGGTGAGGCGGTCATTGGCAAGTAACCAAATTTGAATTGTGATTCAAAGAGTTAATTATAAACTTCAAACCCTATGGATGCTCAAATTACTACACGTTTATCAAGAATAATAATAAAAAAGACATGTAAAATAAATTGTAGGGATTTTATCTTGGAGGTGATTTGTCAACAAACAAAACACGAATGCAATACGTCTAATCTTACAATCAAGATTAGAGAGGGTCTTGGGATCATGTCAACCTAAAGGTAAATTATATGGTTAATGATGGTTTGTCATGAGTTTTAGTAATTGATCAAACAATAGGCTAGGTCGAATGTCTTTGTAGTCAATCTTTCTACAAAACTACAACAATTACACCCATTGGATCTTTCGAGCACCTAACAAGTGTGCAATTGATAATCATCCAAACCCTGAATCAAACATCCCAATTTCTAGTATGATGCCATTTATAAGGATTACACTCTAATCGCACATATTTAGAAGATTGCAAAAGGTAGCAAACGATAGACTTAATTGTTCACCATTGCTTTGTCCCCTATAACCCTCTTTTGAGGATCTTATGGGTTATCTAATATTCACCTTTATCCCTTTATTGAGAATGATAAAGGGTTTATAAAGTTTGGGGTTTTCACCCATCAAACCCATTAGGAGATTTTGGGGTTTTCACCCATCAAATTCCAACTAGTAATCTTAAGCAATGGTGGAATCCATACTTAACAACTAAAATTAAGAATACGCAAAAACACCCACACACAATTACATATTAGTTTAACATAATCCCAAGACTAAATTAATTAGCTACTCTCGAAGAAAATAAAGAGAAATATACCATAGGGATTTCCCAAAACATCCATTCTTCACAAAACCACTAAGAAACTAAACCTCCAAAAATAGTTGCACACTTGCATATTTAGGGTTTCCTTCTTTCCAATCCAAAATTAGTTATGAGGTAAGCAATACCCAAAGAAGAAATTTCTAATATATTGTTTGGGATTTTTCTAAGTACTTTTACAAGTCTGCCCTTGGGCATATTCCTGCTGAAATACGATCATGCATGACTGTCCGCGATCGCAGTTATATTCCACAGCTGTATTGTATTAACCATCTTGACTAACTGTGACTGTGCATTATGGACCGTAGTTACAGTACCTAAGGCTGATGTTGTCTAGGTCTTCAGCTGTACTCTTTTTTGCTCCCCTTTTATCATTTTCAGCCCCAATCCACATCTTTCAATCTCCTCAACTCTATTCTTGCAAAAAGTAGATATTAGTCAATTTTATCACCAATAAGTCTCATTAATTTATTTAAAACAAGGTATTGTGCAAAAATGTTTAGTGAGAATTAGTGGAAAAATCCCCCCTCATCAAGGGGGCTTTTCATAGTTAAAAAACTACTAGACTATATGGATTACAACTGAACTTCAAATTCTACTTGGTTGATTAATTCAGGGGTAGGGCTGGAACATAACATTGGACAATCTCTATTTCTATATGGTAATTAAAGTCAAAAATGAGAAAACCAGGTGCAATTCAATCCTGTTTCCTAGCAATGATTCCCAAAGAAGCAAAACCTCAATAGACCGAAGCCCACTGCTATGGGGACTACACTATATAAGAGAATGACTAAAGAAATTGCCAATAGTTTCTATTGAAAGACAGGTTGGCTCTTTAAAAAGGGTGACCTCATAATCTCATTTTGATAGGAAGATATATTGATAATTATCCCAAGGAGGCTTACTACTCAGTTGATATGAGATTGAGTGGAAAATTGAGTGGAAAAATTACCCCTCATCATGATCCCATGGAGGCTTACTAATTATTTAGTGAGATTGAGTGGAAAAATTACCCCTCATCAACACCCTTAACTTAAGACCTTTCTTGTCCTCAAGCAACACTATCCTTTATTATGATACAACTTATATGTATGCCCTCATTCTATCACTGAATGATCATGATGACTCAAACATGATTTCTACCACTAAAAGCTTTTAACACATAGGAAAATAGGCTTTTAACAACTTTTCTACTCATAAGATGAAATATCGGAGGATGAAATAGACTTTGGGGAGAAACCATGTAACAGTAACTAAAACTTTAGAAATGACTCACATGTTGACTACAATCATGCAATACTTCCATTTATCTCATTGTGCAGAAGATGATAAAATAACCTACCCAAACTAGGTCACATGCCTCCTCACAAGAAAGGAAAAATTTACACACTTAGTTACCAAGCATGCAACAAGGAATTTTGAGTGCAAACACTTACTTTCTCAAGAAGTTCTCCATGTTAACAAGTACCATGTCATATGCTTTCCCTTATTTTCAATCGCCACTACAATGACCACACTTGGTTGCAGATCACAAAGAGCTTTTTGTGCTTGTAATGTAGGTTTAGGGTTGGGGTAGGATATCATTTGGGAATAACATTGCTACATCCCTCATTGAACATTCACATCACAGTTTTTCAATCCTCTTTTTTGGCTAAGGGCCACTCTTCTTTATTTTCTTTCTTTTCCTATACCTACTAATAGCTTTCTTTGTGTACCACTTTTCTTTCATTTCTTTTTCTTGCAACTTATGCGCACTTCATTCCTACGATGGACTCATTCATTTTCTATTTATTTATTTTATGGTTCAAGAACATGAGACATTTCACTAACAAGTTTTTGGCCTTATACTTTCTTCCATCAACCTTTACCACCCCCAACTTAGGATTTTAGCCTTAAGTTACATTTTCAAGTTCAAGGATAGTTTGGTTCATAAGAGAGATAAAAAAGATGGGTCACGGGTTATAATAAGTTTTCCAAAGAAAGGTCCAAAGGCTTATACTAGTGATAATTATGCATCGGTAGTCTTCTTAGGTTAAAATGGGCTTCCAAAATCACAAGATGGCCTATGATTATTTTACCAACCAAGAAAAGTCAAAATTTAGCTTTGAAAGACTAATTAGGCAAGTTCTAGAAGGTACAAGTACATATGAGATAAGGACAATTAACCTCACACACATGGCATGTGAATGTTGTTAGGGGGTTCAATAGTTTTACCCCTTCGAGACAAAGGTGCAGTACTCACTATTTTTCCAACTTCAACTTTCAGAGTCATAGAAAGAGGGAAAAATCTTGCCACAAATTTGCTCACATCTATGCCTTCGAATTTTGCAAAAATTTTAGAAGGAGGGGGTTGTTTTATTTTGTATTCATACCACACATAATTTTATAATCATGGAAACCACCTAAACTATCGCTCAAATTGAAAAATATAGTACGGGAAACCCACCATATGGTTACTCAGACTCCACCAATGGATAATAATGGAATCCCATATTATAAATACTATAGGTACTCAGACTTCCCTTGCATTCTATGGCCTCAGTGCCATGGGTAATAAGACTTCCCCTATACCTATTATTATAAATCCAATCACAACAGAACTAAAATAAAGTGACAACTGAACAAAATAACTAATCCATGCAAATGTAGGCATCATTAGAGTGTCTGATTATTACAACCCAAATAAAAATAAAGATAAGAATTATCCAAAAGAGCATAAAAGTATGTAGAAATATCCATAATATAGGCCTAAATTAAATGAATAAGATTAAGGAGACTCCCCTAATTGAAAAGATAAAAGTTTCCCCACTGTATAAATAATCAAGGGTAAAAGAGATAAGGGTGATCCCTAAATATGCATCAAGAGCTACTATCACTATTGGACTCTATATCACCACCTTCTTCCTCAAGATCAGACCACTCGGCTAGGCCTCATCGTCAATGTCCACCAAGGAAGAAGGAACTCACTCATGTCAGTATGCTTGATCTCATAAATATAATTGATTTGTTGAGCCCCAACTTTCACCAAATTTCCCTAAAGCTTGATAGTCACCTTAAGTGGGTCTAAAAAGACACTTCACCGATATTTTCATAAAATTCACAAACCCATTGCTCATTTTCAATGCATGGATCCAGAGTGAAGCACCACCATCCTTTGGCTTCGAGTTTGTCATAAAGTTCCTATAGTTTCTCTAGCATATTTTCCAAGGAAATTCTTCTCTCCACGAGCATCTTTGTCCTAAAAAATCCCTATAGTAATGAGTGTGCCACTTGTGTGACATGAATTAGATGTGATCATGCTTATCTATGATGTTTTCCTGAAAGCACTAAGCACACATTATATCTTTTGTTGATATTTTAATCTTAAAAACTGTGCTATTTTGATCACTAGAGCTTATTGGACTAGATTCTTGGTGTTGCTTTACTTAAAATTGAAAATGCAGGATTTTTGGCCTGGCAGGAAACTACCCTCAGTTACTATGATCACTAGTCTGGACCGCATTCGTGTTTCTTCAATCGCTGTCTATGACTGCTATCACAATACATGAGGGAGGTTCCATTGTTAGCTCTGTATGCTCAAATTTCTTCTAATTTTAGGCCAATAGCATGTTCTACAATATGGGTCCATATGAGGATCATTTGAATAATGCTAAAAGGTGGATGGATGTGCCCTTTTGAAAACAAACATCATTAGTGAAAGTCCAATTGGGCAAATCATCAAACACTTGGTGTGCACATTTCATTTGTCTACATTTTCCAAATATCCTTAGGTACTCAAGACGTCCCACTTATATGCATACCTTGTTCAAGCAGCCAAAATCTCACCAATATAAAGTAATACAACATAGAAAGCATAATAATTAAAACTTCAGTCCCTCTCTAAATTATGCATTGTAGGGCTTATTATTATAAATAAAATCACAGACACATGACACTTATCAGAGTTGTGATGCAGCAGGAATGCAACTACATTGTTTGAGAGCTCAAAAACTTGGCCAAGAATTAGCCCAAATTATAGAGTATAATCTTGAAAGGGATTGTGAGGGAAATGAGGGAAACTAGGGGTTAAATGGAAAAGTGGTCGCGACCGTTATTAGGGACTGCATTTGTGAACACCCGGATGACCGCAATCGTGCTTGGGGACTGCAATTGCGGTAACTAAGAGTAATTTTTCTTCTTTGTTTTCCTCTGTTTAGCATTTTACTCAATTTTGACATATTTATCTCATGTTCAACTTATCCAATGCACTCTATAGTTCTACAAATGCATGGGTTATTCGTATGAAAAATATAACATCTATCCTACAAAAACATAACAAAAAAGGATACGAGCCTCTCTCATGGCATTTGTGGGTTTCCTCCCACCTATCACCTTAGTTATCATCATGTAGCGATGCCTTTCTTCCTTCATTCTCAGGGTATGTCTTCGACTCCTCTTAATTCATCTTCTCATTTTCAACATCCACTATAGATACTACTTGTAACTCCGTAGTTTACTTCTCTGACTTTCAAATTTTGAAAGAGATCTCAGTCTCTTGAACTCTAAATTTCATCTTTCCCAGCTCTAGATCAATAATGGCTCTCTCGGTGGCAAAGAAAGGATGACCAAGAATGATAGGCACCTGTATGTCCATTCACAATCCAATACAATGAAATCCACTAGGAGAATGAACTTTTCTACTTTAAAAAGGATGTCAAACAATATACCCACCAGCATTTTTATAGACCAGTCCGCCATCAAGAGTCACATATAGGTTGGCATCAGGGTATCTAAACCAAGATTCTTGGATATGACAAAAGGTATTAAGCTGATTCTCACACCAAGATCACATAGATCTTTTTCAAATTCATGCATTCTAATTGAACATGGAAGAGTGAATGCTCCGAGATTATCTTTCTTTTTTGCAACCTTTCTATCCATGATAGTGCTACATCCATGAGTGACCTCAATAGTTTTACCTTCAATAAGTTTCTTCTTAAACGTCAACTTAGTGTATCCCGAGATCTCTTGGATAGATTCAAGCAAAGGGATATTTATTGATAGGTTGCTATGTTTTGCCATGAAGTTTCTTAATTTGTCACCTTTATATTTTTTATGCAATTGTTGAGGGAATAGGGGAGAAACTTGGATAATTGGCCCTGCATCACCTTGTGGCTTCCTAACTTCTACCACTTCTTCATGATTTTCCTCAATCTCTTACTCTTCATTTGTTTCTTTTCTTTAGGGAATCACTCACTTTTTTTCTTTACCCTTGAGTAAATCCTCACTCAACTCTCCTCTACAGGGCTCATTACGTACCTTCCCACTCGTTGTGACAATTTCTAGAACTTGGGCATCATTCTTTAAACTAGCAATCATGTCACTAGGGAGTCCACCTCTAGGCCTAGAATTTAGTTATGTGGAGATTTTCCCGACTTAGATCTCCAATTTCTTAATAGAGATAGAGTGAGACACCACTATTTGAGAGAGTTGGGAAAAATAACCCTTCATCTCATGGACCATTTTATTTATACCCTCTACTAGACTAAAGATTTGTGCCAACAAATCCTTGATTTTGAATTTTTCAAGGTCGACGATATTTGACTCTTTTGATTTGGCTCGATTATTAGGAGGAACATAATGGTCATTGTCAATTTCCTAATCTCTCCAATATCTATACCTCTCGCAGTCCATCCAACTTTGATTACCACCTTTCCTTTGATAGGCGGGCCAGAACCCCCCAAGTAGTAGCCAAATAGTAGATTTCCTCATCCAACTTCTTTTCCTCTTCATCATCTTCATAATATTTTTATGTTATGGCATTGATCACTTTCACGAGTGCGCCCATAACACGCTTACTTAAGATTTTGAGTTGGGTCATTATTTTTTCCATGTTCTCCTCTTTTTCTTGATTCTACTTTGTTTGTTCATTATCAACCATGGAAGTAGTAGAAGGAAACATGGGATCTTCAATTTCTTGGGCATGCCAACCCCAATTTATTTTTGACACCTCCAATCAATAGAAAGGCCGTGGGGTGGTCCAACTTTACTAGGGAACCACCCACCATATTATCTACCATTGTTTTGTTTAACAGATCAAGGTCATGATAGAAGATTTTGAGAAGCATTTTCTCTAGGAATTTATGATTTGGGCATTGAGCAAGCTTACGCTTAAACCTCTCCCAAGCTTCAAACAATGGTTCCCCATTCATTTGCTGAAAATTTACAATCTCATCCCACTTTTGAAGCATTTTTTATGGTAGGAAATATCCATTAGTAAACATATTAGTAAGCTCGTCCCAAGATGTAATTGAGCTGGGTGGAAGTGAGCGAATCCATAAAACTGCCTCGCCCGTTAATGAGAATGGGAAAAGGAGAAGCCAAATGGACTCTTGAGTAATGTGATCTATATTGAATGGTGCACCCACTTCTAAAAAATTCATCAAATGGATATGTAAGACCCCACAAAAATTCTTAGCTTAATTCAGTCCTTTAAGCTTGTTAAGGGGGTCGCAGACTTAGAAAATTCTAGCTAAGTATTCAGACTTAGTGTTATTTTAGCCTTTGAAAGTGGGAAATATTATTTTCCGACCTTTAAATCCATTAGATGTTGATATTTGAGTTAATTCATGATCAAGAATGTCAATAGGTGTTCCCGAACAAGTTTTGGATTTTTCAAACTTTGTTTGAAGAACCTTTGGAATCCTAAACCAGTGAATCAATGTGATCTTTATGCGTCGCATCAACTATGGAATCGATAAATGTTTTCCCCAGCTCCCAGCATCCAATTCCAGTGAACCAACATGGTCTCAACGCGGCGCATTGGATGTCGCGTTGATACTAATGATGCGGTGCGTCGGCCTGCGCATCGATGGTTCAATTTATAGTCATTAAAGGGCACATCCTAAGGGTTAATTAAGTCTTTTTCCCCCGCCCTTCATCCCCCATAACATGAAATTTAGACCTTTTTAAGCAAAATATAATTATTGTTTCATAAATTTCTCAAGAATAAAAACCCTAGGTATATTAAATTCAAATTTAAGGCTCAAGATTCCACTATTAATTTCCTAAAATTCACCAACTAATGCATGTGAAGTGTTTATCCAAGGGTTCCTTCCACCCTTGGAGTCCAAGAAACCTTTTTAAAGTTCATGTAGAGAGATTTCATGATTTCCATGATTTGAATTAAAGTGTATTCATAATTTATTACAAGATTCATGTAGAGTTAATTGATATACATGCTTTATCAAGTGAATTCATGTTGAAACTATTGGAATTGTGTAATTGGAATTGAATCATGATGCCTACATATTATTTTAGCATTATGTGCATAAATTATGCCCCACAAGTGTTGGATGAACTGCCCATGTAAGTTGGATAGTGAAATTATATCAAGTTAGCATGTATGAAAGTGTTTTCTTGAATGCTCAAATGAATGAATGATGACTAAGTAGTTAGTTACTATGTCTCAATATTATGCCATGTCTTTTAAGTTTATGCTATCGAGTCCTAGGGTTATTTAATACCTTATAATTTAGCTGCTTGTCATGTGCCATGGTCAATCACCAAGAAGTATCAGTCATGTCACGATTAGTAGAATTCAGTCAGTTACAAAACTTAGGAAAACTTAGTGGACTCAAAATTGGTCTAGTTCAATTCAGTAAAATTAGTTCATTTTGGTTGTATAGTAGTATCAGAAATAGTCTAGTCTATCATAGTACAATTTAGAATTCAGTCCAGTGTCTATTCTGTTTATAGTAGGATTCATCATCGAGTGAACCTAAGGATAGGGACTCACCTGCCAGCCCAGGTTGAGACATTAACCTCCTAATTGAGGGTTGATGAGGTGATCTACCTGCTATTTGAGGGTACCACTATTCTCGATTAGAGCACCTATCAGATGAGGGTGACTCAGCACTTGTCCTTACTCATGGCATGGTATTGACACTCTTCCAACTAGGGTTATATGTTAGACCCAAAAATAGATAGAGAAGGGGTATGTTTGTCAGATGATTACTTCCCATAGTGTCAGTTTTAGATTCAGTCTTAGTATGGAACTCAATTCAGTTTCGCAGATTCAGTACTACCAGACACAGTTACTTAGCTCA
Organism: Capsicum annuum; assembly: GCF_002878395.1. Taxonomy (NCBI): domain Eukaryota; kingdom Viridiplantae; phylum Streptophyta; class Magnoliopsida; order Solanales; family Solanaceae; genus Capsicum; species Capsicum annuum. Next base: position 133,247,164 of record NC_061117.1, read on the forward strand.
GTATGGGACTCAATACAGTTCCATAGAATTAAGACTGTTAGATACAGTCATTCAGCTACTAGTAATTCAATATCATTATACTCAAATATCAATTACTCAGTATTCAGATTTAGTATTCAGATTTAGTAATCAGTGTTATTACAATCTAAGTACAGTTTACATAATCATGCATGTATTCTCATTCAGTCAATCTTATGATATTTAGTTAGTATTGTTCATGCATGTGAACCCATGCATTTTAGCCTATCTCACTAAGCATACTAGTACATTCAAAGTACTAACGCATATTTTTCTTTTCCGCTATGATGTCTTATATCATAGGTTCAGACATTTAGGCTCCCGAGCACCCTTAGCAGATTAGATTCTAAACATATAGAGTTAGTGGTAAGTCCTCATAGTTTGTGGATCTAATTATTTATTTAAGAATTTTAGTTCATATTTATTAGTCAAAGTTAGTTGGTAACTTGTCCCATCAATTCCACAGCTTAGACAGTTCAGACAGTTTAGAGGTATTTTAGACTAGAGTATTTTCAAACAGTTATTTATTTTTCAGTATTGATGTTCAATTTTGGTATTGTGAAACCATATTTAGTATAATTTACAATATTGAACCTTATGGCTAGTTTTCCACCTATTTTCTGCATATTTATCATTTTATTATCCAGTTATTATTACAGGTACCAGTCATGGGTTAGCTTGTGGTCCTTCAAGATTATAAACATTGTGTAGTGTCTGGGGTACAAACTCGGGGAATTATAAACTTTGTATCAGAGCCTAAGGTTCAACAGAGTCCTAGGAAGTCTAAAATCAGCATTTATTAAAGTCTTGTTCATAGGTGTGTTGCGCGCCACACTTATAGATAGGAGGCTACAACATATTTTAGGAAAAGTTTCCCTTCTTTCTATATTTATGTTGTTCGAGTGAGCATGAGCTCTAGTTAAACTCTCAGTATAATTCTTTCTCCTTTATTTACATAAATATGCCTCAAAATAGGACTAAGGGAAGAGGAACGAAAGAACAGCCAGAACCCCAGCTCGTCCAACCAGATCTACTGGATGAACACGTCTCCCACACTGAGTTTAGAGCAGTATTCACCACCCTAGCTCATTTTGTGGCAGCCCAGAATGAATGCTTAGCTACCATTCTAGCCAACTCAATGTTCGATACTACTTCTTTTAGGATTTGGGACTTCACCCGAATGAACCCTCCATTATTTACCGGGCCTAAGTCAGATGAGAACCCTTAGAAATTTCTTGAGCAGGTGCATAAGGTTACTGATATTATGGGGGTTATCGCTGTTGAGATTTTAGAGTTTGCCATATATCAGTTGTAGAATATGGTTTACTCATGGTTTAAAAAGTGGAAAATAGAAAAAGCCACAGATACAGGGCCCATAGAGTGAGATGAGTTTGCCAATTCTTTTGTGGATAGGATCTTCCTATCGGAGTTAAGAGAAGGAAAGGTTTTTAAGTTTATCAATATGAATTAAGGCGATATGGCAGTGAAAGAGTATTCTCTCAAGTTTACTCAATTAGCTAGATATGCTCCTTATGTGGTGGCAGACAACAGATCCTGAATGAGTAAGTTTATATCAGGGGTGTCTAGCAGCATAGTCAAGGAGTGTAGGACCACAATGCTTATTAAGGAAATAGACATATCCAGGATCACGGTCCATGCTCAGCAGATAGAGAAGCCTAAGAATAAAGAGAAGGAAAAGGAGAGCAAGAGAGCGAGAATCGATAGTTTCAACTTTTCTTAGCCTAAGTTAAAGGGTGGGAATCGTTCTCACTTCTGCTAGAAATCTTTAGTCCCAGTTCCATCCTCAGCCAGTGCTCATGTGCCAAAATTTAGAGATGGAAATAGGGATAGTGCACCAGCCCCTAAACCCCGGGACAGTGTTAGCAGTGCCCAAACCAATCCTCTTTGTCGAAAGTATGGTAGAAACCACCAGGGTATCTGTAGAGTGAGTAGCGATGTGTATTTTAGGTGTGGAAAGCCAGGCCACAGAGTCAGAGATTGTCCCTAGTTAAGTTCTCAGGGTCATAATAACCATTCCCCAGCTCAGTCTGGTCGCTTGAATCAATAGGGTGGCGCTTCTAGTACTACCAGCGGGCAATGCCAAAAACAAACTCTATGCTATTAAGTCCTGACATTATCAGGAGAGTTCTCCTGATACGGTCACTGGTACATTACAAGTTTTTCATTTGTATGTTTATGCTTTGCTAGATCCAGTAGCTTCTTTGTCCTTTGTTACTCAATACATAGCAGTTGGTTTTGAAGTCAGTCCCAAAATTCTAGAAGAGCCTTTCTATGACTATACCCCAGTGGGTCAATCTATCATAGTCAGGTGGGTATATAGGAACTGCCTAGTCATAACATCTCAAAAATTCACTTCAGTAGACTTATTCAAATTAGAGATGATGAATTTTGATATCATTCTCAGCATGGGTTGGCTTTATTCTTTATATGCCTCAATCAAATGCAAAAATAGAATTATCCAGTTTCAGTTTCCAAATAAACCCATCCTAGAGTAGAGGGGTAGTACTTCAGCACTTAGGGGTTAGCTTATTTCCTACCTAAGGGCAAGGAAAATGATATCTATGGTATACGTCTACCATCTCGTTCGAGTCTAGGACTCTATTTTAGAAAACCCTACTCTTGAATTAGTATCAATAGTATGTGAATTTCTAGATATGTTTCTCAAAGATCTTTGCAGGATTTCACCTGAAAGGGAAATTGACTTTGGACTAGACCTTCTTCTAGATAATCAGCCCATATCTATCCCACCATATAGAATGGCACCTGCAGAACTCAGAGAATTAAAAGACCAATTAAAGGATCTCCTAGATATGGGGTTCATTAGAACTAGCGTGTCCCCGTGAGGGGCACCAGTTTTATTCGTTCATAAGAAAGATTGTTCCCTAAGATTGTGTATTGACTATCATCAGTTAAATAAATTCACAGTCAAGAACAAGTATCTACTTCCAAGAATCGATGACTTATTTGACAAATTTCAAGATGTCTGTTACTTCTCTAAGATAGACCTCAGATCAGGCTATCACTAGCTTAGAGTCAGGGAATGTGACATCCCAAAAATAGCTTTCAGAACTCGATATGGTCACTTCAACTTTTTAGTCATGTCCTTTGGTCTTACCAATGCCCTAACAGCTTTCATGGACTTGATGAACCGTGTGTTCAAGCAGTACTTGGACATGTTCATCATAGTATTCATGTATGATATTTTTGTCTACTCTCGTAGTGAACATGATCATGCATACCATCTTAGAATAGTACTATAGACTCTCAGAAATTATCAGTTATTTTCCAAATTTAGAAAGTGCAAATTTTGGCTAAGTTCAGTAGTTTTTCTCAGCCATATAGTTTTTGGGGATAACATTAAGGTTGATCTCCATATGACTTAAGTAGTAAAAAACTGGCCCAGATCTATCTCTTCTTTAGATATCAGGATTTTCTTGGGTTTGGCCAGCTATTACCAAAGGTTTTTAGAGGGATTCTTATCTATTGTATCCCCTATGTCTAGACTGACTCAGAAGAAAGTTAAATTCTAGTGGTCAGATTCTTGTGAAAAGAGTTTTCAGGAGTTCAAGACTCGACTCACTACAGCTATAATTTTGACCCTACCAGATGGTTTAGACGGCTTTGTTATGTATTATGATGACTCCTAAGTGGTCTTGGGGTATGTTTTGATGTATATAGGTAAGGTCATAGCCAATGCCTCTAGATAGCTTAAACCCTATGAGAAGAATTACCCTACTCATGATCTTGAGTTAGCAGCAGTAGTTTTTTCTTTAAAGATTTGGAAGAACTATTTGTGTGGTGTGCACATAGATATGTTCACTAACCATAAGAGTCTGCAGTATGTATTCTCTCAGAAAATCCTAAACCTCTATCAGAGAAGGTTGTTGGAGTTATTAAAAACTACGACATGAGTGTTTTGTATCATCCGGGCAAGGCCAATATAGTGGCCAACACTCTCAGTAGAATTTCTATAGGTAGTATTGCTCATGTCGAGGATAGTAAGAAGATATTAGCACAGGAAGTTCATCAGCTAGACCGACTAGGTGTCCTCTTAGTCGATTCAACAGAAGGAAGTGTATGGGTACATAGTAGTTTAGAGTCATCCCTAGTTTCCGAAGTGAAGGAAAAGCAGGATAGGGATCCCAGTCTGGTCAAGTCAAAAGAATCAGTCAAAGATCAAAAGGTAGAGGTTTTCTCCCAAGGGGAAGATGGTTTTTTGCATTGTTAGGGTCGACTATGTGTGCCAGGTGTAGATGACTTGAGGTAGTGAATCCTTATAGAAGCGCATAGTGCACATTACTCTATTTATCAAGGGGCCAGTGTTATGTATCATGATTTGCATGAGATATACTGGTTGAGTGAGATGAAGAGAGATATTGCAGAGTTTGTGGCTAAGTTCTCAACATTTCAGCAGGTTAAGATTGAGCATCAAAAACCTAGTGGGTCCATGCAGGAGTTCAGCATTCCCACCTGGAAATGGAAAGAAGTAAACATAGACTGTGTGATGGGTTTACCTCGCACTAGTCGTCAACATGATTCAGTTTTGGACATTGTAGACAAGATGACCAAATCAGCATATTTCCTACCAGCCCATACCTCTTACTCAGTCGAGGATTACGCTAATTTTATGGTGTTCCATTGTCCATTATCTCAGATAGAGGTACCCGGTTCACCACTCATTTTTGGAAAGCATTCCAAAAGGGTCTTGGTACCCGAATTCACCTCAGTATAGCCTTTCATCCTCAGACAGATGGTCAAGTAGAAAGGACCATTCAGACTTTATATTATATGCTATGAGCATGTGTGATATACTTTAAAGGTATTTGGTATGACCACTTGCCTTTGATTGAGTTCGCATACAACAACAGCTATTATTCCAGTATTCAGATGGCTCCGTTTGAAGAACTTTATGGGAGAAGGTGTAGATCTCCTATTGGTTGGTTTGAGGCGGTGAGGCTATAGTGGTAGGGCCTAACTTCGTATTTGATACGTTAGAGAAATTTTAGTTGATCAGGAGAAGGCTTAAGACAGCTCAGAGCCAATAGAACTCATATGCAAATGTGCATAGAAAAAATCTTGAGCTTGATATTGGTGAGTGTGTGTATTTGAAAATCTCTCCTACCAAAGGATTGAAGCAATTTTTCAAGAAGGGGAATCTCAGTTCCCTATATGTCGATCCTTAACAAATTCTCATCCTTTTTGGAAAGTTAGCTTATGAGCTTGAGTTTCCCTTAGAATTATCTTTAGTCTATCGAGTGTTTCATGTATCCTTGCTAAAGAAATTCATAGGAGACCCATTAGCCGTAGTCCTTATATAGGGCATAGATATTCAGAACAGCCTCTCTTATGAAGAGATTTCAGTCGAAATCCTTAATTATCAAATTCACAGACTGAAGAACAAAGAAGTCCCTTAAGTCAATGTTCTTTGGAAGAATCAGTCCATTGAGGGAGCTACTTGGGAAGTAGAAGCAGATATGCGAACCATGAATCCTCACCTCTTCACTGGAAACTTATATTCAGATCAAGGTAATAGTTTTCTTTAAGCTTATTCAGTTTTATGCTCAGATTTTCTAGTATAAACATGGTATCAATTACTATTTCTTATTCAGTCATATGTTCATGAGTCAGTTCAGTCATGTATTCATGCATCAGATATGCATGTTCAGAATGAAATTCAATATTTTTGAAAGGTCAGTCAATTACAGATGTTCATGTTCAATAAGTAAGTTTAGTCTACCAGTATTCTCATCTTTGTCAGTCTTATTCAAGGATGAATGTTCCAAAGGGGGAGATAATGTAAAACCCCACAAAAATTCTTAGCTTAATTCAGTCCTTTAAGTTCTTTAAGGGGGTCCCAAACTTAGAAAATCCTAGCTAAGTATTCAGACTTAGTGTTATTTTATCCTTCAAAAGTTGGAAATCTTATTTATCAACCTTTACATCCATTATATGTTGATATTTGAGTTAATTCATGATTACAAATATCAATATGTGTTCCCGGACAAGTTTTGAATTTTTCAGACCCCGTTTGAAGCACCTTTGGAATCCTAAACCATTGAATCTATATGATTTAATGCGTCACATTATCTACATGCTGATAAATGTTTTCCTTATATCCCAGGGTCTAATTCCAGTGAACCGACGTAGACTCGACATGGTGCATTGGATTTTGCGTTAATGCCAATAATGCAGCATGTCGGCTTGCCCATCAATGGTTCAGTTTACAGTCATTAAAAAAGTCGCATCCTCAAGGTTAATAAATTCTTCTTCCCATGCCCTTCAGGCCCCATAACATGCAATTTAGCCCATTTTTCGCAAAATATAATCATTCTTTCACAAATTGCTCAAGAATAAAAATCCTTGGTGAAATAAATTCAAATTCATGGCTCAAGAATCCACTGTTAATTTTTCAAAATTCACTTACTAAGGTATGTAAAGTGTTCATCAAGGGTTCCTTCCTCCCTTGGAGTCTAAGAAACCCTTTTATAGTTTATGTAGAGTGATTTCATGATTTCCATGATTTGAATTAAAGTGTATTCATGTTTTATTACAAGATTCATGTAGATTTAATTGATATATAGGCTTTATCATGTGAATTCATGTTAAAACTCTTGGAATTTTGTAATTGGAATTGAATCATGATGCCTACATGTTGTTTTATCACTATGTGCATATATTGTGCCCTACAAGTGTTTGATGATTTGCCCATGTGAGTTGAATAGTGAAATTATATCATGTTAGCATGTATACAAGTATTTTCTTGAATGCCCAAATAATTGAATGATGACTAAGTAGTTAGTTACCACGTCTCAAGATTATGGTATGTCTTTTAAGTTTATGCTATTAAGTCCTAGAGGTATTTAATACCCAACAATTTAGCTGCTTGTCTAGAGCCATGGTCAATCACAGAGAAGTATCAGTCAGGTCACGATTAGTATAATTCATTCAGTTACAAAACTTAGGATAAACTCAGTGAACTCAGAATCAGTCAAGCTCAGTTCAGTAAAATCAGTTCAGTTCAGTTATACAGTACGATCAGTAATAGTTGATTCTAGCCTAGAACAGTTTAGAATTCATTCCAGTATCTATTCAGTTGGGAGTAGGAGTCAGCACCAACTAAACCCAAGGATAAGGACTCACCTACCAGTAGAGAGTAAAATCTATAGAAAAAGTCCTTGCATTCTAGAACTACGTAGCCAGTGTTGGTTGAGACATCAACTTGCCAGTTGAGGGTTGATGAGGTGATCTACCTGCCAGTTAAGGGTACCACTATTCTTGGTTAGAGCACCTGCCAGATAAGGGTGACTCAGCACTTATCCTTACCCGTGGCACGGTATTGACACCCTTCAAACTGGTGTTACAGGTTTTACCCCAAATCAGTTAGAGAAGTGGCATGTTTGTCAGATGATTACTTCTTACAGTCTCAGTTTTAGATTATGTCCTAGTATGGAACTTAGTTCACTTTTGAAGATTTAGTACTGTCAGACACAGTCACTAAGATTAGTATAGGACTTTGTATAGTTCCACAGAATCAAGACTTTTAGATGTTGTTATTCAGTTACCAGTAATTCAGTATCAGTATACTCAGATATCAGTTACTTAATATTTAGATTTTGCATTTATTTTTATTACAATCTCAGTATAGTTTACATATTCATGCATGTACTCTTATTCAGTCATACTCATGATGTTTAGTTAGTATTTTTCATGAATATGAACCCATGCATTTAAGCCTATTGCACTAAGCATACTAGTATATTCAAAGTACTGACGCATGCATTTATTTTGCGTTATGATGTCTTATATCATAAGATCAGACACACAAGCTCCCGAGAACCCTTAGCAGATTAGATTCTCATCATACAAAGTTAGTGGTGAGTCTTTATAGTTTGAGGACGTGATTATTTATTTAATAATTTCAGTTCACTTTTTCAGTAGTCGATGTTAGTTGGGGACTTGTCCCATCAACTCCACATCTCAAACAGTTCAGACAGTTTAGAGGCTTTTCAGACTAGAGAGTTTTCAGACAGCTATTCAACTTTCAATATTGATGTTCAGTTTTGGTATTTTGATACCATATTCAGTATTATTTATAGTATTGAACCTTATGGCCAGTTTTCTATCGATTTTCTGTATATTTTTCATATTATTATCCAGTTAATGCAGCAGATACCAGTCCTGGGTTAGCTTGTAGTCCTTTGGGATAATGATCATTATGTAGCATCTGGGGTACAGACTCAGGGCGTTACAGGACATTTACATCCTCAAAGGCTTGACCTCCCTACAATTCTTTCATTTTCAACATATGAAGCATGAAGCTAGTCATATGGAAGACTTCATTCCCATTAGTTGGTGGGATGCGGATTGCACTTGCTTTTGCTGCTTTATTTAGTGGGCCCTTATCATCTAGAGAGGCATCAAATAGGCTCATGTTTCTGCGCTATCACTCATTTTTCCGTTAACACTCTAATCACCTAAAAAGGGAATAAAAAATAAAGAATAAAGTAAATGATATCACTCCAGGTATTCCAAAGTAAGAATCACACCGCTCAAGTGAAATCTGTATTTAACTCCCCGACAACGGCACCATTTTGATAATGCTCAACTCACTCCCATAATTTAAGGGTGATGCTATCATTGTCAAGTAACCCAATTTAAATTGAGGTCAAATCTCAAGGAGTGAATTATAGACTTCAAGCCCTATGGATGCTCAAATTACTACATGTTTACCCGAAATGATAATAAATAAGACATGCAAAATAGAATGGGGGGATTTTGACTTAGAGGTGATTTGTCAACAAACAAAGAATGGATGCAATACATATTATTTTAAGATCAAAAATAGAGAGGGTATTGGGATCATGTCTACCTAGAGGTTAAGAAAGCGGGTTTATGTACAATTTTTCATGAGTTTTAGTTGTTGATCAAAGGATAGGCTAGGTCAAAAGTCATTGTAGTTAATCTTTCTATAAAACTACAAAAATTTCACCCATTGGCTCTTTTGAGAAACTAACCAATGTGCAATTAGTAATCACCCAAAACCTCAAAAAAATATCCCTATCTCAAGAATGATGCTCTTGACATGGTTTACACTTCAATTGCACTTATTTCTGAGATTGCAAAAGGTAGAAAAGCATAGAATTAATTATTCACCATTGTCTTGTCCCCTATAACCCTTTTTCGAGGATGTTATGGGTTAAATAATGTTTATCTTCATTACGTTTTTGAGGATGATAAACAGTTTCTAGAGTTTTAGGTTTTCACCCATCAAACGCATTGGGAGATTTGAGTTTTCACCCATCAAATTCCAACTAGTAAGCTCAAGCAATGGTGGAATCCATACTCAACAACTAAAATCAGGCAAACACAACAACACCCACACAAAATTACAGTTTAGTTCAACATAATTCCAAGACTAAATTACTTAGCTACTCATGAAGAAAATAAAGAGAAATATACCTTGGGGATTTCCCAAAACATCCATTCTTTATGAAACCACTAAGAAATTAATCCTCCAAGAGTAGTTACACACATACCCAATTAGGGTTTCCATCTTTCCAATCAAAAAATAGTTATGAGGTAAGAAATACCCGAAGAAAAAAAGGTGTTTTCTTATATATGGTTTGGGATTCTTCTAAGTACTTTTACAGATCAACCCCTGGGTATATTCCCCAGTGAACCGCAATCGCGTGTGACTGTCTATGGCCCCGTCCATACGACTGCAGTTGTGTGCTACAACTGCATTGTATTAACTATGTTAACTGACCACAACTGGGGATTGAGGACCACATTCATGGTAACGGAGAATGATGTAGTCCACGTTTTCAGCTGCACTCTTTTTTTATCCCTTTTTATCATTTTCAGGCCCAATGCACATCTTTTAATCTACTCAACTTTAGGCCTACAAAGTATGGATATTAGTGTATTTTATCACCAATTTGTCTCATTCATTTATTTGAAACAAGGTAATGTTCACAAATGTTTAGTGAGAATGAGTGTAAAAGTCACCCCTCAGGGGGCTATTCATAGTAAAAAACTACTGAACCACATGGATTCCAACTGAACTTCAAATTCTACTTGGTTGATTAATTCAGGGGTGGTGTTGGAATATAATATTAGATGATCTCCAATTTCATATGGTAATTGAAGTCAATTAGGATGAAACTAGGTGTAATTCAATCCTTATTCCTGGCAATGATTCCCACAAAAGCAAAACTTCACTAGACCGAGGCCCATTGCTATAGGGACTACACTGTATAAGAGAATAACTAAGGCAATTGCCAATAGTTTCTATTGAAAGACAGGCTAGCTCTTTAAAATTGGTGCCCTCCTGATCTTATTTTGATAGTAAGAGATAATTATAACTATCCCAAGGAGGTTTACTACTTAGCTGATAGATTAGGTGACCAGCCATGATCACTAAACTCACCAAAGCAGTAAAATATGAAAATTAGAATCATAGATTTCTATATGCTTAAGGAAAATGCGATTTGTTGAGTAGGATACAAAAGTGTATTTATATACAATGGAAAGCCCCTATAATCCATGGATGACCAGTGGAGTTCATAAAAGAAAGCAAAGAAAGGTCTATGACAAAGTTGTCATCTCTCTCGATATGTCTACTTATTGGCTGGGTACAGATAACACTGTAATAATAACAAATATAGATAGAGATACTCTTTGTTCTGAATTGATTAAGATGGAGTGGACCTATGAAAAAACACACCTTATTCATGCTTCACACAGCAACTTGCCGGTCAATATTATATGTCTATGCTAATCTTGGTGATCTATTTTTGTTGGCCCCTTTAAGCATATGTGATATAATAATTCTTATCTTAGAAGAGAAGTATACATTTTCCCTACTTAAGTTATTAAGTATTCCCAAAGATGAGGCAATTTATGTTTACATTGAAACTTTAGGTCAGCCAGGGAACAATGATCATAAATGGGTTTTTTGTCTTGGTGAAAGGGACGCTCTCCTTTTAATCGCTCTGGTGTATATGTTGAATAGTTAATATATGCATTCATTTATATTTTAGGATTAGTCATGTGGTTTTCCTAGATATCACCGTAAGTTCTTTGCCAAATTAGGTGGAGTGGGGAAGAAACTAACTATTTTTATCTTGAATCATGCACCCTCACAAGGTACTATTCCTCATAAAAGAATTTTACGAAAGTTGGCACCCTTGGTGCATGACAACTACGTAATATCCTTAGTTTCATACTATTTCAAGATACCAATGACCAAAATGGAATTAATTATTTTATTATGAAAGTTGGGATCCTACACGCTGGGTTAATCACTATGGTCTAATACAATTTGATGTTGAATGATTTCGATCGGGGATTTAAATAGCTATACTATAGTCTTTCTTATTATAGTTACTTGGCTAATTGTTGCGTATTATTTCCATTGTTTAATATCTAAAGCGAGAAACATTGTGTAGAAAAAATGAAGAGTATCCTCTTAGAGTTAGGTCTTGATGGGGATATCATAACTATTCTACCTGGTGGGGGTACCCATGTGACTCATGGTGGGCGTTTGATTATTATAAGTCTAAATTATGTTCTTCACATTCCTGAATAGTCAACATTCTTTGTTTAGTTCAATTTGTAGTCAATATGTTTTATTCAAAAAGGAACCTATGCAACAAAAGGAAATCCTTTTTTTAGAGAGCTAATGCCTTAAGACAGATCCTAATAGTAGTTGTCACCTACTTCAATGAGTTGTGGCTCAAAAAATAAAATTTTGATTGGTATATTCCATCAAGAGAAATCCATATCTATATATAGAAAGTAAAATTAAAATGGTATCCAGGTGCTCACATTTTCCTTGGTATTCTCAGACCCAATCACCCATTAAAGAAATATCCTTAGGTCTTAAGTCTATAGCTCCGTAACTTGTGTCGCCTACATAGAGTAGAAAAGAATGATTTGAATGAATATCTCAATGTTTAAGATAAAATTAATGAGGGGAACAATCGACGAAGAGAGTATTCTCAAAGAGAAAATTGTGATGGAAAAGCGTGAGGAGAATTCTCAAGTCGAGATATGCAAAATAAAAACACTTCATGGGAGATGGTATTCTTTGTTTTAGGTCTTAATAGATTCTTCTATCGATTGAAGTTATTATACTAGTTGATAAAATATTTTCTTAATGCCTTTAGGGGATATGAAGAGAGCCCAGTTTGAGGCCCTCTTTTAGAAAAAAAATTGTACAAAAAGAGGGCTTGGGGTATATATTCTATACAAATTGATGATGGTTTATCATAATCAGAAAAAAGATCAGTCTCGCTCAAGATAAATAGATGATACTTATGGAAATAGATTTTTATAGGGTCTATCTTAGCTCGAAGTAAAGAACAACCAATGTTAGAGCCCCAAAGAATATGGATTCAAATTAGTTAATATTTGACAAAGAACCTAACGGAATTTAACAAGCAGTAACCAAAATAAATGTTTTCCAAAATGGTGTCAACCGGTAATAGAATGTAGGTATATAATTGATGCCATAAAATCCAAAATATTGGGATGGAGTTCATGGTACACTATCTTAACCTTCAAGGTCAGATAGTGCTACAGTGAATATGAATCTACTATCTATCTCAAAATTAGACTCACAAAATACTAACACTATTATTCGCGTGCCCCTTTTTAATTTGTGTTATTTCATTATACACTATCAAAACTTGCTTCTTAGTGATATGTGGGAAGAGAATTTCATTATTCAGCACCCCTTACCCCCCTGAGACTTCAGTTACAAACTCTTACTTCTTGGTCTAACTTGGACTAATCCCTTAGCAGGCATGAAATTCCTACTAACCAGATAGAAAGTAGGTTTTCACTCACTACTAAAGCACTATTTCACCTCCACTATATTTGATGTAACGAGGTTTTAGTCCTTACGGGGGAAACCCCTAGCCAGATTCAATCCTAAGGGTCAATCTAGCCTTTAAAACTAGTAACAATAGTAGTCATAGTCTAAGTTCCTTCTTTATATGAGACTTTCTTAGGATATCAAAATTTCTCTCCTTCACTAAGAAAGTTATCCAGAAAGCAAGATCTTTGATTGATGTTCGTGAATAAGGATGATCAATGTTAGCTGCTTGGAGCTTTCTCAATAGCTAAATTGAACTGCCCCACTCTTAGCTTAAGTTTTTGATTAATGAGGCATCCCTTATTTTATCTTACATTGGACTAAGCGACAATCCTTAATATGGAGAAGACCTTTTCATTCTTCTCCTTTAATTCCAGTGGATAATTACACTAGGGATGGAATGCTCTTTTACTATGTATGTGGATTACTTGGTCAATTACCTGATTGCACTAGTCTCATAGCCATATCTTTAGTGTCCCGCCATTCCTTCTTGCAGGAAATATAACTCATTCAAAGGTAGAGCTCTTAGAGTCCTACTTAAAGTTAAAGGTAGTTCTTTAGTTAAAGCAAGGAGAGAAAAAACTGAGGGAAAAAAAACCTATATTCTTATGTAGGATAGGAATAAAGGCTACTAAGATCAGAACTCTCAACCTAAGTACTAAGTAACCAATGAATGGGGATGCCAATCTTACACAGAAAATACCACTATCTAAAGTAACCTTACAGGGAGGCTGCATATATCATTCTAAGATATCAATATGAGAAAGAAAACAAACCTATAACCTTACTGTAGTGTCTTGTAGACTTGCTTTGATATGGAAAGCTCAAGTGAAAACCTATTAAAACTGTGGCCCTCTCCCATCTACTACTCAACCTTAAGTAACTACAGTTAGGAGGATCCATCAAATAGATTAATGACTTTCTTTGGTCATATAAGAGGTAGGGCCTCCTCCAATTGACCCTAACTTTCATTATTGAGCTAAAGGAGTTCCCTAGCCCTTCAAGTTTATACGTTGTTCCCTCTATGATGGCATTCTTTTTTCTCATCAACTTTACAGTATTATCTGTGCTAGTTTGATCTTTTGAATTATGGTTTCTGATTGGATTGGTTATAAGTCTACCATACTCTACCATACTATAAGAAAAGAATGCATGTTCATCTAGACATTAAAAAGAAAAGTCAAACCTAATATGGTGTCAACAGTTGACTCACCTGAGGACCTAACTAGCTTTAACCAAGTTTTTGGTAGGCTAGGAAGCATTTCTTTTACTCTTCTATGACTATTAATTGTTTTAATCCGTGCAAATATTTTTGTCTTTCATCTTTTCTTTTATGTATCAAGCGATTTTGGAAATAAGGTTCCCGATTAGCTTTGTATAAAGAATCCTATCTTTCTAGTCCTAAGTGAGCCATAGATTATAAGTGAGCTTTCCAGGAGTAGAGATCGAGCGTCCAAATACCAATGGATCAATTTGTTTTTATTTAATATAATTATTCAAAGGATAAAGCAGAACAGATGCTTCTCGCAAATAGTAACTATCCATAGCGAGAGAGATCCCTTGTCTTTGTTGCCTACCTCTCTATAGAAATAGAATAGAATGATAGAATCCCTAACTTATAGCAACTATAATTATCGAATCAAGTCTCTTCTCTTTAGATCAGTCCATCCGTAGTTTAGGAATTCTGGTTAATTTTTCCTAAATATAACCTTCCCCTCTCATAAAGAGAGTTTCTTGTTCCTTTTCTAAATAGGATAATGAACAACACTGACATGAATTCAATACTAATAAAAAAGGTAAACACGATGCTAAAAGATACCAAAGAAGGTTCAAATAGCGCCAGTGGAAGGCCTTCAGATAGTTATCACTTTGCATGAGCTTTAAAAGCAAGAGAGATCGAGTCACTAAGAAGAGAATTAGATCCTAGAGCAAAAGAGATTATGGAAGTTGTCCCATGGGTCAACCCTGAATCAATTTCTCAAGCTAATCTATTCGAGCTGTTGAAAGCAGTATAACTTCATGCGTGAAGCATAATGCGTATGAGACAGATCTCCTTTTTTCAATTCGGGAAAGAAAATCCTAATATCAGGTAAGATAGGATCATTAGAATATGAAACTGCCTAAAAATAAAACTATATCAACAAGAGGAATCATATCATATTCATCGATAAGCCACTCGCGGCATACTGATTGGAAATCATCTGCAAGAAGGTCTTCCGGCACATGCATACTACTAATCAATTCTTTTGTAATTTGTGATCAAATAAAACCTAGGAAGATTTTTACGACTACATAACGTACCTCCCATACCAAGGAAGGAAAGTCGCAGATCAATATAGTTATCAACCCTTTTTATATAGTTATTGATAGGTTCTTTTGTGGCTCTTCACTCCAACCCGAAAGTACTCTATGAGCCCAACATATTTAACGTGGACCCTTTATTATAGAATATAAAGAAATTGGTATAGAGATCCACTAAGTACCCTCAAACTAGAGGACATTGTAGGTTAAATCTAGAAAATTTGAGAGATCTTATAAAAGACAACTCGAAGATCCCCTGAAAGAACATCGTAATAGGTAGCTTGAAGGTGCTATAGAATTTAAAGAGCCTCATCTTCTATAATAGCCTGAATATGATCTATTATGTTCCACTCTATAGGTAATTTTCTATCTCTGAGTTGTAGCAACTATGAACTATTTTTCCAGATGTCATCAAATAACTGTGCTAACTCAGCTGTAGAACTTTCCGCGTCTAACCTAGTTGAACTAGTAGATAAGGTGATACTAATAGAAGAAGGGGACAGAGAATTCAAACACTACATAAAGTATAGATCACTTGCAGTGGGTAGAAGAAAATCGTTTTGCATGGGTTTGGTTCATTCTTTGACTGCTCTGCTCCCAAAAGAGAGAGACTAAATTTCTTCCAAATTCCCTATACGAGTAGTATAGAAGTATAGAGCATGTTGGTTTATTGTTGACCAATGGAAAACATGTAAAAAGGAGAAAGTTTTTAAACCAATTGACTGGTGTTGGCAGATAAATTCAGTCTTTAAGACCCCATAATGTAAGAAAGTCGTAGAGTGCATAAGCCACTTTAAATATATGGGCGAATTTCTTATGGTAGTAATTACGAGTGAGAAAGTAGGGGGCGGTAACTAAAAAGAAAGCCATACTGACCGCAATTTTAGGACTAGGTTGACTTTGTTTCATTTTTGTTATAGAAAGTGATAGTTATTTTGTTTAGTACGAGATCAATTTACACCTCGTAGTGCTTATACCTCTCACCTATCAAAGTTCTGTTCAAAAACCTCATCCTAGAACTTGTATAGAGAAGGATTTCTCGTGGCTTAGCAGTTATTCCATACCAACTTAGTTGCTCGGTACTGTTATTGGTATAACAAGTAGTGCACCATAGTTTATCCCAATCCATTTCTCTCGTACTAGGGTTGGCTCTTTCCTTCTCTCCATTTCACGCCAATGGTAGATAGGAACTAAACTGTCTCACGACGTTCTAAACCAAAATCATGTACCACTTGAATTAGCGAACAACCAAACCCCTGGGACCTTCTTTAACCCCAAGATATGATGAATTGACATCGAGGTGCCAATCGAATCTGTCGATAAGAGCTCTTGGGAGTCATCATCCTATTATCCCTGATGTACCTTTAATCCATTGAGCAAGAGCCCTTCCACACAGGACTCCCATTTCACTATGGCCGACTTTTATCTCTGTGTGACCAGTCGGTCTCACAGTCACATAGGCTTAAACCATTATTCTCACGAGTAGAATCTTAGCTTGAGCCGACCTTTGGATACTTCCGCTACTCTTTATGAGGCATCCGCCCCAGATAAACTACCCATCTCACAGTGTCTTTACTCCTTCTGAATGATTAGTGTGGAAGTTAGGCATACTTAGATAAAGAAGTGATCTTTCAATGTTGGTCATTGTGTGTTACCACCTCCCACCTACCCTACATATTTGATTGAGGTTGTCACTATGAATCTATAGTTAAGGTGCACGGGGTCATACCGTCTAGCCTTTAGTACTCCACTTTTTCACGGAGAATTCAATTTTATCAGGTCCATGTCAGAGACGGTGGGGCAGTCGTTACATAATTCGTACGGGTTACTATTTATGCAACGAGGAATTTTTCTACCTTAGGACAATTAGAGTTACTATTGTCATTTACTGGGGCTTCTATTTAAAACTTATAACACTTCTCTTTCTGACCTTCCAGTACTAGGAAGGTGTCAGACTCTATACATCATTTGACCACTTAGCAGAGTCCTGTGTTTTTAATAAACAGTCGCTACCCCCTGGTATGTGCTGCTTTTCTAATCAAAATATAGGAGAGCACCCCTTCTCCTGAAGTTACTAGGTCATTTTATCAAGTTGCTTTGACATGGTTCTCTCAAGCACCCTAGTATACTCTACTTTTTCACCTATCTCAGTTTGGGTTATGGTCAGATCACCGAGAGGATCGCACTCCCAATTAAAAGTTTTTTCCTAGAAGTTTCAACCTTGTTGATTAGGACAACAGTCGTGACAATAAATAGACTCATGACTATGGCAGACTAGTATGCTCTACTCTCTCGTGACCCCTACTATAATTAAAACACTAAAGGACCCCACTGAAGATAGGTCACCAAACTACGACTGAGAGTTTTACCTTTTGAAGCACCAGTCGCGTAGGGAGATCAGGCTTGATGAGCCAAAAAGGCTTTGATGACTCAAGGTTCATATTAGGGAAAGTATAGTGAGGAGAAGAGGGGGCATCCTCGCCCCAAACATCTAATTCACTCCAACAGACAGGAATGGTTTTGTAGTCATAGTAACTTTGTCACTTTTGTGTACCCATCAGACTAGGACCTTTTGAGGGTTCCTTTGGGACAGATTCACTCTTCGTAGATTGAATAAACACAAAAAACCTTCCACTGGTAGGCGATCTATTTTTTATAGGGATTTTTGTTACTCATGCCAACTTCTCACTTTTGATATCTCCAGGTCTTTTCACCAAAAACATTCTCTGATTGACAGAATATTCTGCTACTAACACTTGAAAAAGAAGCTTTCCAATAAATCACTTGATGCCTGAAACATTTTTGGTCGCTTGGAGCTAGACTAGTGAGCTACTAAATTTTCTTTAAAGGATGGTTACTTCTAATTCCACCTTCTACTTGTCATCGCTTGATCACTTACTTTTCTATTAATTGATTGCTTAGGGACCTTACCGTGTGATCTAGATTGTTTCCCACTCAACTTTGGATCTTAGCACCCAAAAACTCTATCTGTACAAATGATCTAGGCCTATATTCAGAGATCTAGGACTGTATTCGGAGTTTCCCTGTGGTTGGTAAGGTGGAATGAGGCTACTCTAGTCTATTGAGTGCTCTACCTCAGGCCATCTACATCATACGCTCTACTAAAATAGATTTAGCAGAAAACCAACTATATCCGATCATGGTTGGCCTTTCAACCTTAGCCACAAGTCATCCCTCTAATTTTCCACATACATGGGTTTGGCCTTCCAAGGAATGTTAGAGCTCTCTTAAACCTGCTCATGGCTAAATTGGTTGATTTTGGATTAAATAGAAACAACTAGAAGATTCCACCTCTAGAAAGTGCCTACACCTAATGGCTTAAGCTGTTTTTCCCATTTCTTTGCTAACCTAAAATGCAAAAGGTAGGCCGTTAGACTAAGTGCCCTATAAATAAAGTAAAGGCTCTAAGCTCTTCTTCTTTGACTGATTATTCATATCAGATCTTAGGTTCTCTATTGCACTCCATAAATAGTGTTCTTTTTGCCTTTCCTTCATGGTACTTGTATGCTATCGGTCATTAAGGAATACATAGTCTTATAGGGTAGTCCCCCTTTCTCTCATAAAAATGATAAGAATTCAAACACACCTTATTTTACTAAGAAGGATCAAACCATGGGAACGAATCTATAAGGCTATCACCTTCTTTGGCCAAATCTTCAAATCTTTTCACAATTATAGTTCACTGCACCCGCTCCATTAAAGGAGGTTGCTCGAAAGCTTACCTAATTATTAGAGAAAGGTTTGGAATGAAGTAGCTTGCCTAAAATGATAGGAACCTTAACCAACGTTTTGGATTTTGGATTTATCTCCCCAAACTAAGTAAGGGGGCCATTAAGCTGTAACTTGCTGCTGAAAAACATTGCTAGGCTAGCACGACTCGCTTCACTTTTCAAGCTCTACCCCCTTACTCAACCTCAACATCTATAAAAAAAAAAAACCTTTATCCTTTTTAAAATAAGGTAAGCTTTGAAGCCATAGCTTGCTGGTTTTTCCATCATCCAATCCACAACAAATCAAATGAAACCTGGTGAAAAACAGTGATCACTTTGTTGGATAACGAAGTTACTCTCCTAAAATGAGAGGAACGAAGCTTCTTGTTTGTTTTTCTTCAAACCCCCAATCCGCTCTTGCTTGCCTCTGCTAACGGGGTCTTGGATTATTTCCCTTACTTTAGCTACTAAGATGTTTCAGTTCTCTTAGTTTGAAAACTCCAAAGAGCACAGACTAGACATGAAACTTGGATACAGTTTCCCATTGGAGATCCATATCTCCCCATGGCCTTTCACCTCTGAAAGCATCCTTCTTTATCAATGCTCGGGCATCCATATAATGCATCTTTTTTTATCTTGTACCCTATTTAGGCTTGCGAAACATAGGCTATACAAGTGGTACACTTCACACCAACCTAATATCGATGATAAATGAAAAGCAAGTACATCCTTAATGGCCACTATTCCTGACGTGAACGGCTACTTTCTTAGAACTAATTCATAGGCAATTTCTATTAGTTAGACTTCATACACTATATAAACAAATAGTTAAAGCATGCTATAGAAAGTAGAAAATGAATGCATTGACTATTGAGTGCAAAACCATAAATAAATGACTATGGGTATGTCAAGTGCGCTTAAAGTCAACTAGAACTAGAAGGTATGCCAATATTTCCACCCCTTTTACTGTGAAAAGTTCCAAATAGGCACACGCTAGTTTAGAGTAGAAGGATTAAAATCCATTTGATAGGTTGGAAAGGCGCTCTAAGTTCGAATTTAATAGTGCCAAAAATGGTCATCTGTGCTCCACAACTACTGGTGTCATTGCCCTGCAAAGAGGTGAAACTAACAAAGACTGAATACTAGCCCTATTTTGTAGATAGGTTGGGACCAGTCTCTTATGGTTCTCAGTCCTCTTTTGTTAAGACACCTTTTAAAAAGATTTTTCCCATATCAGAACAATACCTACTACACTAGATTTAGCTAATACAGGTGCGAAAAGAGATTCCCCAATAGATTCTATAGATTCAAATTTGGATTCCCCTACGCATAAACATATGGATAGGGATGCCAATCTAGATGAAGGTTGAAATGATTATTTAAATGATCCATAAACCATCATCAGGATAAACAAGCAAGGATTTCACCCTCTACTTATGGGAATGCTACTTCGAGAAGTGCTACTACAAGATAAACTAGATATATTGTGAGATAAACTTGATATTTTCCTATGGATTGGACCCTTTCACTAGAGAACTCAAACGGGGAAAAAATTCTTCAACGTAGTCACAAAAAGGTGGTCTACGACCATTAAGGGGTTTAAAAGAAAGAAATAAATGTGTTTGATCTAGGTCTTGTTTCATGTAGGTTTATAGCATGCTAGGATAGCTAAAAAAGGTTTTCTATATTTCTCTTTTTGTTGTTCTACTTGGTAAAATTGTTTAGAATCCTCTCCTAGCTTCTTCTTTCCATTGATA
This sequence comes from Capsicum annuum, assembly GCF_002878395.1. NCBI lineage: Eukaryota > Viridiplantae > Streptophyta > Magnoliopsida > Solanales > Solanaceae > Capsicum > Capsicum annuum. Next base: position 133,267,872 of record NC_061117.1, read on the forward strand.
TAAAAACTATAAAATAACAATCACAGAGCAAGGTTGTTTTAAGATATAGAAGTAGTTAAGGGCTTGACTATATAGCAGATATGGGATTAAGGGGTGCAGGAGTAAGGTTGTACACTAGAGGTAATTCTATACTCCATTCTTCCTCCTGGCTTCCTTTCTATTCTCACTCTTATCCAACTAGTGAATGCTATTAGAATAGAATCGCTTTCCTTTACTAGGTTGAGGAATCTATAATTCTTCAAGAAGATGAGATTAATCCGGATAAAAAAAATCTTCTTCTGGAGAGACAGATTACGAAAAAAATGACTCATGAGGATAGTTGGAATCAAGGAACATTTTTTTGTGGCTCACCTATTCTATAAGAGAATGGTTCAACTGGTTAGGCAGTCTGGCGCATTATTCAAAGCACTTTAATTAAAGCAGTATGCGTCATTTGGGTTGATAAAAAGGAAACATACCCTGTTGATAGTGTCCCTGTCCCATAATCACCAGAATACCTTTAGATTGTTCCAGCCAGATATGTTTGAGGTGGGTAAGAAGGATAGAGCCTAACTTATTATATATAGATACAGATATTCCTTGTCATTCTAATCTTGATATAGTTCCAACAGGCCTATTCTTTGACTCTCCTATAGTGTATAGTATATTCTTTCCATCTTCATACTAGGATAGATATTATAAGAAAAAACTACCTAGCTTAGCTTATTGGTAGCTCCAGATCATGAATTGTATCCAAAAGGGTATCCGATCTCTCTTTTATGGGCTCTTTCCGTTGTATCTGACCTATTCGAGTTAACCCTCCCAAGTAGACAAAGAGGTGGATTATCTAATCTTGAAATAGGTTATCCTAACTTTCTCGATCTTTTATCTATTCAGTTTGTCAGGTATCTATATCATATGATTCTGGGGATTTTGCTTTTCCCATTCATTCTATAGGACCAAATCGAGGCCTTTCCTCACTAATTGGAACAAAAACCTTAATAGCAGTTTTCCCCCTTCTCCTATCATTGATATCTATAAAATAAGTCCCTCTTTTATTCACTAAAGAATATGCAGCTGATAGATGGATGAATATATATTTGATGGCCAGTTCTATGAATCAAAATCTCGAGTTGGAGGCATCACTAATAACCAATTAATTCAGTTTTCTTGAAATTAATGAGTGGACTTGAAATCATAGATCCATTTTGTAATCCATGGGACTTGGACAAGAATCCTATATCTTACCCACCTAGTGTTTTTCTGGTTGATTTTCAAAGATCTCGCTCACTTTCAAAATGCATTTTGTGAAGTATTTCCTGTCCCTTTCACCTGAGATAAAGTCAACTAGAAACTGTGATTGACGTCATGGTTTGAAGATGAAGATTTAAAGATTCATTCGATAGAGAAGAGTATCTTGGTTGCCGATATATAGGTTAATTAAATGATTCCACCTGGCAACAGCAAAAGGGGAGTTTTTCACAGGACAAATAGGAAAGCAAGGAGGAATTCTACTTTGGAAAGAAAAAGGGCAATTCCAAATGAAGGACCTTAGGAAAGCTTCCCGATGTCCAAGTGTAAAAGCCCAAGATCTTGTGTCCACTAAACGATTTCTTTTTTTTCTTTTTAGTATTTCCTTGCAATGAACTAAAAGGTAAGAGGTAAGGCTCGATCTCATGGTTGAATTTGTTGTCAGTACCCAGTCCAACTGCATAAGTGAATGGCAAAAGTGAAGATTATGTGCAACTAGGCATAATATGTCAACGGTTATCGAGTCGTCATAGAGTAGAGTAGGTTGTTTTGCACATCCATCCACTGAAAGTGTCTACGGATAAGGGCTGAGTTGCATAATAACAAATTCATAGGTCAATAAATCATTGGATTTGAAATCAAACTCTCTACCTTGGGCAGATAGGAATCGAGACATTCAATGGTCAGATCTTCTCTCTTTGTGATTGAAGGTGACACCATAAGTTGTCTATTCCTTCTTGAGATAAGAACCATTCCGATCTTACTAGCTAGGGCCTCTGTCTTTCAAGATTCAATATTTCCTATTTCGGTCCCAGGGAATCACTCTTATAGTAGGAGGTTCACTATGTCCCCAACTTTTGTTTATTAAGAAAGTAGGTTGTCTACTATAATTAGATTTTTATCGGAAAATAGAAGCTTATCACATAGCTAGACCAAATTAAACAAATGGAGTCTAGTAATAACATTATGAAACTGAACCTATTGATAGAAAGCAGTAGCAGCGGGTACGTCTGTTCGGGTTCATTCATGTCCAATAAACTTAAAAAAAATGAGATTCAAGTATCAGAGTTGAGCTGACAGGGGATGGGAAGATGGAGGGAATAGTAAACACAAGACAAAAGCAAGGGCTCTAACATCTTACTTTACTAGTTTTATTTTTGTATCACAGTCACCCCTTTCTCACCGCTACCTTTCTTAGTAAAGTAGAGTGAGCATCTTCTTTCTTTGATACTGCTACCATACCATAAAGAAGTCCAATATATACGCTTACTTCTTTCTTCAACCCTGAAAAAATCATATGCATCCTAGGATTTTTTCTATCTTAGAAGTGGATTCCCCTGCCAAGGTAATTGAGTACGACAACGACTATGAAAAGATTATCAAAAGAGAAGGAAAGATTGTAAACTTACTCTAAAAGTTTTAGTTGCCTCCCTCCCTCCTCCCTATAACTGAAAAAAAGGAGCACGGAGAAAAGCCAAACTTCCTTTTTTTGTTCATTTAACGAAGGAAGACCTTAAATACTGAAGTAATTAAATTACACCTATATCATGAAAAAGAATAGCTCTAACTTTAGCATGTACCCTTTCTCCTATGAGGAAAGTTACTCTTTTTGATTCATGTCTAGCCCTTCCTGGGTCTGGATCATAGTATACCGATGACTTTTTCCTTGAATTCATTCTATTTGATATCCGCCGATCTATGGAAGAGATAAAGAAAGGGTAATATAGATTTAGGGCTAGTAGGCGGGTCTAGAATATATTCCCCAATGGGTCCTAACTTTTCAACAACAGAGGTGAAAACTTACCCTCTCAAGTCAAGGTCAAAGTCAAGTAAACTAAGATGGAGTTTATTTTATAGTTGTTCCAAGGATATGGGTATTGAGTGAATTCTATTCACTCTTTATGAAGCAGAGTATACTTCAACTATCATAAATAGAAAAGTCAATCTGGTGTCTTGGTAGATGCGTAGATCAAGTGAGTTTTTGTCGATCTAGATGTGCCAAAGATTGAGGACTATGGGGATACAGTGCTATCCTTGTACTTTATTTGTTGCACATAGACTAATATACACTTACCCACTTTTTCTCACTCTTTTGCTGTCAGTTTAAATCTATTTTCTTTATACAGTCGAATGACAAAAATGGAAACCGACTCATTTCTTCCTTGCAGAGGATGAATTAAGGCTTGAAGTTAGTTCATCGAGTAAGAAGAGAGAAGTATCAACAAGGATTTCATACCCTATGCTAGTTCTTTTTCTCTCTCCCCTAGATATGCCTTTAATAAGTTCTCCACTTATTCTCATGTGATGACATCTATGATTGTGAAATACTGGAATGAACAGTTGAATAATCATGTTGAATTTCTTTTGACAGTAATAGATAGTCGTGCTTTTTAATCAAGGGCGAGAAAGAAGTTCATGGAAAGATAGCTCACATACCTTTCTAGGCCTAATTCTTTAATAATCACTTCAACTCTTTCATGCTTCAGACATCGACTCATTTTGCTTAGAAGTCTTTAGAATGCAGCAAAAATGAAGGCTTCTTTTACAGTTAACTATGGAAAAAGCACATCATCTTGTGTCACAAAACCCATCGAACACAACATTTCTCAATTCAGTATGGAAGTTAATACAAAATCATGTATATTGAAAGAAAGACTTTTTATATTCTTAGTTTTAAGGCAATAGAAAAAGAGAAGGAAAAAAGAATTATTGATGGATAGGTAATATACCTCCTATTGATAGTTGTATTACATGGGATGTCATTGTATGTGATAGTTCCTCTGATATTTTCTTGCAATCTTCCTCCCAATTTCTTTAACAGGGTTGTTTTCCCACTGCCAGAAGGCCCCATTAAGGAAAGAATTTTTCCTTTCCTTCTTCAAACCTTGAGTATCTTCTTGTAATTTTCATGCTCAAACTGGGAATCTACCTTTGATACAACTGCTTTTATAGGATTGTTGGAGGAAGATTGGCTAATCTTCAACTTGTACTCAACATTCACGAACACATTCAAAGACCATTAAAATGGAAGAAGCCAAAAATCTAAAATATATATCAACAATATGATTCATTGAAATATTTCTGAGAAATGAAAGATTAGTTAGACAAAAAATTACCTTGAGAAATATAGGGAGGGGTTGATCTTAAACAGCAACTGATGTATCATCCTTTACCTCTATTTCAATTTTAGATATTCTATTTCTGAGGTAAGATTGAGGCATAAACTCTATGTTATAGATAAAGCCATTGCTTCCAAAAATTTGCATGGAGCCAACAGCTAGAGGGGACAATGACAAATCCTCAATTTTATCTTGTCTAAGATGCTCCATTGGGTCATGAACTGCAAGTTAAGCATTGCTCCTGGTGTTGGACAAAGTTCATTGTTATATATGGTTGATAAGATAGACATAACCAAAACTCTGCCTAAATCTTGAAATTGTTGAGGCACATGTTTTCTATGGGAGACTCAAGGCTTTTTAGAATTATGAATTTCTAGTTATCACCCATACTTGGTGCGCTTGAATTTCTTCAAAAAAATTTTTTTAACCAAGTGTTAAAATGACATTGTTTGGGGTATTCTAACTCAGCAATGATGTACCAGCTATTAATACATAATTAACTAAATCAAACTGCTCCCTCTCTTATATCTAAGTTTTATAAATGAGATGGTTCACATAATTAACTATAGTAGAGCAGGCAGAGGTCAAGGATCGAGTCATATGTTCATAGTTTCTCTTTACTTTTTCCATTTTATTCCCCTCAGACTATTAAAAGAAATCAAGGACACCGTTGATATCTACATTCACCTATGTAATTTTGAAATTTACTTTCAAGTAGCTCCGTTTTCTAATGGAGAGTGGACTAAAAAAGGAGAAGTTTCATGTGTCATACTTTTGTAGACCAGCTAGTATATATCAAAGAAAGTGGCTTCCTTAATTAAACTAGCTTTCTCATCTTCTCTTCCCCCAACAACTTCACTCCAAAGGAATCTTAAATTCTTAAGCGAGAAGATCAGAATCTTAATATTAAATTCACATTGTTTGTATGTAATAGATTATTCTCTAGATTTTTTTATACTGAATATTTCTACTTTCCTTTTCTATTAGACTAGGTCAACACTGTTGTAAGAAGTTCTTATCTCAAGCACCTATCATGATCTTTAAGTAGCTCTAATCCATCGGAGTAGTTACAATTACTTCAGCTAGAGCTGTGATAATTGCTTTAAAGGGAGACAAGTGCAATTGTTTTAAAGTTCTAATTAGAAAAAGAGGTTGGTAATATAATCCCTCTTAGTGGTTTTATAGTAGAGTGAGTGGTCCTCAAGTAGTCATCTATGAGTTGAAGTAGGAATAAAGAATCAATATAAGGTGAAAGAACCTTCTTTTAATTGAATTTCTTGTTTTACTAGTAAGCCTCTAACTTTACTCTTGAATCTGCAGTCTTAGAAACCTACTTTATGAAGTAGGCCATACCATTTATACATTCTACAAAACCATACCTTGCTGCGGTGTCAAGCTCACATCTTCTGGCTCTTTCTTAAAAAGATACTATGCCTGGTAAAGAAAATATAGACTTATGTTTTTTTATATCATATATGTCAGAAGCATCAAATGATGTTTTATAAGGTGGGGTAATCCTAATCCAATGCCCTAATCTCATGGTGATAGAATGTTGATATGTCCTTAGAGAGTGCTCCCTCAGGAGTTATGTGCCCGGAGTTCTGTCCCTGGCCCTTTAACCTTCCACAAAACTAGAAGTATAAATGATGGGATCTACAATTTTAGAAGAAAGTATTTCTCTTTATTGATGTTAAACTTCATCTGCCTTATTGCGATGAAAAGATATTCCTTTAGTCTTTGCCCAACTCTTCTTCTAGGGAAACAGTATTTGATTGTGCTCTTACCTGACTTTTTTTGTTATTTGTGGATTTAAGAGAATCAAGAGATATTTAATATTTTGGGTCAAGCATATAATCGTATTAAGAGTTGTCCTTTGAGATCTTATTCTCCGAATGGACAAAGAGCAAGAAGTAAATAACCCACCTCTCAAAAGGAAGTTTAGGAATTAGAGTGTGCTTAATTCATATGAAATTTCCTCTCTAAAAGATTCTCAATCAAGAAGGATGTACCACCATGCCTGATGGCAAGAAGCTAAGGCAGTTAAGGTGGGTCATATTGGGGGATTGTATACAAACTCTAAAGACTTTCCATGGAACCAGAATCAGATTGGATTGAAGGTAATAATGGAAAAGCTAGAACATTTTTTATTATTTCGATTCTTCATAAGTGGTGAGGTTACTCATCTTCTCTCCTTTTGGGTAAGTCTCTAATTCTCCTACTTCAATTTCCAATGACTCAGTATAATACTCATCTAACTATCTCATAGGTAAAGTGTTTACTGGTCTATCAGGTGAGACCTCTTGTACTCTTTCTTTCACTGATTAAGAGTTGGATGAGAGTCCTCTCAAATCCTCAAATGAGAACTTCCCTTAAGGAAGGAATGAATCTAGGGATGAAGTCTCAAGGATAGTTCCAATTCTCTACTATATGGGTACATGACCTTCAGCTAAGAAACCTACCCTTGCTCTATTTGCTGAATCTGGAGATTTATACTTGTTACACACTGTATTCTTACTTCTCTTGGTATTTCTGGGGGACTTTTACAAACTAAGGAGAATAAAGAGTCTTATTCTCCCTTTCAGTCAACTAGAAGTAATAAGAATCCTGCTCTAGCCCTAGCTGCTCTATGCAGATACAATGTTTTATTACTGAACAACTTCCCTAGATCATGTTTCAATTAGAGTTGCGAAAATAGAGAAAGCTCATTATCCTTTTATAGCAAAGGTTTTTTCTCGAGTTGGGCTCAAACCTGCACTTCCCTGTCTAGGAGTGCTTCTAAAAATCTAGTTGAAAATCAGTCTATTGACCAATGCTTGAACTAGATTGTTTCAAAAGAGAAAGAGGATGAGTCTGAAAAGATAGGATGAAAAGGGTTACAAGCTCAAACAAATTGAGTTCAAGCTGAAAGTGTTTTAAAATATAAAGAAGAAGGCTAGAAAGAAAGTAGATCACCTAAAAAGAAAGGAATGAATCACTCAACTGAGATTTCTAGAAAAGAGAGGCAGGGCCTGAAGCACTTGTTAACGAGCAGGTGGGACAAGACTCACTTGAAAATATGATCACCTTGAAAGGCAATGTATTTGAGGGTACTAACTATGATATATGGGTAAGGAAAATAAAATAGTAGCTCAGGCTCTCGAGGTATACTAGTAGGACTTGACCAGAATCATAGAAAGAAGCTGGGGAGAAAGATCCATGTGTAAGAAGTAAGTCAAACTGATTCAGGTATATCAAGATAGTTCTTTCTCCTTATTATACCTACTCTCCTTTATAGCACTTCTAGCCTTGAAAAGATAACCTTTCTTAGATGTCCACTACCTCACTCTTTATGTTTCCTATCTCAAGGAAGTTCTGTTCCCTATAGACTATTAAGGGAAAGCAAGGACACCTATGAACTCAGATAACCTTGTAGCATAGCATCGAATCTACTCTTCTCTACGTTACCCTCTTTCTTCTTTATGATTCAACCATAGAGGATCAACTACGGTTATGATTATACCACGAACTCATATTCTATTACATAAAGAGCTAATTCAACAACTTACTGTAACAAGAAAAGTGTAAACTCATTCTCAAGCACACTTGCAGTAGCTGCCTTTTTTTCTTAGGATATTTTGTAAGGCTAGGTTCAATAGAGGTAATCCATTCATTCATAGTAGTTGTCCAATAAGAAAAATCTTTCAATCAAGAAAGTAAGAGAAGAAAGGTAAATCGCTAATCTATTTGCCAATCCAACTACTGACAAAAGACCACGCCTAAAGGCTCAGCCCAACCAAGCTGGCCAGGACGCAAGCGACAAAAAGGTGGATTCTCAGACTAAAGAAGCACTGGATACCATTGTTGAAGTCCAGCATTAGAAATAGCCTCAGCTGGTGGCCCATCCCAAGACGCTGTTGTTGAGCCCGTGGAGACTGAAGCCAAGTTTGGAAAGGCACACCAAGGAACTCAGACTGTGGAGTAGTAACCTGTGATCCATTCAGTTAACCACATGTTCTTTTTACTTACAAAAATCGTGCCTTTAAAGAAAACAAAGAGCAGGGAAGGAACTATGGCAGGAATAAGCTCACCAATTAGGATGCATAATTGACGCATCTTTTTTTTCAAATAATTTAGGCATTTTCCTTTGGGTTGGGAGTGTTTCCACTAGGGAAAGACACCTACTCTCCAATTTTTATTCTTTTTTATCTATATCAAACTTATTTGTTCCAAATACAGGGGTTATTCTTTTGATTCAGTAGAGCAAGAATTGCCTTTTTAGGAGTATACCCAGGCCATTCTTCTATGAAATAATAAAAATAGGGCAATAGTTAACCTTCACACTTCCCCCATCTCAGCTTTTGTTGAAAATCTCATTAATAAAATGATCATAAAACATTTACTTCCCCCTTCCTCTCTTCTTTTTAGACTAAGAAAGAAAAAAGAAGGACCGAGTCTTACAGATATTCTTCTTTAGATTCATCGAGTGGGGTGTTACTTCCTTCTCCTAGTTTTGTGTGTCTTTTTTGGCGATCTTAATGTATTTTAGATTCTTCTTTCATCTTCAGATGAAGGGATATCATTATCTCACTTGTCTTGGTTTAGTATTTTTACCCTAAAATCATAGAATAGACTCAGTTGATGTAGGGATCAGGGAATGAGCTTCACAACAAAGAGTAGAGGTAAATAGTTCGAAAGTAAATGCTAGTGGTTGACATCATTTATTAAGCCAATCCATTCTTTCTATATATGGTTTTTATCAGTAATGAGGTGCCTCGAGCTTTTTTCCAAGGGGCAGAGGGTATTAAGAAGTAGGTAGAGAGGGAAGGAAAGATCGTATTTAAAACCACAAGCAAGTTGCATATCTTTCTTCTCTTTTCAAAGATGAGGCTGATGGGCCCCTGCTGAGATTCATTCCTCGTATCATCTAGGAGTGAATAGGGCTTATGGAATAGCAACTGAATATCAACTTTTTTAAGTGAGTTGACCCGAGGACCTCTTTTTTACTATGTGTAAAAAATGGAAAATTGTAATAAAGTGGGTTTGGCTGTTAATAACTAAGGAGGTCATCCGATCACTAATTAGGTTGTGTTGAGCATTATTTTTTTGTTCAACATGGGATGGGTGACTCTTTGTTATATATTTGTATCTTTCTTACTATTATATCTTCATAGTAGATCGCTCAGTCTGACTCTACTTAATTAGAGAAGGGGCATAAGTTCTACAAAATATGTATGTTAAGAATGACAATTGGTTCCTTGCTTAAAGACTAAATTGAGGGGATTTTGCCAATAATATTTGAATAGGACGAAGGAAATAGGGGTCACTGAACTAGGTACTTTCCGACCAACTACCTAAACTCCAACCAGCTTTTTTAAAGATGGCTACTGTGGATGTTTTCTATGGTTTACGGGTGAGCTAAGAGAGCATCATACCAATTCAATATCAATAGAAAGATGTACTTCTAACTAATTTTGTCTGAGCCTTGAATGAACTATATTCTCTTTGATCCCTTTCCAAAACTAGCCCTAGAACTCTTCTTTTGAATATTTTTTGGGGCTACTTTTTTGGTCGCAGGTTCTACTACAACTAATTAGTTATTCAGTTGATTGGTGAACATAGGAATTTATTACGGATAGTAGAGTTTAATGGATGAGTAGGCAATCTTGGCACTAAACTCATTGTATAAAGGGACAGGCAAGATGATAGATTTTGTTGGTGAGTCTTCCACTAGGGGAATAATGATTCTTTCCTATAAAGGGTAACAAAATAAGGAGGGGTTTCCTCTACTCGCTTTCCCAAACAGCTACCTAAGAGCTTATTCGACAACTGTAAGATGACTTACTGATATTATATTGAGTAAGGAAATGTCAAACTCTCTCTTGTGCTAGTTAATCATATGTCATCCTTAGAGTGCAGCAGGGATACCTTTAAAGGAGAGTGAACCATCCCTTTAAGAAGGGAAAAGTCTCGTTAAAATTTCACTCATTAAAACATTAAAAGAAAAACTCTACTCTGTCGAGGATTTTCCTTACTAAGCTTTCAAGATAAGGACTATAAATGATTGTAATAGAGACAACCCCGTATTCTCTTAGCTATATGCTAATCTAGTCTTTGCCTTTCATTGTTGTGTCTTGGTTGATAAAATCCTCTAAGTGATTGAAGACTCATGAGCTCACAAGGATCATAGGATGGGAAAAGCTCTTATCTTAATTTCCTGCTCTGCCTAACCTTTGTAAATTGGAAATATTTATTGAATACTTGGATAAGATACTGTAAAGACCAAGAGTTATACTACAAGAAAGTAATGACCGGAGAGATATGGGAGATAAATCCACTTGAATGGACTTAGTTCAATACTCTTGAAAAACTCGATGGTACTATTATTAGAAATTATCGATTTCAATTCTGAAATGGTAACACCAAGCCTATCCAATACCTTTCGATACTGCTCCACCACCTTTGTGTTGGTGATTAGGATATCATCACCTAATAAAGCATAATTAGCAAAGGGGTTGTACTTATTGTCTATGCATATTTTTTTCTAACCATACTATATAGGTATGGGACAAAGCAGATAGGGACCAAGATTCGTAGTAACCTAGCGGCTTCCCAGTTAAGAAGGCAATCCCATTCACTCTCTTAACCATCGAAGGTACGATTAAGAAATTTTTGAGAACTAGAAAACTAATGACTATTGAATATTCTAGAGTACTCCCCCACATACAGGACATAAGGGTGTATATGACCCTTAATGGTCAATGGTCCATTGTTGACTTTAAATTAAATGAGAAGTAGTATCGCTTTCCTTTTTATCATAAATGTACCAATAGACATTCCTGGTCAAAGAGTCCATCTGTCGGGAGGTAAGATAGAACTTTCATTGCCCATTAGTGGACAAGAAATAGTAATCTTTGTTTTTCATAGTTACAAACTAAAATAATCCTTCTCTTACCACCATCCTCAATTACCTGAGCTAACTGACCTATTGCTAATGGAACTCTCTTGTAGGCTCCTAACAAGGAACTAAAGTATGGGCGTACTGACTTGACAAAATTGTCAAGAGCTTCATTAGCAAACCTAGTATTATTATGATTAGAGGGTATAAAACCATCTTTGACCATGATATACTAGGGGTAAAGAACCCATCTGGAATAGAATGAATTTTTTGTATGTTCCAGATAAAAGTGGTCAACTAATGTTTCAGATTCACAAAGATATTATGATTCTTAGAATACTTGGCCACCAGCTTATTGACGTCATCGTCGACTTTTATGTCTAAACTTCTAACGAAATTGTCAAGTAAGGGGGTACCTTTCCAAGTCAGTTCCCAAGACATTCCCTTGGAATTAGGAATGTCTTGAAGATGTGGTAAGTATATTGGATGAAGTTCTTTGAAAGAGGTTATAATCTCTCCTACAGTTTCTTGGATACTAGCAATGTCATGGTGAGGAGCAGCAATTGATTTGAAGGCTGCCTTACACACTTTAGGACCAACCAAAATCAATTTTACTAAACAAAACTATGATAGGTACATCCTCACTAATATATCACCTCTATCAAAACTCACTCTTACGTGTTTTTGTAATATAATGGGTATAATTTTGGGAATACCACACCTGGTTAGGGATATTGGAACAGAAAGGGAATCACTTTTTGAGTAATTCCCCTCGTAATAATGTTAAAGGGATACTGCACATAACTTTAAATACAAAGCAGTGAACACAAATCCCAACTTTTATTTCATATTCCATACTTGACAAACAAAAGAGGAACCTACAAGGTAAATATCTTTTGTCATGGACGCAGTGGTAACTAAAGGAACTCAAAAGCGTAGTCCCCATTGGGTATTTTCAAACAGACCCTGCCAGGAAATTTTAAGAGACCTTTCAATCGCACTAAATGAATTGAACATAATAAAATTTAATATGATTTCAATGTCCTACTAAGGGTTACACACTCCCTATCATACCTAACTAGTCAGTCCTAAGGGAAGGCGCCTGGGTTTCAACTAGGGGTTCACCGTCTTACTTATACCATTTCTGCCTTCGTGTATGTAAAGTGTGGGACAAACTAGTGATTACAACAAGACATTAATCCTCATCAAAGAATAATAAATTTCTTAGAATTGGATAAAACCCTTGTTGGTGCTCTATTCGGTACCATTAGAATAGCCATGCAGTTTTAAATGACTATGTGCTTGGAATATCCTAATTGGAAAGCTTTCCAACTTTCTAACCAGGGATGATAACCCCAGATGATGCCATAAAAATGGTTATAAATTGGCTTCTTATCAGGATAATTACATTCTTGAAAGGATCAAGGGATTTACCCTCTCGCATAAAGTCTTACACTCTTATCGTCAACCTTCGTTACTTTTTTTCTTATTTGGTCTTGTTATTTCATTCTTGGTTCTCTCTTTCAAGCTTCTTTCTATCCTGGGGATTTCTTCTCATTCTGTCCATTCTGCTAGCTGGTGTCACCTTCTCTCTTACTTATCTATTACCATCTATCTTTACCTCTTCTACTCTACTACTTCTCTCCATTAAGGCATGATTAATGCGCCTTAAACTGAGAAGGGAACAGGGCCCTTAGGAACAGGGCTCTTGTTCTTTACGAAAAAAGCTTCTAAATTATCATCACACTAGAAGACGCAAAAAACAATTCTTGGTATTGACTTATTGAAAATCTCTTTGAGATTTCTTATACAGATTTTTTTATGTGAGGCCTCTCCACCTTTCTTACCTTCTTTAGGCTTCAAATTTTGTTACTCATAAGCCCTCTGTATCTAAATATAGATGGATAAAGAATGGGTTCTGTAGTTAACTAAAAAGGCAATCAATTGGCTTGGAGAGGAAACTGGGGGACTGAAAACTAAAAGGATAGGAATGAATTGAATAAAGAAAGAATATATAGAACCTTGAGCATTTTCTTTTCTTAGCAATATTTGATAGTAAAAAAGGGGCATCCACATAGAAGGATTACTAGTATAACGAGTAGATGTTTATCTTTTTGACATCAGCAAAAATGTTCAAAGCACCACCTTCGTCAATTGTCTTGATGTTGAAAGTGAAGAGGACCGAGCCTTACTTACTTATAAATCAAAAAAATGAAAGTATTCTATCTTAGTTTCACTTTATTAAACTTGCTACTACTGTACAACGTTCCCTTGCATGGTGGGTCTCTAATTAATCAATATTAAAAAGAGGGATGGATTTTGACCTTGCTTTAAGTTGCTAGTCTAGTAAAGTGCTACTTTTAAAATGATCGTTAAGGTCATTTACTCGATTCCCTCAGCGGCTCTACTTCCGATAGATCAAGATATGTTACCTGCATATCATTCTAAAGGCGCTGCTGGTGGATATGCCAAAAGTCCTGGCTCTAAATTGGGTACCTGAAATGCTAAAGGTACTTCTTATGGTCCTGCTTCAACCACCCTTTCTTCTCTTCCTTTTTCTTCTAAAACTTAAGCTAGTTAGAATGATGTTGGCGATCTAGAAGGTAGACATCTGGACCAGGAGCTACTCATCTTGATCTTTATTATATTAGGATGTGAGGGAGGGGAATGAAGGTTATTAGCAAGAAGAGGAAAGAAGAATGTTAAAGAATTCCCTATCTTTAGTCTTCTTCTCCTCTTCCCTCAAAGTGTACTCTTTCATCCATGCACATGGTTCTTACTTTATTCCTCTCCCTTCATATAGAAGCACAATCTTGTTTTCAAAGATGTGTTGTAGATGAGTCGATTTGATTACCCCACATTACAAGTATAAAGAAAGGATGGAGAATATTTTATTTGATCTTGATTTGATGTATATGTTATGATTCCTTTGTATGAAGGAGGATTGGATGTATAGCAGGTAAGAAGAGCAACCCAAAAATGAAAAGAAGAGTATGAGGGGTAGTGGGTCACTAATAATAAGAAGAACTCACATTCTTGCCCTAACTAATGACCAACCGGTTAAGGCATCTTTCTCAATGACCATCCTCTCCTATTCTAGTTCTTTTCTCTTTTTTAAGGGCAAGTTCATTTTCATTCCCTCGATATGGCCAGGTGTGAAGAAACCTCAACATCCAATGACATAAGGCAAATAGGCTGATTTATTTGGGTAGCAACAAGCTACAATCGAAAGGAACTGAGTGTACGCTAGAAATACATATAGAAAAGCCTTTCTTTATAATCACATGGATCGTTTTTTGTGACTTTTCTTTCCATAGGCATAGATAGCAGTCTAACCAGCTTTCTAACTTTAGGGAACTGAGAATTAGTCTTTTGATCCTCCTTGAGCCTACTCTAATCTTTTGAATGTTACTTTTGATTTAATTGGTGTAGATACTGAAGGATCAGATGACACTAAATAAGAAAGGTTTTTGATTGAATCTCTCAAACCTATTCCGAAGTCACTTTAGGATTCGGTTTCCAATACGATTGATGTTCCGACACCCCAAATTGAGGAGGCTCTAAACTCAGGTTGCTTACTGATGTGTGCTCAATAGCAAACACATTTAAGGCCTTTAACCCAAAGTAATTGCAAAGTCTTAAGCAACTTTTGTTGTTTTAGATTGCTTTTACTGTTGTAATGCAAACACAAGTGATCGGGGAGGAAGCCAAAGAAAGGATGAAAAAATCAGCTAAAATCTGATGCAAATGAGCTATATTAATGTTGACGCCCTTTTGGATGCGCCGTCAGAACATATGACAGACTGTCAAAGTCACTGTCAAGTTAGACAAAACCTAAAAAATTGGGATAAAATGTGATGACATTTGGAACGCGCCGTCAACAATGGGATAGTCTATCAAAGTGGCCGTCAACTCAAGCAGATTATGTTAATTCCCAGTGAATATGTGACGACATTTTTCATGGGCCGTCACATAGTTGACACATCATCAGATTCGCCATCAGAAAGATTAGAAGATAGTAATTCACTGGAAACCTTGACGGCAGACTGCACACCCCATCATATGCATGATGTGTTGTCAAGAATGTCGTCACCTATCCCGCAGAAAATCTTAAACATTAATTTTATTTCCATATTTAGGGTTGACTATAAAAAGACCTGTGAGGAGGATTTGTTGTTATCTATTAGACATTAACCTAGGGAACAGAGGCACGTAACATTGCTCTCTTACATCAATTACTCTTCTTATTTTTATCAACTATTTTTGGGTTTGTACCTGGTGATTCAATCAAAGAAACTACTTGTTTTTTTCATATAATCATAAGTTATCGTTATTATTATGAATTTAACTTGTGAGTTCGTTTATCAAATTATGAGCGGCTAATTTCATTAGCTGGGGTTATGGGATCCATGGATTAGGGTTTGATATGATGCTAGGTGATTAACAGATTCAATGAATAGTAGAACATCTTGAAATTTTGTTGTTTGATCTAAAATCTAGTGGTTGCAAACATTAGATTATGCCTTAGGTTTTATTTGCTTCTAATGAAGAAATAGACTAAGGGACGTGAATTATCAACAGGGACTCGGAACCTACCAACCTTCTGTTTAATGATTAATACCATAACTGGATTAATCTAACTGAGATAACATCCTATTGGAAATAGATAAGTTATCTAAGTTTGAGAGAATTAGATAATAAATTGTCTGGTGAGGTTGAGAGATAAGTCAAATAGTATAATCGTTAGGGATATTCTCATGTTCTACTCATTCTGAGAGTCTCTAGCATTACCTAGTATATGTCAACTCCCAAAACCCTTGGTGAACATGGCTCTGGTTTCCCATTTATCTTGATTACAAACACTAAAGTATTGAAAGTGATATTTAACACACTGTGAACTTAAACCCCCATATTTCAAAAATAGTAAACTACTAGTGAAGTCTTTCATAAACAAACCAAAGTTCACACCCAACTCCCTATGGGATTCGACCCCAACCTGGTTGGGTTTTATATTGACAATGGTTGCTTACACCCATTCAAGAGTGTAATTTGAGCGTTATCAAAATGGTTCCATTGCTGGGGAATACGGTTGTAGACTAAAATTTTGTTGCAAAAATTTGCTGATAGTTAGGTTTTCTAGATTTACGTTCGGTTGCTGTTTTTGTTTGTTTGTAAGATTTTTTTCTATAGGTTACGCCAAGCACTACTCAATACTGAACCCCACCATATAAGTAGAATGGCAGACCAACCACTGCGGTTGTGGTTAATGATGATAACGATGTGGACTGAGCAGGTACAATGGGTGCGATTGTTCCCTATCCGTTATCACCTGGACCAAAGTTTAATATGACAAGTACAATGATCCATCTCATAAATATGAAGGGGTTATTTGGAGGCCTTCCTGGGGATTACCCCAACCTATATCTGGTGAACTTTGTCACTATTTACAAATCCTTTGATAACCTAGGAGTGAGCCAGAGCGCTATCCGGTTAAGGATGTTTCCGTTGTCTTTGTTTTGAGAGGCAACATTGTGGCTAAATGAGTTGATGCTTGACTCAATAAATAACTGGAGCCAGTTAAGAGGAGCTTTCCTAGAAAGGTTCTTTACGTCATCCAAAAAGGTACAATTGAGGGATATGATCAACAATTTTAGACAGCTCTAGAATGAGGCTTTACATGAAACTTAGGAAAGGTTCAAAAAGAAGATGACACAGTGTTTGAACTATAACATGACGGACATACAACTGATGGAGACTTTTCACAGAGATTTTAACTCTGTGACAATGCCAATGGTAGATAATGCTGGTGGTGGGTCATTTGTTGCGTTATCATTTTAAGATGATGCTGATATGCTGAATAGGAAGACCAAACTAAGTCAGGCTTGGTATACTAGCGATTCTATGGTGGCAAGTCCAACTATTCCTATTGGAATAAGTGATGAATAGCGCAGAAGAGATGAGGATAAGGATCAAGATATAGCCCATCTAAAGACTCAAATGGACCTGCTCATAGAGCATTTAGAGTCCTGAAGGACAGAAAAGGTAAGGGCTGCAATGATTCAAGACCATTTCAATCTAAAACCTAAAGAAAAAGATAACTATGTTACTAATCGGAGGGGTTTGAGGCATTATCCAAGAGAATAAAGGTCCAAACGAGTATGAAAATCCTAATAACAAAGACAAGGAGCAAGAAAACTGATGATGCGAAAATGACAGAAGTGGGTTGTATGTTCGTGCTGGAGATCAAGAAGCGGTTGGAACTAGTTCGGGAAAGTAGTATATGGAGGATATGATGAAAGAACTTTTAAAAGGAGTAGAGACTACCAACGCAGGATTGACCAGTAGAAGAGGTGAATTTTCCACTATGTGTCAGCTGGTTAGTTTACATTCAACTTTGATTCGGCAGTTAGAACAACAGATAAGTCAAATTTCATCAATATTAAACAAGGGAAGAAGTGGTACTTCACTTACACAAATGGTTTAGGATCAAAAGACAGATGGTTTATGTCTGCTGATTACCACTAGGAGTGGTAAGATATTATCTGGCCCTTTTGTGAGCAAATCTGTGAACATTAAAGAAGTTGCAGAGGAACCAGTAGAACAACACCCAGAGGATTCTGAGAAGTCGAATAGTTCTATTGATATATCGAAAAAGAAGAAGGAAGAGGAAGTGATGTTGAAAACCATCCCAAGGTCACCACATCCCTTTCCTCAATGACTAAGAAAGAAGGTGGGTGATGCAAAATTCAACAAGTTCCTAGCAATGCTCAAGCAATTGACTATAAATGTGCCTTTGATCGAAGCACTTGAGCAAATGCCAGGATATGAAAAAATCATGAAAGACCTTATTACCAATAAACAAGCGATGAGTTGCGAACTAGAAGCAGGACTCCACCATTGCAGTACTATTTTCATAAAGACCTTGATGCAGAAAAAGTCGGATCCAGGTGCAGTCACTTTTTCCTGCACAATTAGAACCATGGAATTCACTAAAGCACTATGTGATTTGGGAGCAAGTGTCAACCTGATGCCTTTGAATATCTATGAAAAGTTGGGTCTGGGGAGTCCCACACCTACTAACATGAGTGATGGCCGACAGATCAGTAAAATAATTTGTTAGCATTCTGTATGATGTATTGGTTAAGGTCTCAAATTTCATATGTCCTGCAGACTTTATCATTCTAGACTGTGAGGTGGACTTTGAGGTACCCATAATCTTGGGTCGATCTTTCCTTGCAACCGGAAGTATATTGATTGATTCGAGAGTGAATGAGCTCTTGTTCAGGGTAAAAGACGAAGAGTTACAATTTGATGTGGGCAAATCAATGAAGGATCATGAGGAAATGAGTTTGTTCTCAATAGTTGATGTGTATTTTGAGGACGAACAGGATGTGGTCAAAACTGAACAGTTTGTTATTGAACCCCTAGCCACGGTTGTGATGAACTATGATAATGAAAGCATCGAGGGGTATGAAGAGATAGTTTGTGCCCTGACTGGACTGTGCTCGTATTCTTATGCCCCTAAAAACCTCGACCTTGATCTAGAAAATCAACCAACACCACCAACCAAGCCATCTATTAAAGCACCTCCGGTATTAGAATTGAAGGAGCTACCCGGTCACTTACGGTATGTGTTTCTGGGAAAGGGGAACACGCTACCTGTTATTATTATAGCTGATTTGGAAGAACAATGGGTAAATGCACTTATTTCAATACTTCAGACGCACAAAAGAGTAATGGGATGGACTATCGCAGACATTATTGGTATTTCCTCGGGCATCTGTACGCATAATATCCAACTAGAAGAAGATTGTACTCCTACTATTGAGCATCAGCACCGTCTTAACCCACCAATGCAAGAGGTAGTTAAAAAGGAGATTATTAAGTGGTAGGATACAGGAGTGTTTTACCCTATTTCTGACAGCGAGTGGGTGAGTCCAGTTTAATGTGTACCCAAGAAAGGGGGAATGATAGTGGTTGCTAATGAGAAGAATGAGTTGATTCCATTCAGACCAGTGACCAGGTGGAGAGTCTGCATGGACTACCATAAGTTAAACTCTTGGACGCTAAAGGACCATTTCTTAATGCCTTTTATGGACCAAATGTTGGATCGATTGGTTGGTAAGGGGTGGTATTGCTTCCTGGATGGTTATTCTGGATACAACCATATCTGCATTACTCCAGAAGATCAAGAGAAGACGATGTTCACATGCCCATATAGCATATTTGCATTTAAGAGTATGCCATTTGAGCTATGCAATCCACCCACCACTTTTTAATGGTGCATAATGTCTATCTTCTTAGGCATGGTAGAAGACACCATACAGGTATTCATGGATGATTTCTCTGTGGTAGGTGATTCAGTTAAAATGTGTCTGGAGAATCTGAATGTGGCTTTGCAAAGATGTTTTGAATTTAATCAAGTTCTTAACTAGGAAAAATGTCATTTTATGGTAAAGAAGGGTATTGTGCTGGGCCACAAAATTTTCGAAAATGGGATTAAAGTTGATCGAGCAAAGGTTGAAGTTATCGAGAAATTACCACCCCTAATTTCAGTAAAGGGAGTGCGTAGTTTTCTTGGTCATGCAGGGTTCTATCGGAGATTCATAAAAGACTTCTCAAAATTTGCAAATCCACTTTGCAGGATGTTGGAGAAGGAAATGAAATTTCTCTTTGATGATGAATGCCTGAAGGAATTTGAGTGCCTTAAAAAGAACCTGATTGAAGCCCTCATTGTTATTGCGCCTGACTGGAAAAAACCATTTGAAATAATATGTGATGCAAGTGAGGTTTCACTGGGAGCTGTATTGGGACAAAAGAAGGATAAATCGTTTTACCCGATATATCATGCCAGCAAAGTATTGAATGGAACACAAAAGAATTACACTGTAACTAAACAGGAACGGCTAGTTATGGTGTATGCTTTTGAGAAATTCAGATCGAATCTGCTCGGGACTAAAGTGGTAGTCCATACTGATGAAGCGGTATTACAGTACTTAATAGCCAAGAAGGATGCTAAACCGAGGCTTATTAGATGGGTTTTTCTACTGCAAGAGTTTGACTTTGAAGTCAAAGTAGGAAAGGTTATGAAAATCAGGCTGCAGATCATTTATCTAGAATGGAAGGTAAATAGGAAGTCAATGATGAAACCAAGAAAAATGATGCATTTCCTGATGAGGAGATCCTGGCAACTACTGTGGAATCACTACCCTGGTACGTGGACTATGCAAACTACATTGTGAGTGAGATCATCCCAGACAATCTTTCATTCCTCCAAAGGAAAAAGTTCTTGCATAATGTAACACACTACTTCTGGGATGAGCCTTATCTTTATCGGCGGTGTGCAGACAGCATCATACGACGATGTGTACCCAAAGTAGATGTACTGTACATACTGGAAGCATGCCATGCTTCCCCAGTTGGGGGTCACCATACAGGTGACCGAACAGCTAGAAAGGTGATGCAGCGTGGCTATTATTGGTCAACATTATTTAAAGATGCCCACGAGTTTGTATATAAATATGATTAATGTCAGAGGTAGGGATCAATATCGAAAAGGCATGAAATTCCATTTACTAAGATTCTTGAAGTGGAATTATTTGATGTCTGAGGCATTGACTTCATGGGGCCGTTTATAAGTTCTTATGGAATAAAGTATATTCCGGTTGCTATTGACTATGTGTCTAAATGGGTCAAAGCTATTTCTTTGGCTGACAATTAGCAAAAGAGAGTTGTTGCTTTTCTCAAAAACAATATCTTCTCTCGCTTTGGAGTACCGTGCACTATCATAAGCGATAGAGGATCTCAGTTTTACAACAAATTATTTCGAGCAGGACTGGCAAAATATGGAGTGAAATAACACAAAGTGGCTAATCCATCCCACCCGTAAACATGTGGGCAAGCGGAGGTGTCAAATCGTGAAGTTAAGGCTATCCTAGCTAAGATAGTCAATGCAACCCGAAAAGACTGGTCCTGAAAACTTAATGATGCCTTGTGTGTATACCGAACTACTTTTAAGACACCCATTGGAATGTCACCATTTTAGCTAGTCTATGGAAAAGCATGTCATTTGCCAATAAAGCTAGAACACAAGGCGTTATAGGTGCTCAAGAGGTTGAATTTGAATTGGAAGGAATCAGCAGAGATGTGACAAGTGAAACTGAATGAAATAGATGAATTTCGTCTCAGGGCATATGAATGAGCAGATTTGTATAAAGAAAAGATGAAAAAGTACCATGACTAGAAAATAGAGAAAGGAGAGTTCAATAAAAGGGACTTGGTGCTTCTATTTAATTCTAGGCTCAAATTGTTCCCAGGAAAGCTAAAATCTAAGTGGTCAGGTCCTTTTAAGGTAAATCAAGTATACTCATCCTGAATGGTGGAACTTGAAAACGAAGATGGTAGTACATTCAAGGTAAGTGGGAAATGGGTCAAGCCTTATATTGGCTCAAAAGAATCAGTGAAAAGCATCACCATCAAATGTCTCGATGAAGTATGAGGTAATCGAGACATGTGAGTTGTGCCGCTATATTTAATCAAGCGCTACATGGGAGGCAAACCATGATCCCTGATAACAAACCAGTTCAGGTATACTCTAACTCTTATGTGCAGATTACATTTACTTATGACCATTTTTGCTCTTGTTATGGCATTAATTATATCTATTTGATGATCATTACTGAACAATGGCATAAACTAGATAAGTGGAAATATGTGATATACTTGTGTGCCAGGTATGTGTGAGCTATTACTTATTTCCCTCTGGATGCCAAAGCTAGAACTTTCCTGGTTAGTATTTCCAAGATCTTGAGATAGGAGTCAGGATAGGCTTATAGGTTGTGGTTGATTAACTTGCTTTTATCCTAAATATCCTTCCCTGTATGTATAACACCCTTTTGATCCCTGTTTAGAGCTTAGTTTGACCATTTTTTTGTATGACACCTTTCACCTTCCCATTGATATCGTAATAAATATATTTACCCCTGGGCTTCCTTGATTTAGGCAAACAACCTAAGTTGAGGGTAGCTACCATTGAGGTGCATGGTGTAAAATGAGGATCATGAAGAAGGGTGGATTAAAAGAGAATAAACTAGAGCTGGGTGCTAATAATGCTAATAATGTAAAAAAAAGGGGTTTTTACAGCACCCAACTTGAATGTGGATAATCAAAACAAGAGGAGAAACGAAAGAAGATCATTAGTGAGTCCAAGAAGGAACTATAGTGTCAAGGAAGCATAGTCACTCTAAATAACCTTGAGTACCATACCATCCCCAAACCACAGTACAAGCCTAACAGAAGTCCTATAGTGATCCTGAATGGCCTATCTGAGGTCTGGTAACAAAAATAAGGGAAAGCCTATGGTACTTGGCATACTTTGAATGGAACTTTCTTGTGAGAGTGAGAATCTTGTGATAAAACCTAATTTGTATAGATGGACTTCTCATATGAGGAGAGAGGGATTTTGTTGTAGTGAGGGCACACGAGTATCGTCACTAACTACTTGCTTATTTAGAAAATGTGGTATTGATATATGAATGGTTATCATGGCCAAAATTTGATGCTGCCACATGATTTCTTGGTCTTACAGTACTGTTTTCAATAATATGCCCAATGGTTTCGCTTGGAAAGAATAAATTTGTGTTAAGATATGGGTGCTGAATGTGTCATGTGCTTTCTTACTTAGATTAAGTTGCTTGAGGACAAGCAATTGCTTTAAGTTGAGTGTGTTGATGTGTGCGCAATAGCGAACATATTTAAGGCCTTTAACCCAGAGTAATTGTGAAGTCTTAAGCAACTTTTGTTGTTTTTGATTGCTTTTACTGTTGTAATGCAGACACAAGTGATCGGGGAGGAAGCCCAAGAATGGAAGATCAAATCAGCTGAAATCTGATGCAAATGAGCTATAGTGAAGTTGACGCCCTTTTTGACGTGCCGTCATAACATATGTAGACTTTCAAAGTCTCCATCAAGTTAGAAAGAACCTAAAAAATTAGGATAAAATGTGATGACGTTTGGAATGCGCCGTCAATAGTGGGATAGGCTGTCAAAGTGGCCGTCAACTGAGGCCGATTATGTTGATTCCCAGTGAAGATGTCATGACATTTTTCACAGGCCATCACATATTTGAAACGTTGTCAGATTAACCGTCAGAAAGATCGAAAGATAGTAATTCACTAGAAACTTTCACGGCAGACTACATACACCATCATAGGTAAGACGCGCCGTGAAGAATGACGTCACCTATCCCACAGAAAATATTAAATATTAATTTTATTTCCTTATTTAGGGTTTACTATAAAAAGACCTGTGAGGAGGATTTGTTGTTACCTATCAGACATTAACCTAGGGAAGAAAGGCACATAACATTGCTCTCTTACATCAATTATTCTTCTTATTTTTATCAACTATTTTTGGGTTTCTACCTGGTGATTCAATCGAAGAAACTATTTTTTTTCATCTAATCGTAAGTTATCCTTATCATTTTGAATTCAAATTGTGAGTTTATTCATCAAATCATGAGCAGCTAATTCCATTAGCCGGGGTTATGGGATCCATGGATTAGGGTTTGATATAATGCTAGGTGATTAACGGATTTAAAAAGTAGTAGGACATCTTGAAATTCTGTTGTTTGAAATGAAATCTAGTGATTGTAAAAATTAGATTATGCCTTAGATTTTATTTGCTTCTAACGGAGAAATAGACTAGGAGACGTGAATTATCAATAAAGACTCGGAAGCTACCAACCTTCTGTTTAATGATTAATGTTGTAACTGGATTAATCTACTTGAGATAACATCCTATTGGAAATAGATAAGTTATCTAAGTTCGAGAGAATTAGATAATAAATTGTCTTGTAAGTTCAAGAGATAAGTCAGATAGTATAATCGTCAGGGATATTCTACTGTTCTACTCATTCCGAGAATCTCTAGCATTACCTAGTATTTGTCAATTCCCGAAACCCTTGGTGAACATAGCTCTGGTTTCTCATTTATCTTGATTACAAACACTGAAGTATTGAAAGTGATATTTAACACACTGTGAACTTAAACCCATATCTTTTGGAAATAGTAAACTACCAGTAAAGTCTTTCGTAAACAAATCGAAGTTCACACCTTATTCCTTGTGGGATTCGACCCCAACCTAGTTGGATTTTATATGGACAACGATCACTTACACCTATTCAAAAGTGTAATTTGAGTGTTATCACTTACCTCTCTAGTTAAAGAGAAAGGATAGGGGCTTTTAATCATTAATTCAAGCTAGAAATCTCGCTAAAAAATATCCATATCAATCTAGGTAAGCCGTGACAATGAAAAGGCTTTTAAGCCTGAGGGACAGTGAGCGAGGTAGGATAAATAGGTATTTGAACTAAGACAGAAGACACTATATAGTCTGTCTTTTCATGGGTGGTGGGAAGAGAAAAAAGCCATTCATTAAACCTTTTGGAATAAGAGATGAAGAGTCGTTTAAAGACCTTTTCAAAAACCACTTTGTATAGGGCAGGTATTATGCTCAATAGAACCAGACTTTACTATGTCAATAGTCAATAGAAGAGAGAGGGAGAGAAAACCAAGAGGAGGACTTTTTATTTATATTTATATATTTTAGAAATCAAATCATCATGCACTTTAGGCCTATCTGAAATCCATGAGGTGTAGTTGTATGAGTAGTGAAAGATTATTCTTACTCATATTACAGTGCCTTACACAAACCAAGGCTAGGAATCTTGAAATCCATATCATATCATATGGATATAGAAAGTCTAATCAAAAAATAATAAAAAGGACTAGGAAGGCTTGAATGGATGGCTTCCAAGGTCAGGGATTGATCATACACAATTCAGACCAACGAGTATCTGGTTAATATGCTTAATTCACTCACAAGAGTTCACATCTCTTCCCTAGCTTCCTGTTAAGGGAAAAACTTAAAGAACAACTTACTCTATTGATGTAATATTCATTCATAGTGGACCAGTAAACCGTTCTAAAGACTGAGGACCCTAAGTAACCCAGATAAAAAAAATACCAACATAGGAACTACAACTAAGAAAGAATAAGAATAAAAAGAATTACTTAAGTAAGGTAGTCACCATAAGGCTTTTCTATTTTTAGTATGCTGCTCTACGAGCAAGGAGTGCCACACATAAGCGGAGCAAAAAGAAAGTAAAGGGACTTCTTCTCTTTTTTTGGGGAGAAATCCTTTGATTGCATATTGAATATAGATCCATGTCTTTCTTGTTCCACTAGCTAAGACCAAATTCTCACATGTACCTTTCGTTATCACAACCTTTTTTTTTAATGTCAAAGACCAGAAGTTACGCATAAATTCTCATTGGATCTCGATTGTTCTTAGGAGTGATGGCTATTCATTTAAGTGTTTGGGTAGCACCACTAGATCTTCAATAAGGTGGAAATTCTCCTATTTCTATGTACATGCTCATATGGCTCGAATGAGTATTCTGGTTTATATCGTTACAACGTTAAACACTTTTTGTTACTATTCACCAAACATCCCCATTTTCTTTGCTCTTCTAGTATAGAAATAGGTGCTTTTTCTACGCTGTTTACCTTAGTTACTTGGGGATTTCGAGGAAAACCTATGTGGGGCACCTTTTTGGTGTGGGATGCTCGTTTAACCTCTATTTTGATATTCTTCATTATTTACCTAGGTGCACTGTATTTTGAAAAGTTTTCAATCGAACCAGCTTCTATGTCAATCCATGCTGGACCAATAAATATACCAATAATCATGTCTTCAGTCAACTAGTGGAATACATTGCAAGAACCTAGGAGACTTAGCCAATCTGGTACATCAATACATGTTCCTATTCCTATTCCAATCTTATCTAACTTTGATAACCTCCCTTTTCAACCCATATCTTGTTCATTTTGGAAACATGTCTTCCTATTCCATCTTTTCTTAAATCTCCTTTAATGGAAGAAATAGAAGCTTGAGAAGTAATATCAAAACATATTTCACTCGTTAAGTCTTTTTTGCATCCAAGGATGAATGGTTAAATCACCCAACTCATTATAGGCAAATTCGTAGGTTAAATTCCTACTGGATGCACACCAATGGGTCCCTCTAATAAGTCTATCAAAATTGACTTTGCATCAATGAAATCTCATCATCCATACATAATAAATTGATGTGGTATATTTATATCATAAGGAACAGTAAGAACTAGCATTCTTATTGAGACTTTCACTAATAGGAAAGAAAATTGATTTATAGATGGAATCTAATATGCAGTATTTACAGACAAAAGTATTCAGTTATTAGGGAAAAATCAATATACTTCTAATGTTGAATCAGGATCAACTAGGACAAAAATAAAGCATTGGGTTGAACTCTTATTTGGTGTCAAGGTAATAGGTAAGAATAGTCACCGACTTTTGAGAAAGAGTAGATAAATAGGACCTATTATGGGACATACAATGCATTATAGATATATTACCATTACACTTTAACCGAGTTGTTATATTCCACCTAAACGAAAGGAAAAACAATAATCAAAATGCTTAATAGGATGGCAATACATTTATACAAAAATTCTACCCCAAGCACATGCAATGGAACCCTAGACAATTAAGTGAAATCCAATCCACAAAATAATTTGATCTATGGACAACATTGTTGTGGTAAAGGTCGTAATGCCAGAGAAATCATAACAGTAAGGCATAAAGAAGGAGATCATAAGTGTCTATATCGTAAAATCAATTTTAAATAGGATGAAAAATACATATATGGTAGAATCATCACCATAGAATACAACCCTAATCAAAATGCATACATTTGTCTCATACACCACGAGAATGGTGAGAGGACACATATTTTACATCTCAGCGGGGCTCTAATTAGACATATCATTCTTTCTAGAATAGAAATTCCTATAAAAATGGGAAATTCCCTATCTTTGAGTGTGGTTCGAACTATTGAGTTACGTAATTTGAAATAACAAATTCAGTTTACGACGAAACCTAGAAATCGTTCACTGATCTAATTTGAGTACCTCTATAGGATAGACCTCAAAAGAAAACTGAAGAGTAAGGGCAGCAAGTAATTGAGTTCAATAGTTCCTCATATAAAATTATTGATTGACGAGATATATTAATTAGAGAAAAAATTCTTTCAAGCATCGATATAACCAAAAACGCCCCTTCTTTCAAAGATTGTAGGATGGGTTATTCATATTTCATTTAATGGTTAGAGGTGAATTGAAAGCTAAGCATTGAGAACTCAAAAGATTTTTTTGGGGGAAAATAGAGATGGATTCTACCTTTCCCATAATATGTGGAAGTATCGACCTAATTTCATAGAGTCATTCGGTCTAAATGCTACATGAAGAACATAAACCAGATGACATAATAGGAAGACCCAGGATGTAGAAGATCAAAACATAAGTGATTTGGTAGATTTTGATTCATATATATATATATATATATATATATATATATATAGCATGTGCTACTTCATTCTACAATATATGGAAGATCCATCTCTATAGATATCATCATCTACATCCAAAAATCCCTATGCTTTGGAAGAAGCTCAAAAAAGAGTTTGGGAATTGATCAAAAGAAGAATGTACATCAAACGATATGCCCTTAGGCACTACTATACATAAGATAGAAATCATACATACAAAGTGGGGACAATTAGCTAAAACAATGGATGAGATAGTACCAGAGTCATTCAAAGAGCCCTTCTTTATATTCTATTTTGTGAGTGTCAACTATTGATTCTATGCCATCAAAGCATGCTGACAGTAGAAAAGAAATGCAAGTACACCCAACTATGGTAATACCACATCATTGATAAATAACCGTACCATCACTAGCTTTGTCTCCTATAACAACTTCATTGGCATATTCCCTTTCCCACTTTATTCCCAAAAGATGATTCAATAGGCTTCCTTTATTGATTCAAAAAATATCTTTCCCACGACATGGACACTAAGGTTATTTTCCATAAGGCGAAGCGGAAACCTTATTTATTCTAACAACTCATTGCCCTATTTTTTTCTAGATCAATTCTATATAATGACCGAGACTTATACATAAGATCGTTCTAGCTTATCTGCTTCTAAGGAAGTTTGAGCTCCTTCCCATGATAAGACCTTTCTAAACTCTTGAACTTAAGAGAGGCTTCTTTTCAAGATGATGAGTAGAAATTGAGTATACAGAAAATGACAAAAGAAATCTTATATGGAGATCAATGTACCCATAGATCTATATGAAAAATAGAAATATGAAAATGAAAAAAATTCATTTTCAAAAACCCAGGATTTAAAAAGGGAATGATGACGTAAAGGTTCCCCAAGTCATCCATGGCGGCCGGGCAAGCTCTCCGTTGAGTTGTCGATTTCCCTCCTATCCTAATGAAAAAAAACAAATTCGTAGGTTGTTTCTCTTAAGATGAAAATGTACAATAGTAGTCACGAAGAGTTTCCATGTCATCATTATCATGCTTTTTTGTTAAGTAACATGAGAACCTGGGGAGACCTGAAAACTATTGGCGGGGAAAAAGAAATCTTAACTGGTAGGAATGCTTTCTATTTGGCCTTCGATTCAATGATTCCTTTCTCATTGTGGTAGAATAGTGCTCCACTGTCCGATTTGAGTCCCAATCGATGACAACTGCTAATTGTTTTTTGTTATCGAGGTTTTTGAGTTTTCTTCCTATTTCCTGTTCTGTAGACCATTTTATCCTTGACTATCATACGGGAAGATTTCTTTTTTCTCTACAAAAATAGTCGAAACGTAGTTTGGTCATAGTAAATTAGAATAATATAACATGAAAACAGGACTCATTAACATTCACAAACAAAGATGATACTAAATAGGCTCCTTCTTTACGCTATACTGCTTGCTTTAAAACCTATTCAGATGGTGTGAGATACAATACGCTTTGCTTTTCTATTTAGTGAAAGTGCTTAAGTGACCATTGGGAAAGATTTTTAGAGGGGAAGGCAAAGGATTATGGTGATCAAAGAATTATTGTCTTTTAAAAGAGGGACATGAGGGTGTCATTAAATATAAAGGTTTAACTAAAGCATTGGTCACTCTTCACTAGTATAAAAAACAATACGCAAATCTCAATCTCACTACATAGGCTACTTTTCTATCCCTATTCTATGTTAATTTAAAAACAATGGACATCGTGAAAAGCATATTCATGTAAACTTAGGGACTCTAAATAATACCAAGAGAGAAGTTGTCTTTGATAATAACCTAAACTTGATTATTATCAAACACAACTTCCCCCAACTCAACCAGGTTGCCATGAGTAGGACTCCGACCATAACATAATAGACAAATCCAAGATGTACTCCTACAAATAAAGAGAGTTCAAATAGAGATTGGTTGTGCTCAAAATATTATGAATCAATTTACAAGTCCAATGTCAATGTTTGGATTTCTAGTGGAAATACATCGAGAACCCATGTATATATCATCTACTAATACACGACCAATTAATGTTTGACTAAAAATCCTTTTCGGCATCATCCTATTTTGAGGACTCACAGAAATATCTCGGGTGGTACCACAATCTATTCGATGTACAACTGTGTATTAAACTACTTCAACAACTCTACGAGTGAGATATCCAGTGTCTAATGTTCATATGGCAGTATCCACAACTCTTTTACAGGCTCCATAGAAAGAAAGGATATATTCTCTTAAAGAGAGTCCTTAGCACAAATTGCTTTGAATAGGTAATCAATAATTTTTCCTTGAGGATCCGACATTAATCCTCTCATACCTAATAATTTATGTAACTGAGATGCATTTTTTCTAGATCCCAAGAAAGACATTATATGAACTGGATTAAAAGGTCAGTCATCAAAAAATTCAAATTTATTTCTAGTCGCAAATATTCACTTGTAGCATACCCTATTTAAATGGATTGACATAAATTTTCTACCTCGTGTACATTCGCATAATGATGGTGTTTTTTCAGAAATCAAACTTTGTTGTTCATCATCTTGCATGAGCCATCCCTTAGAAGGTATTGTTAAAAGGTCATTAATTCCTAAACAAATGGATGTAGCAATAGCTTGTTGGAACGCCAGAGTTTTTACTTGATCTAGGATATGTGATGTATATGCCATTCCAAAGTGCTCTATTAATCTAATAATAAGTCATTTCATGGTAGTTCCATCTATCACTTTATTGTGAAAAACAAGATTGGCCTGTTCTGTCATAAGTACCTCCATATTTTGCTGAGTAGGATTCGATAATAAGTTTGAGTCGGTGATTGTAAAACTTTCTTTTATTGATCTTGATTCACATATAAATTTTGAAAATATGTACCTAGCTAAATAGGAGAGCCCTGAAGTCCCACGGTATCATAGAATTACATTAGGTACCATATGAATAGGCCCGAGAAAACCCCTGTATAGCTTCTTTGATTTCTCGATAAAGAGTAATATGACAAAAAGTGGTTCAAATTTATATAAAAAGGATTTGGTTTTTTAGACTTCTTACTATTAGATAGTGTCCATAAATCTCATAAAAAGTACCTAAAGATTCATAGTGAAGTTTAATAGGAGTTTCTCTTAAAGCAATAGCACATTGATTTAGTCGCCATCAGAGCCCCAAAGGACTATCTAAATTTATTTTTTTATGCTGATAAGCCCTAATTGCATCATATGAATTTGAGAAAAAGGGTTTTTTTGTATACTTATAGTAACTATTGTCACTTTTTTTATTTTTATAGTTTCTATGATTACATGGATTATATCTATTTAGACAAATACCTCGATGATTTCCTCTTGAAAATACATATAATCTAATAAGCATATCTTACATTTGTACGGAAATAGGATCCCCTATAGATGGAGACAAAAGATTCATATGAGAAAACACAAGTAAATGGGCCTCTACTTGAGCCTCCAAGGATAAAGTTACATGAATAGCCATTTGATCTACATCAAAATCAACATTAAATCCCTTCAAAACTAATGGATGTAAACAAATAGCGCACCCCTCCACTAAAATAGGTTGGAATGCCTGTATGCCTAATTTTTGCAGCATGGGTGCTCTATTCAGCAATACAGGATGTCCCTGATAACTTCTTGAAGGATTTTCCATACAATTGGCTCTTTTTCTCGAATTTCATGCTTAGCATCTCCTATGTTTGAAGCAAGATTTTGTCTAATTAGTCCACGAATTATAAAAGAAATTCTTTTGACAAAGATGTGAATTAGAAAGGATTGGTTAATGAAATATCAACCAAAGACTGAACCTTGATATACCCCAGAACAATACATTTTCTTTACCACAAGATATATTGGCAGCCGTCGATCAATTGATTTGGCAGAATTTTGAAATAGGTGCACTTGACGATATGAATCATATGAAAATTAAAACAATTTGTTCTATAGCATATCTTTTACAAGATCAATTTGGATTGGCTCTAGTTTATTTAGAAAATTTGGTTTGGCGGACTATATGTGGAGCAATTCGACATAAATTGATATCGACACCTTAGAATTTGGTAACCTCAACTCCATTAACAACTACTTATGGATCCTTTTTCGGTTTACATTCATTATCTCAAGTTCTGGATCGAACTAATCCATTGACACAAATAGTTCATGGGAGAAAACGTTGTTATTTTGTCCCTGGTGGACTAACAGGTCACACTGCTTATTTTCGGATACGACATATCCATCCTAGTCACTATGGGCATATTTTCCTAATTTACACATATGTAGGAATCAATGTTGGACTTATTGGATCCTTAGTAATTCATGTGAGGATTGGTTATTGGGGGTCTCTAGAGAACCATTTTTATGAAATTTCTGAGAGGTCAACTACGGTATGAATGCTTTATTTATCATTGGGCAGAGATGAATACTATATGGTAGCGATAGGAGATTATTTAGCCTTAAATGTGGATATTTAGGAAGAATAGGTTGTTCCAGCTTGATACCCTCAAGAATTCTTGACTATTGCATGGGAACAGGTCCATCTTTAAAGTATTTTTCCTTTTCCATATTTTTTTATTGGAGCTTCCCTCATTCCTTTTATCAAACATAATGATGTGAATAGACCTTTAATGGTTCTAATATGTAACATCAAGCAGTTTCTTTTTCTCGCTCTGAGAAATGCATTGTTGGAAATGGTTTGGAATGACAAGATGCTCTAGATTAGCGAACTCTTGCTATAACTGAACGCGAAGGAAGTGTCATTTATACCAATACTAACAAGATTTTTTAGTGGGTAATGGAGATAGTCTAAGCATTCCATTAGGTATATATCAATTTTCCAATAAAAAATCATTTATGCATCAAATACTCCAGGTTTCTCAGGCTAAATGCATCATAATGATATAAATTTAAGAGGATGGTGCTGCTATGATTGGTGGCAAACTTGATTTAGGGAAAAATGTATTAGCAGCTTATATGTTGTGGAAGGGTTACAATTTTGAAGATACAGTACTTATTAGCGAGAATTTGGTATATGAAGATATTTAGACTTCTTTTCACATATGGAAATATGAAATTCAGACTCATATGACAAGTCAAGGCCCTGAAAAAGTCACTAATGAAATACCATATTTAGAAGCCCATTTACTCCGTAATTTAGAAAAAAATAAAATTGTGATGCTGGGATCTTGGTTAGGGATGGGTGATATTTTAGTAGGTAAATTAAAAGCCCATGTCATGAAAGAATCATCGTATGCCCCAGAAGATAGATTGTTATGAGCTATACTTGGTATTCAGGTATATACTTCAAAAAAAACTTATAACAAATTACCTATAGGTGGCAAGGGGCTGGTTATTGATGTAAGGTGGATCCAGAAAAGGGATGGTTCTAGTTAGAATCCCAAAACAATTCATGTATATATTTTATAGATAGGTGAAATCAAAGTAGGCGATAAAGTAGCCGGAAGACACGAAAATAAGGGTATGATTTCCCAAATTTTGCCTAGACAAGATATGCCTTATTTACAATATGGAAGATCCATTGATATGGTCTTTAAACCATTGGAGTACCTTCACGAATGACTATAGGATATATATTTGAATTTCCACTAGGGTTAAAGGGAGATTTTTTTTTACTAAATACAATAATTGGGCTTGAATTCTTGTTATACTATCTAGTTGATCTATCGCTATTTTACTTTGCATATTTTGGATAGGCATGCATCCTCATTGATTAAGGGGTAGAAAAGATCAATGAAAGACTAGAGTATGAGCTAGTTGATCCACTAACAAGTCCTTGATTTCTTATCTGTGGACCTCTTCATTTTTTATACAGCCTTCTTTAAGTATGAGCAGGCAGTGTCGATATATTCTTCCCAAGTATTTGCCAAGTGATATGCTCTAGGACTTCTTCCTTTGTAAGAACTCAACAAAGTATGAGGAGTATGTGGTTCTTTCCCCGTTTCTAACTTGAATGGTGTACGCCCCGTTACTTTTCTCCGTTGCAAGTTATAAGAGAATTGTGCAACATCAAGAAGCCTAGTCCAATCCCGCACGTTTGCACTCATAAAGTTCCTCAGGTAAGACTCAAGTATAGTATTTACAAAGCTAGGTGGAAACTCATGGATAAGTGAAACTCTGAACCCAAGAGTGGAAAGAGCTCTGCCAAAAATTGACCCATGAAGCGGGGGCCTCGGTCACTTATGATAGTCTGTGGTAGTCCCCAATACTTTACTATATTCTTATGGAAGAAAAGAGCTTCCTCTTTGGCCTTTAAATCTAGTTATGTGGGAATGAAGGTGGAATACTTTGATAATCTATCAACCACGACCATAATGGAACCAAACAATGGTAGTGCCATAATAAAGTCCATCGCGACACTATCCTATTATAGCTCTGGCACTGGTAGAGGTTCAAAAAGTCCATTGGGCTCCTTGTTCTCCACTTTGTCTTGTTTTCAAATAATAAAAGTCCCCATGTAGCCTTCGATCTCCGCTTTAATTTGCAGCCAATAATATGCCGACTCCAAGACTGCTCGCATTCCTTGTTGCCCCAAATGTCCAGCCCTCTTTGTATCTTACATTTCTTTTAGAAGTGTGTGCCTTAAGTTCCCCTATTTTCACACCTAGAGGCGGCCTTCAACTCTTCAAAGGCTCTTTGGAATCTCTTTGCCCACTCCTAAGGACAGTTCTTCTTTGGGTGAAAAGATAGAGGAATACCCCTTTCTAAATAAACCGATGATAGTAATTCATGAGCCCCAGAAATAACCGTAACTCAGTCATGGAAGTAGGCACCTCCCATTCCCTATGGCAGACACCTTGGCCTCGTCCATCTTTATTTGGTTTATGACATGCCCTAAGAAGTCTACCTCCTTCTTAATGAACAAGAACTTCTCTTTCTTGATGTAGAATAAAGTAGTTGGAAGATTTTATGTAGATGGTCCATATGTTCCTCTAGGGTATTACTATAAATAACTATGTCATTCAAGTATGCCACCATGAAATCATCAAGGTATGGCTAAAAAATCTTATTCATGAGAGTGAAAAACATAACTGGTGCCTACTGAACAGTGTCATGAGCCACTTGAATGCTCCATACCTTCTTATACATATGGTCTTGGTCTTATCTCCTTCAGCTATGTGCACTAGGTAATATCCTTGCGTAAATTTACCTTCATGAAGAACTTGGCCTTCCCCAATATATCGAACAAGTGAGTGATCAAGGGAATAGGGTATTCTTCTTCAAATTTATCTTTTTTAGTGTACGATAGTCGATGCACAGTCGCAATGATCCATCATGGTTATTTTTGGGCAAGTGAGAGCACTAGATAGAATACATAGGATTTCCCATGTTTTTACCTTATCTCTAGTTAGACTACTTCTCTATTTTTCTTTTTTATAATTGTTTTCATCCAAAGGCTTACACGGGACAACAGTCTCATTCATCATCATAAAATAGGAATAAAGATTCCTGATTGGGTTCTTGGATTAGGAGGCCTTGCCGCATGCTTTGTTCCCATTATCGCTATTATTGTCGGAGTTTCTTCCTTCATGATAGGAAATATGGAAAGATATAAGAGAATAGTAAATAGAGGCTAAACATATAGTAAGGTACCAAAATGGTTGTCATTTGCAGCATAGGAATTTGGTTCAGCTTAAAGGTGTTATTGTGAGGGACTAGGGTAGCAATCCTTTATTTCTGGAAATGACCTTTTATTTGCTGCTCCCTAATTGAGAACGCGTCTCTAGTTAAGTTTGTATAAGTTTAAGCTATAACAGCAACATCAGAGAGAGTAATCAAGGGTGGATATACCTTAACTTGAATGCCAAGCCTATGTCTTTCGCTTGCCTAAGGTTAAGGTAAGGAAAAAAAAAAGAGCTACTGGACACTACAGGGACTGTAAGCGGTCTAACAGAAGCTTGATTGTTGAATGAAACTCAAACTTATACTAAATATATCAACTGACCCAGGTGACTGGACCTCTATATATAGCATTGGACGTAAGAAAAAATCCTTCTCCTATTGGTTGTTAGAAGCAGAACTGAAACTTGATATAACTGAAGAAAAGTATATATAGGTACAATAGGAGGGTATGGTTAAGCAAGTAAGTGAAGTCTCTCGCTCTCGCTTTATGGTCTTGTGTAAAGCCTTTCTGTCTATCTATTCTTTTTTCTATTTATTCAAAGTAAGCAGATCGAAAGCACGAAAAGAAATGTCTTAGAGTACCCTTACTCTAATTCAAAATTCATCCTTTTCTTTCTATTCTAATTTCTCTCCCTTCATTCCTCGATCTGCTTATAAATTCTTGGTGTAATACTCACTTATAAATGATTGGTGTAAGAATTTCTCACAAATCAGGTGTGATCAGTCTCACTAATGTAAGAATTAGGAATTCTTCTTCCAACTTATCCCATAATGGGAGTTATGGCAAAGAACAAAAAGAAAACTAAAGGATAAATTTGTCCAATAGTAACAAAGGGTGCCTCCACAAATTCACATCCGATCCAACCTAGTAGTAAGAAATCCTCCAAAATCAACTAAAATATTCCTTGGTGAATCAGGTGAAAACTTGAACAACGTACATACATTCTTTTAAAAAATGATAAATCCAACAGACATAAAAATTAGTGCTATTATAGCTACACCTCTCGATTTGTCAGGTATACAATGAAGGATGGCATAGATCAGTAGGAAATACCATTCTGGAACAATATAAGATGGGGTGGACATCGGATTAGTAGGTATATAATTATTGGGATGCCCCAAAACATTAGGAGCATAAAAAATCCAAATGGACAAAAAGATAGAAAAAGAAACCCAACCTACTAGATCCTTTACATAAAAATAACGGTAAGAAGTAATTTTATCCATCTCTGAATGCACACATAATGGATTATTGGATCCATATTGATGCAATGCGTCCAGATAAAGAAGACTAGTGCCTACTAAAGTAAAGGAGAGTAAATGATGAATACTAAAAAACCTATTTTAGGTGGTATTGTCCACACATAACCCACCTCAAAGCCAAGTCATTATGGTATCTCCTACCACAGGTATGGCTCTAGCTAAGCTTATAATTACTGTAGCTCCCCAAAATCTCATCAAACCCCAAGGTAATATATATCCTATAAAAGTTCTCACAATCATTAATAAGAAGATTACAACACTAAGACACCGAAAAAAATCCCTAGAACTTCTATAACTAGCATGATTTAGACGACAAAAATTATGAAGGTGAACCACAATGAAAAACATACTTGCCCTATTAGCATGTAATAAATAAGTAACCGGCCCCCTTCA
Source organism: Capsicum annuum (assembly GCF_002878395.1). Taxonomy (NCBI): domain Eukaryota; kingdom Viridiplantae; phylum Streptophyta; class Magnoliopsida; order Solanales; family Solanaceae; genus Capsicum; species Capsicum annuum. Next base: position 133,304,830 of record NC_061117.1, read on the forward strand.
ACATCTCTTATAATATGTTCTACGCTATTAAAATCTAGATCCATATGAGAAGTGTAATGCATAGCTAAAAAATGCTAGTCACTATCTAAATATCTAAACAAATTCCAGCAAACAAACTGAACCCCTACTAATAACTAAAATTTCTCAGGGTGGAGGATATAGGTTGATTAAGAAGAGAAAATCATTGGCTCCTTATAGTCATTTATTTATTTCTCTTTTCTATCGTAACAACTCTTGTCCCCCCATATTTTAGCATTCTAGGGTCGTACTATGCATTAATATGTTATTACTTTTTCTTCTATCTCCGAAGGATGGAGAGGGTATACAGCAAAAAAAGCGTCGAAGGGGTCAAATCACCATGGGTTACTGAAGAGTCATCTAAATTCTCAGTGACCAAATAAGAGAGTTTTTTACCACTTTTTCTTCTCTTCAGGACTCTTGGTCTGATCATCTTGTTGTAACAATGCAAGCTTAGGAATGAATCTAATGGAAATTTAGGTCTCTATCCACTATTTAGATTATTCTTTCCTCCTCAGCGAAAGAGGGAAAAAAAGGTGTATGGGAGAAATAATTCTAAAAGAAGAGAAGATTTCATCCACCAAGCGGGACAAAGTTCGACCCCTAAGAAATTTAGGGTTCTCGCTAATATCTTTGGTGTCCATCTCATCTGAAAACTTTCCCTCTTCTATTAGCATATCTATATTTGAATAGGATGAATCAACCTTAGGAAAAGTAAGCCCCCTTTCCTTGATTGAATTTGGCTTCACTGCGCCCTGAATCAATCAAAAATATTATTTATTTTATTCATCCCATTTCATTTATTTGGGCGAGAGGGAGGCTATGATTCACCTAGGCTACAAATTTTCCATTGGTTGATTCTAAAAATAGAAAAAAATTTGGTCCAAACCCACAAATGAATAGAAAGAGAGGCGAGGGTCCTTAATTAAAAGGGGGAAAAGAGGGGTGAGGCTTAGTTCTGGGGGCCTCCTTACGCAGCTTTAGAAAGCAGAGAATGACTTTATCAAATTCTCTCCAACCTTTTATATCTATCTTTAGAAGTAGGGAGAGAAAAATTTAATATGATATTTGCGTTGGTTTTTCCAACAAAATATTGAACTTTTCTTCTTTATCATTCAGAAGGCTCAATCCCACTCCCTAACTTTAATGATGAGAACAATCTCTGAACTCCAGCTCTCAATTAAGAAATAGTTCTCCACCATACTATATTTTAAATAGTGGTCGATCGTTTAGTAGTTACATTCATAACTTAATGTAATGTTATGTTCACGCGGTGATATTCAATCTTTCCTAGAGTACTACCCTATTCATAGTCTATGTCTTGGGAGCATAATTGATAGGATATAGAAAAAGGTGGTAAAATGGTCCCCCACTTTGATTCCTACCCCATTAATATTTACGATCGTAGATAAGGGATTAGTCTATTATGTCTTTTTTATCCGAAATCGGATGGTAATGGACCTAATTACATTGCTTGTAGACCTACTGCGGAGCTAACCCTTGTTCTATTAGTATGGTGGTTTCTACCAAGATGATTTATTTATGCCCATCAAAGGACCTCGATATGCTAATCCACAAAAAATATATGAGAAATTTGGAAGAACTCATATACGAAATGAGGGCGACCCATGTAAACACATCAATTACATTTTCATGCAAAGGAACTCTTTCTTGGAAACTTGGACAACAACTAACCATGTTTGTCCCTCATATCACTAGAAATATTGGGATCTTTACAAAGGTATTTATAAATATTTTGTCTCAATTCATATTTAGCCTAGCTGCATGTAATACCCCGTACTTCTACCAAGCTTAAAATTATCCCAAAGATGTTAAAAACATTTTTTTAAAAGCTGAATCCACATTTATACATGTGGTATTTTTAAGATTTTCACTTGTTTTCAAGTGGAAAATTCAATAATCTTTTCATCGATACCAAATTAGCCCAAATCCGACACCCGGGCGAATATTTAGAGCCTTTTTAGTGAGACAGTATATTACTAGAGCCATCCGCACATCGTGGAGCCAGCTTAAATGGCAATTGTCAATTTCCAGTGTTGCTCTGAGATAGTGGCATGTCGCGCCAAACTTTCAAGTAGCAAACAAAGTGGCAGCACAATAGCTCTGTATTGCGCCGCGATGCAATTTTCCATTTGTCACTTTCTAGAGACACAGCGCGATAGCGCCGTGTCGCGCCATGGGTCCAAATTAGGAAATTTTCATAAAATTTAAATACGCGTCCAAGGGTTAAAAAGATTAATTTTCCACGCCTATATAAACCCAATAACACGTGATTCAGTCATATTTCACCCAAAATATAATGTTTCTCTCAAGAACAAATTAGGGTTTTCAATTGGGAATTTAAATCCAAGACTCAAATTCAAGAATCTCTCCGACAATCTTCATAGAATAAAGAACTAAGGTATACACAGTGTTGATTCATGGACTCCATTCATCCATGAAGCTCAAGAACCCTATTTTAAAGAATATATCATGATGTTCTTATTTTGAATTGATTATGTTCATATTGTTATTGTTGTATGACTGCCAAGATTGCATCTGTATCATGTTTTTATGAAACCATATTATTATAGGGTTGAAATTCTTCCAATTGAGTTAAATGATGGAACCATGTTGTATTAAATTGATAATCATGTGTATACCCGAAGTGTGCATGCAAGGTGTTTGATAATATGCCCTAATGAATAAATGATGATCAGGTACTTAGTTTCCATGTGTCAAGATCATGTCATGCCTCTTAAGTTATGCTATACCTATTTGATTAAAATGATTTCCATGCTAAACCTATGCATTGTTATTTCTTGATGGGATGTTCATAAGATTAGAAGCATGAAATTATGCCATGTTTGTACGCGTTACTATCCATGTACAACATTATGAAGATCATGTGCTTCATGAAATTCCCAACTATGAAATTATGAATTGTTGATATTGGTCATGTGCTCAAAAATGTCAAGCCTTGTCAATTTCATTCTATCGAGTCCTGGGGGTACTTGTACCCAACAATTTAGCTGTATGCCTAGAGCCATGTCATGTTTTCATGATACTCTCAGTCAAGCCATGAACAGTAGAATTCATTCAGTCATGTGACTTAGGAAAACTTAGTATACTCAGTATCAGTCCAGTCCCATTCAATAATCTCAGTAATCTTAAAAATCTCAGTGATCTCAGTCAGTTATTATGTCTCAGTAGCATTCCGTCAGTCAACGAAAATCAGTGAACTCAATTTATCTTCACTATACAATACCATTAGTATCAGTTCAGTTTAGTTTGGTTAATCAGTTTAGTGTCTATTCAGTTGGGAGTAGGATTCAGGACCGAGTGAACCCAAAGATGGGGAATCACCTATTATTCAGTGGAGGGTGTGATCCTTAGAAGCAATCTTTGCATTCCAGAACTACGTAGCCAGCATAGGTTGAGATGTACCCCTATGTATAGGGCTACTAATACATCTCATTTGGGGTTATTCTAACAAAAGGGTTGACGAAAGATCTTTCTATCAGATAGGGTTACCGCATAATTTATCTTTACTCATGGCACAGTATTGAACCCTTCCAACTGGGGTTAAAGGTTAGACCCCACTAGTTTAGTCTCGAGGCATGTCAGTTAGATGATTACCTCTCACCGTCTCAGTTTCAGTCTCAGTCTTAGTCTTAGTAATAGAACTTAGATAGTTCTACAGATTTCAGGACTGTCAGATATAGTCACTACGTATAGTACAAAACTCAGCTAGTTCCATCAGAACTTAGACTATTAGAAACAGTTATTCAGTATTAGTATACTAGTTATATAAAACTTATGTTATCAGTATTCAGCTTTAGAACTATCAAATATAGTCAAAAAGCCCATTTCTTCATAAGCAAATCTATCAAAAAATAGGTATTCATGTATCCATAATATAGTATCAGTCCCTTAGTATTCAGTGTCCTGGTATTAACAAACTTAAATGTCTATAAATCCATGTTATCTGTAGACTCAGTATTCAGAACTTAGTATTAAGTCCTATCATAATCTCAGTTACAATTACATATTCATGCATGTATTCCCACGTTCACATCATTCAGTCAGTTAGTGTTGTCCATTCATATAAACCATTTTGCATTTAGCCTACCTCACTTGCATACCAGTATATTTAAAGTACTGACACATTTGCACTATAGTGTCTTATACCATAGGTTTAGAGGCACGAGCTCTAAAGCATCAGTAGATTCCAGATATCAGCAGTCAGTCAGCTGTCAGTCCTCATCCTTTGAGGATGATATGATTTGTTATTTTATTATTTCAGTACTTAGTTATTTCTGTAGTTGGAGTTAATTGGGGACATGTCCCATCAACTCCATATTTGTCAAATAGTTTAGAGGCTTTCAAACTATAGTATATTCAGATAGTATTTCAGTTACTTTAGGCATTTGATACTTCATACTTATGTTGTTTTTTATCAGCTATTCCTTTTGAACCTTACCTCCTTACAGCTTCTATTTAGCATTTTTTACAGTGTATATATATACAGTATATTATACACTGTACAGGTACGATATCAGTCATGGGTTAGCTTGTGGTTCTTCGGGGTCATGAGCATTGTGTAGCATTCTGGGTACCAGATTTGGAGCGTTGCAAACTTGGTATCAAAGCCTAAGGTTCAACAGTGTCCTAGGAAGTCTAAAAAGTCGCATCTAGTAAAGTCTTATGCATGGGTGTGTTGTGTACCACACTTATGTGTATGAGGCTATGAGATGTTTTAGAAATAGTTTCCCTTCTTTTAGTATTCATGTCGTGCTAGTGAGCATAGGCTCAAAGTTAAACTCTCAGTGTAATCCATTTTTTCCTTTTTTTTACAGAACATGCCTCCCAAAATGACTAACGAAAGGAGAACCAAAAATTAGTCAGCACCTCAGCCCGTTCAGCCAGATTCTTTGGATGAGCATGTCTCTCATATAGAATTCACGACTATATTTACTACTCTATCCAGTTTAGTTACAACTCAAAATGAATGGTCAACTACTGTTCTAGCCAACCCGGTGGCAAATTCTGCTACAGCTAGGATTTGGGACTTCACCTAAATGAATCATCCCTTATTATCTGATTCTAAGTTAGGAGAGGATCCGCAGGAGTTCCTCGATCAGGTTTAAAAAGTCACAGATATCATGGGAGTGACTTCCAACAAAAGTTATGAGTAAGACGCCTATCAGCTACAAGATATAGCCCATACGTGGTTCAAAGAGTGGAAGGTAGACAGGGGTACATATGCGGATCCCATAGATTGGGAAGAGTTTACTATGGCTTTCTTAGATAGGTTCTTTCCCATAGAGCAGATGGAGGCTAAATTTTTAGAGTTCACCAATCTCAGACAAGTTAGCATGAGCACAATAGAATACTCCTTTAAGTTCACTCAGTTAGCCAGGTACGCTCCCTATGTAGTAGCAGACAGTAGATCTAAAATAAATAAGATTGTGTCTGGGATATAGGTAGAGTGGTTAAGAAGTGCAGAACTGTGATGTTGATTAAGGATATGGACATATCTAGGATTATGGTCCATGCTCAATAGATTGAGAAGTAGAAACTTAAGATGGAGGAGAGAGAAAGTAAGAGGATTAGAATAGGTAGTTATAGTTTTGCTCAGTCAGGATGGCAGGGTGGTAATGATTTTCAGTTGTGTTAGAAATGTTCATCCCCAATTCACCCTATAGTTATTCCACCAGTAACAAAGTTTAGAAATAATCGTAGGGATGGGGCATCACGCTCCAAGTCCTAGGGTAGTGAGATCAGGATTCTTACTCATCCTCTTTATGAAGAGTGTGGTAAGCATCATAAGGGTGCGTGTAGAGCTAGCAGTGGTGTGTGTTTTGGATGTGGTGAGTTAGGTCACAAGGTCTGGGATTGTCCTAAACCCAATCCAATAAGTAAGAATGGCCGCCCTTCAGCTCAGTCCGATCGCCTGAATCAGCAGGCTGCCAATTCTAGTGTTATCGATAGGCAACGCCCAAATAGACTCTATGAACTTTGGTCCCGATAGGATTAGGAAATTCCTCCTAATGCAGTTACTGGTATATTAGTTCACGCTTCTTCAGATTTATGACTTTCTTTTTTTTTTTTGAAACCTTGTATAGCAGTTAAACTTTGGGGTCATAAAGTCAAGCCTTCAGGTTCTAGTTATAGTTCCAGTATGTGTAGATAATCAGTAAGGGAAGATGACTCCCGACCCATTCCTTTCTTAGTGCGAAGTTTTATACTATATTCATCATGATATTTATGCATCTACCCATTTCTTTCTACAAATACAGCTTATAACCATATGTTTCTCATAGAATAGTGTGTGTTCCAAGTTCCTAGTATAGGAATTTCGGTTCACTTAGTGTCGCGAATCATGTACTATGAAACACAAAAATTCCAGACCAGGTCATACAGCTCATGACTCATGTACTCATGTCAAGCTTTACAGTATGCTCTGCCTATATGATTCATGTTCCACTTCTAGTGAGCAGCTAAACTCAGTAGTCCCATGTACACCCTCATCTTAAAACCCTCGATAAAGCCATGATTTTGGTATTCTATTCCTCAGGCCTCAATTAAGTGTCAAATTTGATATATCCCTGGCGTATGTCAATTGTCCGTAAGCAATTATCAGACTTTAGTTACAGTTTTAGTGTTCAGTTTTAGTAATCAGCATTCAGTGCCAGAATCAAATACTTCAACACCAGTCTAAACCTCAGTTATCAAAAATCAATATTTAGTCTCAATTACCATCTTAGCTACGATCTCAGTCCCAGTTCTAGTCAAGTTATCAGATCAAAAATTCAGTCCAGTTTTATGATAGCTTAACAAAGTTACTGTTATCAATACCTTAGTTTACAAAATATTCCCAATCGTATTAGATGCCTAGCCTACCAATTGTGAGGTAATATAGTTTTCACTCATTCATGCTCAGTTGCCCCATGTTATCCAGTCAGTCATTATCTTTCATGCATGATACTCTACTATTTTGGTTCAACTATTTGGACTAAGTGTGGACCAGCCTTGCAGACTCGGTATTGAGCTATCAGTCCTTCAGTTAATTAGATAAGTCAGTACAGTTATGCATTCGTGCTCATCACCTACGTGAATCTTTTAGTAGTTTCAGTTATAGTGCATCAGGCTTAGTTACTCCATTTAGATGATGTTCATAGGTCTCAACTCATCATACCAAATCTTAAACAGGTTATGATTTTCTTACTCAGCTGTTTTATACAGATAAATTTGTATAGTTTGGTTTCCATGTCCCTAGCTATGCGCTCTAGCCAAAATCTCATGAAAAAATGTAACCATTCTTAGATGCACCAATTAGATAGATACAAGCTCATATCAGTTCATGAATCATGCCTTAGTTTCGGATCTCAGATAACTAGTTATGACTCAATTCCTAGGTGCCTTATGGATAGCCTTAGTTTTCCTCAGTAGCTCAGCCCAGCCAGTATTCCTCAAGGGACCTAGTGTCCCAAGGGGGAGATACTCTATATTCCCCCGACCTTTCAGGACATAAATATACCACTCTATTCTCATAACAAATCCAGTTTAGAGTAGTGAGTACCTATAAGTTGACCCTCTAGCTCCAATCCTGATCGTACACCATGCACTCAAGGTACTCAGTTGACATCATAATATTCTACTCATGTATCACGTTCCTGACCCAGTTATATTCTCATGTTTTCACTCATGCATATTAAGTAGTTAAACTCAGACTCATCCCAAGGCAATAGCTTTTCTTAAGCTTATCCAGTGTTATGTTTAGATTTTAGTTACAAATATGATATTCAGTTCCATGCTCAATTTTTGTTTCAAACTTAGTGTCTTTACCCTTACATGTTCATGAGTCAGTTCACTCATATATTTATGCATCAGATATGTGTGATCAGCTTATCAGTACTCTCAGTCATACATTCATGCATAGCTCAGTCATAAAATCATGCATCAGATATGCATGCTCAGTATGAAACTCAATAATGTCAATTATGTAGTCATGCTTTAGTTGTTCATTATAAGTATGCACTTCAACTTATTGTTTCTCCCATCTAAATCAGTCTCATTTGAGGATGAATGTTCCTAAGGGGGAGATATTATAATACTCCATACTTCTACCTAGATTAAAATCATCCCAAAGATGTTAAAGACTAGCTTTAAAAGATGAATCCACTTTTCTACATTGGTATTTTAAAGATTTTCACTTGTTTTCATGTGGTAAATTCAATAAGCTTTCCATCGATATCAAATTCGCCCAAATCCGACACCCCAGCGAAGAGTTAGAGTCTTTCTAGTGAGACAGTGTATCACTTGAGCCATCAGCGCATCGCGAAGCCAGCTTAAAGGGAAATTGTAAATTTCCAGTGTTTCTCCATAATAGTGGCGTGTCGCGCCAAACTTCTAAGTTGTAAATAAAGTAGCAATCTGATATCTCCGCATTGTGCCATCATGCAATTTCCCATTTGTCACTTTCCAGAGACACGACGCGATAGCACCGCATCGTGCCATAGTCCCATATCGAGAAATTTTTACGAAATTTAAATACCTATCCAAGTGTTAAAAGGGTAAATTTTCCACCCCTATATAAACCCAATAACACGTGATTCAGCCATATTTCAACCAAAATATATTGTTTCTCTCAAGTATTTCTCATGAACAAGCTAGGGTTTTCAATTAGGAATTCAAATCCAAGAATCCAATTCATGAATCTCTCCGTCAATTTTCATAGAATCAAAAACTAAGGTATGCGCAGTGTTTATTCTTGGACTCCTTTCATCCATGAAGCTCAAGAACCCTATTTTAAACTATATGTCATGTTGTTCTTGTTTTGAATTGATTATATTTATGTTGTTATTGGTTGTATGATTGAATCTTTATCATGTCTTATGAAACCATGATAGTATAGGGTTGAAATTCATGCAATTAAGTTAAATTCTGGAACCATATTGTAATAGATTGATAATCATACCTATGCCCTAAGTGTGCATTCAAGGTGTTTGATAATATGCTCAAATGAATGAATATGATCAAGTACTTAGTTTCCATATGTCAAGATCATGTCATGCCTCTTAAGTTATGCTATACCTATTTGATTAAGACGATTCCCATGCTAAACCTATGCATTCTTATTGCTTGGTGGGATGTTCATAAGATTAGAAGCATGAAATTATGCCATGTTTATACGCATTACTATCCATGCACAACATTATGATGATCATGTGCTTCATGAAATTCCCAACTATGAAATTATAAATTGTTGATATTGGTCATGCGATCAGAAGTGTCAAGCCTTGTCAGTTTTATTCTATCGAGTCCTGGGGGTACTTGTACCCAACAATTTAGCTATGTGCCTAGAGCCATGTCATGTTTTCATGATACTCTTAGTTAAGCCATGATCAGTAGAATTCAGTCAGTCATGTGATTCTAGAAAACTCAGTAAACTCAGTATTAGTCCAGTCCCATTCAGTAATCTCAAAAATCTCAGTGATCTCAGTCAATCGTCATGTCTCAGTTGTATTCCATCAGTCAACAAAAATCAGAGAACACAGTATAGCTTCGCTAAATAATACCATTAGTACTAGTTCAGTTCAGTTAATCAGTTCAGTGTCTATTCAGTTAAGAGTAGCATTCAGCACCAAGTGAACCCAAGGATAGAGACTTACCTATTAATTAGTGGAGGGTATAATTCTTATAAGAAATCCTTTCTTTCCAGAACCACGTAGCCAGCATAGGTTGAGATGTACCCCTATTTATAGGGATACTAATACATCTTGTTTGGGGTTATTCCTACAGGAGGGTTGATGGAAAATCTTCCTATCAGAGAGGGCTACCTGACAGCTTGTGTTTACCTCTGGCATGGTATTAACACCTATCCATCTTGGGTTATAGGTTGGACCCTACTAGTTTAGTTCTGGGGTATATCGGTTAGATAATTACCTCCCACCATCTCAGTTTCAGTCTCAATCTTAATCTCAGTAATATAACTTAGTTAGTTTTACAAATTTCAGGACTGTTAGAAACAGTCACTCAGTACAGTATAGAACTTAGCTAGATGCATCAGAACTTAGATTCTTAGATATAGTCACTCAGTATCAGTATACTAGTTATACGAAACTTATGTTATCAGTATTCAGCTTTAGGACTATCAGATACAGTCAGCCAGACCAGTTTTTTCATAATTAGAACTGTCAAAAAATAGTTATTCATGTATCTGTAATGTAGTATCAGTCCCTCAGTATTTATTTTCCCACCATCAGTAAACTCAAATGTCCGTAAATCCATATTATTAGTAGACTCAATAGTCAGAACATAGTATTCAGTCCTATCACGATCTCAGTTACAGTTACATATTTATGCATGTATTCTCATATTCATATCATTCAGTCAGTTAGTATTGTCCATGCATATGAACCCTTTTGAATTCAGCCTACCTCACTTGCATACCAGTACATTCAAAGTACTGACACATTTGCACATGGTGTCTTATACATAGGTTCAGAGACACGAGCTCTAGAGAATTAGTAGATTCCAGATATCAACAGTGAGTGTTCATCCTTCGAGGACAATATGATTTGTTATTTCATTATTTCAGTACTTAGTTATTTCAGTAGACGGAGTTAGTTGGGAACATGTCCCATCAACTCCACAATGTTAAGATAGTTTAGAGGCTTTTAGACTACAGTATGTTCAGACAGTATTTTAGTTATTTTAGGTATTCCATACTTCACACTTATGTTGTGTTTTATCAGCTATTTAGTTTGAAACTTATAGCCTTATAGCTTCTATTCCATATTATTTTAAAGTGTATATATATATATACAGTATATTATATAGTGTACAGGTACAGATATAAGTCATGGGTTAGCTTGTGGTCCTTCGGGGTCATGAGCACCGTGTATCATTCCGAGTACTAGATTCGGGGTATTACCATGAGAAATCTGTGGTTATGATTTCATATATTTTGCTTCTCAAACTTCTTACTGAGTTTCCCACTTATCTTTTTGTAAAAAGCTACTCCACAATGGTAAAGTCTCATCTTTTGTGTTGGCCAAAGTTAAAATAGTAACATTCAACCCTTGAATATGTTCAAAGATTTCAAAATGATCTTCAAGTTCTAGAGAGAATTTGCAAAATTCTGTTTCCATGAAGAATTGAATTGGCCTTTCCCTTATTTCAAGTGGAGAATCTAACAGAGACATTACTATGGATATTCTAACAAAAATAAGTGACATTCCATTCCCTCAGAGAGTTCTTTATCGTGCTAGGTCACTAACATATCCTATTTTGTCTTTATTTAACCACAAGAATGGATTGTATCAAAATGACTTTCCTGTTAAAGCCCTTTGTGTCTATTAATTTTTGACCATACGGAATCTCCATAGCCAATTTTCCATTTTTGATGGAAGGTGTTTTCTTTGGTACTACTCCAGGAACTTCCATATGTTGGCGTGATTCAGTTTGAGCAACGGATCCTGACGTGATACATCTTTGTAATGAAAATAGAGTGGAAACATGAGTTGATCCATAATGAGTTTTAGATTGAAGTTCTCTTAAAGAAGATCGCCAACTCATATCTGAAAGATACAAACCCCCTGGTCCTCTTCTCTTGTGTCGAAGTACAGTGTAGTGTGGTGAGGTTTTTCCTCACAGAAAGAGTGGGAAATTAGGATCAAAAAGGCAGAATTTACGCAATTTCTTTTCTAAGAAAGAGATCATACTCGCTTATGTAGCTTTCAACCAGATGAAATAGAAGGCTTTGCACATCTAGAATGTAAATTCAAGGGATACTCATTAAGTGGACCCAAATAGAAAGATCCTTCTTTGCTTTTCTTCTCTGGATTCAATTCGATGAACACAAGACAAATCATCCATAATGATGACCAATAGCAAAGTAGTACCAATTGTCGTGTGCTCTAAAGCTAGTCAGGAGATTTTAATCTTGATATGAGTTGAGTCGTCTCAACTGTTGAGTTCTCATAATCAACCAAAAAAGGGCACTAATGCTTACATCATTTCTTGTGGGAAAAGGCGAATGAAAAGGAAGGCATTTGAAATGGCCTTTTCTTATTATCTTGAGATTGGGTGCACCAATTCTGCCATAGGCTATCTATTCAGTTCGATTGATGTGTCTTCCCTATTTCTATCTCTTTGGTCCCTACTTATAGGTGCCTTATCTATTAGTTAACTGTAGAGACTCTTGCCTTATTCTATCTCTTGATGTTCAATTCTATAGTCATAAGAGGTTGGGATGATAGAGTCCTGGACGTTGTTGGAAAAGATTTTGATCCATTGGCAAGGGAAAGAGCATAAGGGCGATAAGTAGAAAAATAAGGATAGGATGCCAAGTTTGGATCTAAAAGGTAGTTCTTTCATCCGCAGCTAAAAGATGGATTACGTGGAAAGGATGGATAGACTGAGTGAAGTGGTGGACAGGTGATGCCTAAAAATAAAAATAGATATTTCTGAATCCCAAGGGTGAGTTCCCCGGGAGAACCCAACAGTTGAAGAAATATTTGAAAGCGCACAAGAAATATTCATTTCCACCTCAGACTTGTACCATGTGAAGAAGGGGTCGTGAGCTCAAGGCATTTTTATGTCCAGTTTTCAAAGTGGAGAGAGGGGTTGGATAGTATGGCTCTATGTCATATTTTCTATGCATAAGTATATTAAATCATAAAAGAAATCCAACACAAATACTAAATTAAGAAGCACCCTACCAAGCAGCTAATGAACTCCTTTGTATCAAAGCAAAATAGGCCTTCCCTATAAGGACTCAGTCTTGCTTCCATCACAGTAGCCTTTGCTATGCCTCATCTTTCCTTATTTGGGATAGGTACCTAAGAGATTCAAAAGTAAAGAGAGTAGTATTGGGTTTAGTCTAAAAATCTATTCACATCGATAGGGGGCAGGGAACCAACAAGAAGCATTTCTGGGCCTATCAAACAAGCTATAGGTTTCCCTTTTCGTGCAATCGGAAATAAAATATGTTTTCATCGACATCTTGATTTTTTATTCATTTCTTTCATAGATATAAAGGTAAGTAAAAACAACCCCAACATTAATAAACCATGATCAAGTCAAGTTTGGATCCCCAATGTCAAGAAAATGGGTATTTTTGGATCCAAGACAAACAAAAAAGGGAAAGGCGGGTGGTTGAGATAGTGTAGTCCATTTTCACAAGAGTACGGAGATTCAAAATAAAGAACTTTGTTTCTTATGGGAGGGAAAAATCTAAGGAAAGATATTTCAAAGGGAAACTGGCAGGATAAATAAGCTGTGTAAGGCAGGGCCAAAGAAGGTAGCCTGGCTACTAGCAGCGAGACTACATTCTTCAATTTCAGAAGTGGGTGAAGGAATAATACCTGAGCTTCAAGCAAATAAGGAAGGTACCTCAGGCCTTCGCAAAGTCAATGGTCTCACCAAGAACTAGTTAATCACCTAGAAGTAAATTCTCAGGCCCTAGCCCAAAATTCTTACTTCATTCATCACAGTTCCAGCCCCGTAGGAATTGCTTTCTCCTTCTCTAATTGTCGAGAGAGGTTTCCTGCTCTGGTTTTTAGGAATTACATTTCATAAAAATAAAGTAAAAAACAAGTGAGCAACCCTAGAAATAAAATGTTTCTTCCAATAATAGGAAAGTTTATACCTCTGATCTTAGTTGTGGCTCCCCAATCAAACTAGAGCGTAAGGGTGCTTTTTAGTTTGCATGAGTCCCAGCTTCTTTCCAATGGACAGATGATATCTGTTGCCTAGTGAATCAGCATGTTATAACATATATTGTTTTGTGTAAATATGTATTTCATATTCATTACAGGCCAATCGGGGCTAAAGAAGGTCCAACAATGTATGATATGTGGATTTGATTCACCCTAAGTAATAAGAGAATTGGTTCTCTTATACCAGTGAACTGGGTCACATATATTGGAGAAAGAGAGTACTGGCTCGCCACTGTGGATGTAGATGTTCCCGTGAAATAAATTAGTGCCACATTTCGCTAGGATACTAGATGGAGTTGGTCTCACCATAGTGATGAGAGTTCCAGCTCAATAAATCACCCATTCCCTTTATATGTCCAAGAACCATCCACTTGTGAATACAAAAACCTGCCCACCATATTCAAGTAAAAGTAACAATATTCACTAAGCTTTCTTTTCACTATCCCTATAATAAGGAAGACATAGTGGTTGTTTATGGCCACGATACCAATATGTCTCTTTGACCTTTTTCCTGTGAATAGCTTAGTTTATATTCATCTTAATCATGGTCACTGATTGACCAGTCACACTGGTCAGTGACATTTATTTAGTTGTCCTGTTCAGATGGATCAGACTGTTCCCACTTAAAGCATGCTTCAAGTCTAGCTTTGATACATTTACTGCAACCAAAACCTTCATTCCTTATTATTACAATTCCATGCTAGCAAGCTAGTTTCATGTCGACTTGTGACTCAATTTGACGATTCAAGTTTTCATTGGTAACTAATCACCTTTGGGTAGAAGCGTGGTAACAAAAAGAAGTCAGCCTTGAGAGTCTTCAATCTGAATATAAAGGACTGTTAATTGAATCAATAACCGTAGTTACTAGACTAGCACTTAAATTAGCTGTGAAAGTATCTTTTGGTGTGTCTTATATGTTTGATCTTAATGCTATTGAACAGAGGATCTTAATGTTTTCTTGGAGAGCGCAAATCCTTATGTGGTAAATCAATAGCATTGGATTTAGTTCTTTTCTTCTTTCTTACTTTTATTGTTTGGTTTGGCCTTTTTTCGAGCTATAGAGAAGACTGATTTAAGTGTGTCATGTACGACCTTGGCATTCATCTTGTTGTTGTTAAGAATATTTTGGAATTATTTGTTGACACACTTCATCATAGTTTATTTACTACTCCACTCCTTCATTTCATTTTATCCTTACTCCATATTTGAATGCAAATTTAGGGTGAAAGACTTTGATTGGGAAAGGGGCCTCCTCTTCCTATGGCCTATTTGTTACTCGCCTGGCTGACTATGGCACTGGGGTTTTACTTGTATGTGGACTCTTTACATACTGAGACTTTCCTTGAAAAAAGTGGAGACCTTGCTTCTAATTTTATCATAGATAGCTAATATAAGTAGGAAATATTTTCAAGAAGTCAATCGAATTTTCCAATAGTAATAAGCTAATTGATTTAGTACGTTTAGCTTGGAATTATTAAACTTTACCCGATGACCTAAGAAAAAACCAATCTTACCTTAGAATTTTTTATCTGATATCTATCTTTTTCCTTAACCACGTCAAAGAGAAATTGAACCTATTCTAGTTTTTTGAAAACTCTAATATATTTGATGTCTGTTACCCTTCCCCTCCTCCTTCCACTAATAGTTTTGCTGCAATTACCATAGACGCAAGAAGCAGTTCCTCTATGGCAAATTTGAAACGTCGAAGTAGGTTGTGGCTTATAAATATGAAGATAAGGCATTAGTGGAACGACTTGACAGCACCCTCCTTTGCTCTATCTAACTCGGCGTGCGCTCTTTTCAGCCATGCGAGAACATATTCGGACATGCGCACTACTCATATCGGTACTAGTAACCCCCAGAGCATGTCTGGAAGACTATGAGCCCTACATCCTATGCACAAGCTGAATGACATAGGTGCACAAGAGTACTTCGCACCACAACCATCGCCTTTTTATAGGTTCTACAGACCTATGTCTGTTGCTTCATCTAGGAGAAAAAAATCATATATATTCTGATCATTAGAAGGAAGAACCTTCATAAAAATATTCCTTGTGTATCATCGATAGCAAAACAATGAACCAGAGATAGCAATCCGGACAGTATTGACAAGGTTCCTGAGACACAGCATGGAAAGTAAAAATATTAAGAAACAAGGTCCAAGAATGAAGAAGGGATAGAATTACTGAATGAATACGAGTTGTGGCTAATACCCAAGGCATAAAAAAGCCTTTTCTATGGGATCGCAAAACCACTAGCCACCCCAACCTAATACATGTTAAAACCACCAACTTCCTAGCAAAATTTCTACGATTAAAAACCACCGACATATCAACATCCAAATTCAAATTGGTTCCTATTATTGGTCAGAGACCACTGTGTTCACATTGATGGTCTAATAAAGAGGCAAAGTAATGGTATCTTTCTTTACATTACGAACAACATGCTTCGCCTGCTCCCTTCCTGGTTCCATTAGTGCTCCTGTCCAGAGCAAAGAGAAGGAAAAAAGTGTCATCGAAGTAGGATAAGTAGGCTTCTATTGCTACATAACAATAAAGAAGGATAGCATTTTATGCCCACATATTTTAATTTAAAGGTAAAGAGATCGCTTGCTATACAGGATCCAATGCTTCCAATAGAGCAAAATAGTGTTCTATTCTTTTCAGCAGCATCCTTCCACATTAGCAGTAAGTAGAGTGCCACAATCCCATTTATTATTTTTAATCTATGTAAGCTAAATCCCATACCACTAGCTATGTCTTCATTATAAATGTAAGGATTATTTATAGCTAATATAGGATCTTGTGGAATGGGATTTGATTCTGCAAGTGATTCAGTACAAATAAAGAAATTTCAAACAAAAGGGTCGAAACTCGTTGATAGGAAATGGGAGAAAAACAAAGCTATGCCAAGAGCTCTATCAATCTATTTTTCATCAATAGACAAAGCTCAAAGCTTTATCTTTATCATCTCATGCCTGATGAAACATCCTTTTTCTTTATCGTAAACCACGGGAGCGCCCAGATAAGCAAAGATCATTTTCCTTTTAGGGTAAAGTGGTGCATAAAAAAGTGTTGGCCCATAAAAAGTCGGATTCCTTCACGAATGAAGTTCAGAATTAACATGTCCCTTTAGTTTGGGTTATCTTGTAGGAACCTTTCACCGATTGGTACTTCTTCTTCTACCATCGACCTTGTCTTCATCTACAAGGTTGTATTCTATTCACCTAGACCATCCATCATCTTATAGGTCGTATCTCGGGAACCCCTTAACTCTTGATCTCAGACCTGTGCTTTCTAGGTCATTTGACTACTAAGATTTTTACGTACATTCCCTAGCATTCATTCATATATAGTGATATCTTTAGGCGAAGTGTGCTAACATTTATCTTCCTTTATTTATTGGATCTCTAACACTCGAACAAAGTCTAATCCTTACTTAAGGAGATCAGTAGCATACACCTACACGAGATGCTCTCTCTTCGAAATAGTTTGTAAGGAACCTCAGTTCTTGAAGGGGAGAGAGTGTGCTTAACTTTATGCTAATGAATGAATTCCACTCAAACAAGGAAATGGCTTTTTCATGAGAATGGAATCCAAGATACGAACTAACATATCTTATTCTAACTAATTCTATTTAACAGTGACTTTCTTAGAAGGACTTTCCACAGGAGCATCGCGAGCAGCACATAGCGTAAATCCACTTCTAACCTTCTGATCTTTCCTGGGGAGAGAAGCAAAGCCCACAGAAAGTTTTTTTATCAATTCCATTCTCTGACTAAGAAAAGTACTCTACTCATGTACTGTAGGTTCGCTAATGAGATAAGATAGTTGGATTACTTTCTTGTTAGAGGATAGGTAGTGAACTAATTGCTCTTCTTATAGAGAAGAATATGTCATTTATTCGATGAGAAATAAAAAGGAATATCAAAAATTTGAGTCATTGAAGCTAAAGCAGCTACGTTCAAAGTAACAGAAAGAAAACCAATGACTGAAGTGGGAGAGTCAGAGTCAAAAAGAGGATTCCTCACTTCTTTCTCTCATTCAAAACCATGCATGAGACTTTCATCTCACATGGATCCTAAGTGATAAAAAAAAGAACCCATTTTCTTTTTTTTTATTACCTTCCTCATGTATGTATAAGACCGAATCCATTGGATTTCTAAAAAGGATTACTAATCCTTAATTTTTTTAGGAATCCTTTATCAGTGGTTAAGAATGATTGATTTTTGCAATCTTTTTGACCTTGGTTTCATAAGAGCATGTGAGAAAGATTGAGAAATAGAACCATTTGATTTAATTTGTTCTCAATAGCCATGATATGATCATATTAGGGTGATCCTTTTGTCGATGAATGCTCTTATTACACTCATAGTCTCTGAAGGATGAGAACCAACTGTGTAGCATCTACAATAATAATTCAAGTATTGTTTATGTCATTAGCCCGATCCTTTGTAGGAACTAGATAATAACAAACTTGCAAAATAGATCTATTTATCATAAAGAGATTCGTCGTTCTTGACTCTACTTCACCTTAATTGTTATTTAAACAAGTACAAGTTTTGCCTTAGTTTGAGTGGGGATAGCATTTCTCTTTAGCATGTCCATGGATTTTTTAGTTCAAAATAATATAGTGTCATTTTGGGTTTGTAAAACTAAAAAACAACAAATGGAATATCAAGTGGTGTCCATCACTGACATGGTGGACAAGGAAGTAGACGAAGGATCCCTCAAGTATCCAACTTGAAAGTTGAAGAATGACGTTTAGAAAGGGGAAGTGTGGAGCATTTGAATAGTGGACTGAATAGGGTAAAAGAGAGGACCAAAAAAGAGTTTTAGTTACCACGATCGTGATATGCGTTCCTTTGTGATTTTGATCACCGTATGACCGTGATCATGGAACTTTGATCGTGATTGTGGTATGGATTGGTTTAAATAATGAGTCGACCCCTATTTTCGCCCACACTCCTTGTAAATTCCTCTCAAATTGATCCAATCATGTATTGGATGATCCCCTATATCCCCAATCCAGTATGTGCTTTAAATTCCTTCTCTATATGCGTATGTATAGGCGTTAGAACTCTTGTCTTAGAAATGGCCTAAACTTGATATTTACATGCTAAATATTTGCTATATTTTTCTTGTTGGTGTGTTTAGCTGTTGCTATTGTGTGTACATTGATGGTGAAATCTTAAGTACCCTAATTTGTTCAAAAAATGATAGGATTAGCATGTGCACACCAAGTGTTCGATAAGTGCCCAAACAAATTCTTTAATCATTTTCATATGTTCTAAGGACATAATCGAGTATCTAGGGCCTGTGTTTCTTGTTCATATTGTATATTTTTGATTTGGAGAACATTGGGCATTAAAATTAGAGGTTTTGAATTTTGAAACTCTTGATCAACCATTCTTCAGTTACCGCGATAGCAGTCACAGGATTGCGATCGTGACATCTGAAGTTGTTTTTCAGCCAGGACCAAAAATCCTGCTTGTCCATTTCCTTCCCATGAATTGCTAAGGCACCATCATACTAATTTAATTGAATAACATAGCATAGTTTTCACATGTAAATGTTGATAATTAATGCTTTTGTGTTGTTCTCAGGTTTATAAAGCTAAAAATTGGAGACTAGGACCAAACCCATTTCATGGATATGGAGTGTCAGAATCTATACTATGCTAACTTTCCAGAACCAAGTTACTCCTAGAGAGAGGCATCTTCTTATATAGGGTGCCGAAGTAGCTCCCGGTCTTTCATGACTACTTGGTGGCCACTGGATAGAGGTGCTTTGCCTCAGATCCATGTTGGGAAAATGAGAATTAGGTGAGGGAGTTCTACATAAATCTTAGTGTAGTCTATATCTCAAACCAATTATAAGGATCCAAGGGAAAATCGTTCACTTTGAGGCTCAACAGCTAAATGGCATATATGGGCTACCGAATACTGACATAAAAGACTATGAGGATAAAGGTTATAAACCCCGAGAGTTTGCGCATTGATCATTTGTGTTCCAGTAGAGAGGCTTTATGAGCCACCACAAAAATGTGGATATCACTGCATGACTTCACAACTGAGGCTCCAATTTGGTTGGCTATCATCTACAACTAGATTTCTCATTGTAATAATATGACATATGTCCTTAATAAGAGTGCCTAAATGATTTCATGCATTTTGGATAACATTTCTTTGAATGTTGAGCACTTTATTATACTAGACATGTAACATTTCAAGCTCAAAAGTAACTTTATTTTTTTATTTCCATCCTTGATCACTGATCTGTGTAGGATAGCCGAGGTTGAAGAGTACCCCAAAGATACTTCGGTCCATCACAAGGGCATGTTTGGAAGTCCAAATAGTGGCCTCATTGGGGTATGACCACGGAACGCCCTGTAGTGCACCGCAGTAGATCCCGCGGCACCTGCTCCAGTGAACTGCACCAAAGCCTGTGGCACCCGCTCTATCACCCACCTCTAAATTTTTCTAGCTTTCGTTTTTACTTATACAAGGATAAATGAGTCTTTTCCCTTTACCCATTTGGTCCATAATATAGGATTAAGGGTCCCAAAAGGCAGAATTGATCATTCTATTCACAATTCTCTCAAAAGAAAACAATCCTCCCTTAAGAACAAACCTTAGCCTCTTTAAAATTCAATCTCAAACTTCAATACATCACCAAGAACCTTCATGAATTCTTTAATTAAGATATGTGTGATTTTCATTCATGGGTACTTTTCACCCATAGAGTCTGAGAATCCAATTTCAAGTTTAAATCCATGATTTTTACATATTATTATGAGTTATCTTTATGAAATTTGTATGAATCTCGATTATAAATTATGTTTACCAAGTGTTTTTATTGGAAATTATCCTTGACACATTTAAATAATTATGGTCGGATGCTAAATCCTAATTCTATGATTTTAATATGTCAAGTATGTTAGAATCATGTGTTTTACTTATTCTCATGCTTAAGCTATGAATTTAAAGTGTTTGATAAAATACCTAAATGATTTGGATTTTGAACAATGACTACTTATTATGTTTTTAAAGCTTCAGTATGTTCTTATTGTTATTGTCATAGAGTCGTAGGGGTTATCAATACCCGATATTTAGCTGTTTACCTAGTTTTCAATATCTATAGAATGATTTCAGTCCCACCATGAGCAATATCACCCAGTCAGTTAATACGGTCATTTGTCAGTTCAGGTAAGCTTAGTCCAGTCTAGTGATCAATGACAGTTCAGTTGGGAGTAGGATTTAGCACCGAGCAAACCCAGGGATGGGGGTATTCCTTCCAGGTTCGGGTGTGATCCTTAGTAGCAATCCTTGAGTTACCGAACTACATAGCCAGCGTAGGTTGAGATTTCTTTTTGCCACTTTAAGGTTGAAACAAATCTCATGAGTACTCCTTCCATATTAGGGTGACTATTTAGTCCTTTGCTATACTAGTTTAGTGCATCCACGCAGCCATTGTCAGTACCCATGGCATGGTACTGACACCCTTCCAACTAGGGTTATAGGTTGGGCCCTGATTGGTTCGGATTGGAGCATGTTGGTTAGATGATACCTCCTATAATCTCAGTCCAGTATTCAATATAATTTAGTTTAGGTTTGCATTTACCATAGCATACAATTATCAATTATCCAGTTTTCAGGTTTTTGTATTGTAGTTTATAGATTTTTTCCAAATCATGTTATATGCTTGGTTATACACTCTCAGATTTTACAGTATTCATTAATTCATATCAGTTATTCAGTTACCTTATGCTTTTCATTTAGTCAGTTATTAGTCATGCACATAACACATGCATATTAGCCTAACCTCATCTAGCATACCAGTACATTCAAAGTACAGAGCGCATACTCATTTCTTACACTATGATGTCTTATATCATAGGTTTGAACGCTCAGGTTCTCGATCGTACTTACACATTCCAGTAATTAGCAGCATTAGTAGTGGTGAGTCCTCATATATAAAGGACCATTTATGTTTACCTCAATCTTTTAGCTTAGTAGTCAGTCGAGTCAGTTAGGGATTTCTCCCATCAACTCCTCAGTCAATTAGAGGGTTTTCAGAATATTTCATGTAGTTAGTCAGTTTATCAATTATTATTATCAGTCATTTTAGTGTTATTTTCAAATATTTTTAGAACTATGATCTTAATTAAATATTTCAATATTTAAAATCTTATGGTATTTTCAGTTAAATTTTGCACATATTATATTGTTATCTATTCTACTCAATGCTCACAGTAGGTACCAGCTCATGGGTTAGCTTATAGTCGCTAGGGACTATAAGCACCATGTGGCATCTAGGATGTATTTTTGGGGTGTTACAAACTTGGTATCAGAGCCTAAGATTTTATAGTGTCCTAGGGAGATTGAAAGCCATGTTGAGTAGAGTCTTGTTATGGGTGTGAAGCGCAACACCTATTGGCAAGAGGCTACAAGACATTCTAGAAAAAGTTTCCCTTTTTTCAATGTTCATGTAGTGAAAAAGAGAATGAGATCTATTTAAAATCTCCTTCTAATTTAATATTCCTTCTATTTATAGAACATACCTCCCTTAAAGACTAACGAAAGAAAAAATGGAAATCAACCCGCACCTCCACCCATTCAGAAAGATCCCCTGAATGAGCATGTCTCTTATGCCAAGTTTAAAGCTATATTTACTACTGTAGCTCACTCAGTAGTAGCCTATAAAAATTAGCAGGCTACTGTCTTAGCCGTTTCAGTGGCTAATACTATCGCAGCTTGGATTCGGGATTTCACCTAAATGAATCCTCTGTTGTTTTTATGATCCAAGTCTGATGATGATCCACAGGATTTCCTTGACATGGTTGCTAAGGTAATAGATATTATAATCATGACATTGAGTGAGAGTATAGATTCGGATTCTTACCAATTGCAATCACACCTGGTTTAAATAGTAGAAGGGGGATAGAGGCGCAAATATAGGGCCTATAGAATGGGATGAGTTTGCTATTGACCTTTTAGATAGATTCTTCCCTTTGGAGTTAAGGTAAGTTAAGGTTCTGGAGTTTATTAATTTGAAATAGGTAGTATGAGTGTGAAGGAGTATTCTCTTAAGTTTATTCAGCTGGCAAGGTATACTCCTTATGTGGTGGTTGATAACAGGTCTAGGATGAGTATATTTATGTCTAGTATAACTGATAGTGTGGTCAAGAAGTGTAGAACTGCAATGTTGATTAAGGATATGGACTTATCTAGGCCTATAGTCCATTCTCAGCAGATTAAGGAGAAAAAGGTTAAGGAGAAGGAAACGAAAACTAAGAGGGCTAGAACAGGTAGTTTCAACTTTGCATAGCCAAGGTCGGGGGATGTTAATCATCCTTAATTGTGCTAAAAATCTTCAGTCCCAGCTCCATCTTTAGCTAGTGCGCCTGTACCAAAGTTTAAAAATAATAATCGAGATAGGGTGCTAGGCTCTAAATCCTAGGGCAGCGTAAATAGTGTTCGTATGAATCCCCTTTGCCAGAAATATGGTAAAAACCATCTAGGTATGTGTAGGGATGGTAGTGATGTATGTTTTGGGTGTGGCAAGCCAGGCCACAGAATTAGGGAATGTCCCAAGAAGGGTCCGCAAAGTCAGCACGGTCGTCCTTCAGCTCTAACCGATCACTGACTAAGCAGGGTGCCACATCCAATACAACTAGAAGGTAGTGCCCAAACCCGTTGTATGCACTCTAGTATTGAAAGAATCAGGAAAGTTCTCCTAATGTTATTACGGGTACGTTGTAGGTCTTTCATTGCATGTTTACACTTTGTTAGATCCAGGAGTTTCTCTTTCATTTGTAACCTCCTATATAGCTGTCAACTTCGGAGTCAGTCTTGAAACCTTAATATATCCTTTCTCAGTGTCTACCCTAGTGGGTAAGCCTATCATAGCTCGACGGGTATACAAAAACTGCCCCAGTTATAGTATTCTGGAAAGTCACTTCAGTAGAACTTGTGGAGTTAGAGATGATTGATTTTGATGTCATTCTCGACAGGAATTGTTTCCACTCATGTTATGCCCCAGTTTATTGTAGAAATATGGTTTTTCATTTTTCAGTTTTTGAATGAACCAGTTATTGAATGGAAGGGTAATACTTCAGCTCTTAGCTTTCAGCTTGTTTCATACCTTAGAGTGAGAAAAATGATATCCAAGGTGTGTTTCTACCATCTTGTTTGAGTCAAGGACACTAATTCTAAGACTCCAAGTCTCGAGTAAGTTTTAGTAGTGAGGGCATTTCCATATATATTCCCTAAAGATCTTTCTAGAGTTCCTTCCAAAAGGGAAATTGACTTCGAAATAGACCTTTTTCCAGATACCCAACCTATCTCTAGTTAACCCGACAAAATAAATCTAGCTGAACTCAAGGTGTTAAAAGAACAATTGAAATATCTCTTAGATAAGGGATTAATCAGGCCTAGTGTATCCCCATGGGGCTCTCTAATTCTTTTCATGTGTAAGAAAGATAGTTCTCTCAGAATGTGCATCGATTACCGTCAGTTGAACAAAGTCACCATCAAGATTAAGAATCCACTTCCCAGAATTTCTAACTTGCTTGACCAACTTCAGGGTGCTAGTTATTTCTCTAAGATAGACCTCAGATCCAGCTATCATCAACTCAGAGTCAGAGAACGTGACATTTTGAAAATAGCTTTCAGGACCCAGTATGGTTACTTTGAATGTATAGATATGTCCTTTGGCCTAAAAATGCTCCTGCAGCTTTCATAGACCTGATGAATCAAGTTTTCAAATAGCACTTAGATATGCTCATCATAGTCTTCATTGATGATATTCTTGTCTATTTCCATAGTGAAAATGACCATGCAGACCATCTCAAAATAGTATCACAGAACCTTGGAGCCCATCAGATGTTCACTAAATTTAGTAAGTATGAGTTTTGGATAAGATTAGTAGCTTTTCTTGGCCATATTGTTTTCGGTAATGGCATTAGAGTTAACCCTCAAATGACCAAAGAAGTTAAAAATTAAACCAGACCTATTTCTCCATCATATTCAGGAGTTTCTTAGGTTTGGCCAGCTATTACCGCAGGTTTGTTGAAGGTTGTTTGTCTGTTGTGTCCCCCATGTCTAGATTGACTTAGAATAAAGTTAGGTTTTAGTTGTCAAATTCTTGTGAGAATAATTTTAAGGATTTTAAGACTCGACTTACCTCATCCCCAGTTTTGACTTTGCCAGATAGTTTAGAGGATTCATTGTGTACTGTGATACTTCCAAAGTTGGCTTGGGTTGTGTTTAGATGCAGAGAGGTAAGTTCATAGCCTATGACTTTAGACAACTTAAACCCCATAAAATAATTATCCTACCATAATCTTGAGTTTGCAGTTGTTGTATTTGCCTTAAATATTTAGAGGCATTATTTGTATGGGGGTATGTTGATGTGTTAATGGATCATAAAAGTTTACAGTATGTATTTTTGCAGAAGGATTTGAATCTTCATTAGAGAAGGAGGTTAGAATTGTTAAAAGATTATGATATAAGAGTGTTGTATCACCTGAGCAAGGCCAATGTAGTGGCAGATGCTCTTAATAGATTGTCTATGGGTAGTGTGACTTATGTTGAGGATGATAAGAAAAAGTTAGTTAGGGAGGTTCATCAACTTTCTACACTAGGTGTTCATTTGGTTGACTCAGCTGAGGGTAGTGTATGGGTTTAGAATAACTCAAAATCTTCATTGGTTACCGAAGTGAAGGAGAAGCAAGATAGGTATCCCAATATAGTTTAGTAGAAGGAGTCATTTTGAGATCAGAAGGTAGAAGTCTTCTCCCAAGGGGAGATGGTGTTTTATGATGTCAGGATAAGTTGTGGGGGTCATGTGCTGAGGGGTTGAGATAGCGGATTTTAGTATAAGTGCATGGTCCATAATACTCTATTCACTCAGGGGCCACTAAGATATATCATGATTTACGGGAGATCTATTGGTGGAGTTGTATAAAGAAGGATATTGTAGAGTTTGTAGCTAAGTGCTTAAACTGTTAGTAGGTTAAGGTTGAGCACCAAAGGCCTTGTGCCATTATGCAGGAGTTCAACATCCCCACTTGGAAATGGAAATAGGTGAACATGGATTTTGTGACAGGGTTGCCCCGTTTGCATCATCAGCATGACTCGATTTGGGTTATTATAGAAAGAATGACAAAATCAGCTCATTTTTTGCCAGTTCATACTTCCTATACAGCTGAGGAATATGCCAAGATATATATTAGAGATTTGGTTAGACTACATGGAGCTCAATTGTCTATCATTTCAGATAGAGGTACTCAGTTTGCCTCTCAGTTTTGGAAGACTTTTTAGAAAGGTCTTGGTACCCAAGTTTATCTCAGTACTGCTTTTCACCCTCAGATAGATGGTTAGGCTGAGAGGACCATTTACAATTTATAGGACATGTTGAGAGAGTGTGTTATGGAATTTAAGGGTAGTTACAATGATCACTTGCCTTTGACCAAGTTTGCCTATAATAATAGTTATCACTCTAGTATTTAGATGACTCCATTTGAGGCTCTCTATGAGAGGAGATGTAGATCTCCTATCAATTGGTTTGAAGTAGGTGATACTACATTGATAGGGCTTTTTTAGTATTTGATGCATTAGAGAAAGTTCAGTTGATTAGGGAGAGGCTTAAGATAGCCTAAAGCCATCAGAAATCCTATGAAGATATGTGTAGGAGAGATCTTGAGTTTGCAGTTGGGGATTTGGTGTATTTGAAAATCTCTCCTATGAAGGGAGTGGAGAAATTTGTCAAGATAAGGAAACTCAGTCCTCGATACGTTGGCCCTTACAGGATCTTGAGTCATTATGGAAAGGTAGAGTATGAGCTTAAGTTACCTGCATATTTGGCATCCATTCATCCAGTTTTTCATGTTTCTCTGTTAAAAAAGTGTATTGGTGATCTAGTTGTAGTCGTTTCTCTAGATAGTATAGATGTTTAGGATATCCTTTCTTAGGAAGAAATCCTAGTTGAAATCCTAGATCTTCTGATTCGCAAACTAAGAAATAAAGAAGTTCCCTTGGTCAAAGTTCTTTGGCGAAATCAGTCCATTGAGAGATCAACATATTAAGCAGAAATAGATAGGTGAACCAAGTATCCTCATCTTTTTTATTTCAAACTTAGACTCAGCTTAAGGTAATAGTCCCCCTTAGATTTTTCTCTTTTCCGTTCTCAGTTTCATCTAAGTAATCTATTTTATGCTATTGCATGCATTTACGAATCAGTTCAGTCATTCATCATGTTTCAGACTTAGTCATATGGTTATGTTCCTAGTTAGTCACACTCAGTGGGTGATCTTAGTTTCTCAGTATTATCATCTTAAACAGTGTTATTCTAGGATGAATGTCCCCAAGGGGGAGATATTGTAAGGCGTCGTAAGATTCTAGCTCATTTCAGCTTACTATTGTATGTAAAATGGGTCCAAAGGTTAGAAAATTTTACTAACTGTTAGGACTTAGTCATTTCTAAATCCCCTAAAATTTGATGATTTCATTTTCAACCTTCCTGACATCGGAAAGTTAATTTTTAATTTAATTCATGATCGATGTTGTCGATAAAACATCTCTGGTGAGTTTTAAAATTTTTGGACGAACATAAAGGCATGTTTAGAAGTCCAAATAAGTGGCCTCGCCGTTATAAGCCTATGGTGCGCCCTTTAGTGCACCGCAGTGGAGCCCACAGCGACCGCTCCAGTTAACAGCACCAGAGCCCGCGGCACCCGCTCCATCGCCTGCCCCTTAATTTTACTAGATTTTCTTCTCATTTATGCAAGGAAGAATCGGTCCTTTCCCTTCACCCCATTTGGTCAATAACACGTGATTAAGGGTCCCAAAAGGCAGAATTGATCATTCTATTCACAATTCTCTCAAAAGAAAACAATCCTCTCTCAAGAACAAACCCCAGCCTCTTTAAAATTCAAGCTCAAACTTTAAGAAATCACCAAGAACCTTCACTAATTCTTCAGTTAAGGTATGTTTGATGTTCATTCATGGGTCCTTCACCCATTGAGTCCAAGAATCAATTTTCAAGTTTAAAGCCATGATTTTTGGATGTTATTATGAGTTATCTTCATGGAGTTATTATGAATCTTGATTGTAAATTATGTTTACTAAGTGTTTTCATTGGAAATTGTCCTTGGCATGTTTGAATGATGATGTTCGCATGTTAAATCCAAATTCCATGATTTTAGTGTGTCAATTATGTTAGAATCACATGTTTTTATTATTCTCATGCTTAATCTTATGAATTTCAAGTGTTCGAAGGAATGCCTAAATGATTTGGGTTTTGAACAATGACTACTTATTATGTTTTTGAAGCTTCAGTATGTTCCTATTGTTATTCTCATAGAGTCCTGGGGGTTATGAATACCATAAATTTAGTTGTTTACTAGTTTAATGTATCTACAGAATGATTTCAGTCATACCATGAGCAATATCACTCAGTCAGTTAATATGGTTATTTTTAGGTTCAGTTAAGCTTAGTCCAATCTAGTGATTAGTGTCAGTTCAGTTGGGAGTACAATTCAGTACTGAGCAAACCCAAGGATGGGGCCATTATTACCAAGTTAGGGTATGACCCTTAGTAGCAATCCCTAACTTACAGAACTACGTAGACAGCGTAGGTTGAGATGTCTTTCTGCCAATTTAGGGTTGAACTATGTAGACAATAGGTTACTTCGGTAGAAATGCCTACTAGGCCTAAATACATTTAATAATCGATAGAGTTCCATTAAAACAAGACAATCAAAGTATGGATACCAATCCCACGACCTGGTAATATCAGTACAAGAGAATCTAAGTATGATAGTAGAAAATACAACCCAAAATCCTAGAATAGTCAACAATTTTGTTTCGAATACAAAAGACTGAACAAGGAAAAAGGGAAACAATGACTTAGAAGTAGAACATGGAGTCACTGGACATCCTACGATGATGCAGGCGACGAATCGTCGGACCTACGATGAACCGTCGCTTGACCCGTCAACCAAAACATAGAGAATCTAACTTTTAATTTCAAAACCCCAGTTTTGGAATCATATAAATTCCAAGTATTAGGGTTTATTCCGTATCTTTTGTCTTCAGTTTCATACTTTCTCCTCTATTGAGAGCTTTGTACTACTTTTTATTGAGATTTAAACCTACAGATTGAGAGGTAATTATCAGTTTTCTTATTTTCCATCAAAGATTGAGAAGATAAATATTGTGACTTTTGTAAGTACTCTTCTGAAGTTATTTATGAATATCAATATAACTTTGATTTCAGAATGAGTAGCTAAACTCCCATAACTAGGGCAATGGGAGCCTTGATGTAGAGAACTACTTTGGGGTTGTTAATGGGTTTGTTTTCTAACATCTATTGAAAATGAATGAATCCTTCTTCATTTTAATGATATCTCTTGATTTCAAACCTGAGAAGTGAGCCTATGGACACCACTTGACTGACAAGAAAGTGGATGTTGGGAAAAGAAGTGATTCACATAAACTCCATAGGTTTACCCTTTAGGATTAATGGATGATGCCTTAATAGGATCAACCCTCATAAAAGTTTTATTGAATAATGCATGAATCCTTTAAGTTCGAGAGAATTAAAGGGTGAAATACTCATTAGGTTGAGAAACACGTGGGTAATCTTTAGAATTCAATAATTCTTGCAAATTGGATACATAAGTTAGAATTCGAACACAACCTCAGAACCTTAATTGTTTGAACATATTGGTGAGCATAACTCTAGTTAATTCATTCTCATTGGAATTACATCAATATTCACTCTTAGTAGTTGGACTTTGTGTAACACAAACACAAAAGAACACTGTTAATATTTCCAACCCCCTTTTTATTTTGGAGCCTTAGATTAATAGTTTAATAACAATCACAATACATAGTGAACACGGTATTCCATGTGGGATTCGACACCCAACCCAGTTGGGCTTCTATATTTGAAAGTGAATGCTTACTCTCTCGTAAGAGATTTGCAATTTAGGCATATCAAATTTTGGTGTTGTGCCGAGGAAAATAGTTGTCAATCAAGTTTGTGTTTGTTAATTGACCTTTGGTCGAGTTTCCCAAATTTTATATTTTTTGTTGTTTTTGTTTGTGCAGGGGAATTTTTGTGCATGCCAAGTACACGGAGATTAGGTGCACCATTATTACCAATACATCTAGAAGTACAACTTATTGGCAGAATGACAGAACCTCAAGATGCTGAGAGACTAGCTGCATTGGCTAGAGCTCAACTAAATCAACAGAATAATGGCCAGAAGATATGTCATCCTAACCTTGATGATGATGATTTAGGGGATGATGACTTTTTAGATCCTGTTAATCGAAAGCGTACAGAGAATTTAGTTGCATCAGTGAATAAAAATATAAACAGAAACCGTCCTTTTAGGGCGAGACCTAATCATCAAGCTGTTCAATTTGATCTTAATAATGATGAAGATGGAATGGATGGAGCTGGTGCAACTGGAGCTATTGTTCCTCTACCTCTAGCACCAAGATCAAAGTTCAATATTACCAGTACAATGATCCAACTCCTTCACCTGAAGGAGTTGTTTGGTAGACTCCCAAAAGATGATCCCAATATGTATTTAGTAAATTTTGTCACTATTATCAAGTCCTTTGATAACCCAGGAGTGGGACAGAATGCCATTCAGCTGCATTTATTTTTGTTGTCTATATCTAGAGAGGCAATATTATGGCTTAATGAACTGACGCCCGATTCCATAACCAGCTGGAGGCAATTGAAAAAGGCTTTCCTAGAAAGGTTCTTTCCGCCTTCATGAAGGGTACAGTTAAGGGACGAGATCAGTAACTTTATGCAGGTCCTAACTGAAGCCCTTCATGAGACATAGGAGAGGTTTGAATAAAAGCTGATGCATTGTTCGAACCATAATATGACAAATATTCATCTGATGGATACTCTTTATCAGGCTTTGAACTCTATTACGAAGCCAGTTGTTGATAATGTTGTATGGGGATCATTTGTGGATCTCACTTTTCAGGAGGCCTCGGAAATGCTTGATCAAAAGACCAAATAAAGTAGAGCTTGGCATACCATGGTTTCTATGGTAGCAATCCCTACTTTGTTTGTTGGCATGACTATAGAACAACATAAGAAAGAGGAAGAACATGATCAAGACATAGCATACTTAAAGATGCAGATGGATCTGTTGACCAAGCATCTATTATCTGTAAAGACTAAAAAAATGAAGGTTGTTGCAGCTAAAGGTAGAGATAATTCTGATTCGAAAGAAGAGGCTAACTACTTGAATAATTAGAGGGAATTTTGAGGAAATAGCCAAGTAAATCAAGGTTGGAACTACTATGAGAAGGCTAGTTATAAGGATAGGAAGCAAGGAAATTAGAAAGGTAAGAATGATAGAAGTGGATTCTATATACCTCACGAAAGTACAGATAGTGCTGCAAACTAGCTCTGGAAAGATGTCCATGGAGGACATGATGGAGAAATTATTAAAGGGAGTTGAAGCTACCAACTTTGGAGTGACTACCGTGAAGAGCAATTTATTTTCTATG
Source organism: Capsicum annuum (assembly GCF_002878395.1). NCBI lineage: Eukaryota > Viridiplantae > Streptophyta > Magnoliopsida > Solanales > Solanaceae > Capsicum > Capsicum annuum. The sequence goes on from NC_061117.1 coordinate 133,336,129, forward strand.
AGTCAGTTGGTGAACTCGCACTCTACCTCTATCAAGAAGTTAGAACAAAAAATGGGCCAGCTCTTGGTAGTTTTGAATTAGAGGAAGACTGGAACATTGCCAAGTGACACTATTTAGAACCCACGTAATGATGGCTCTTGTATGGATATCACTACTAAAAGTGGTAAGGTATTGGAAAGCCCTCCTATGGGTAAACCTACGGTTGATATTATAGCCGATGATGTTGAAAAAGTAGAGATTTATCATTCGGTGGAGTCTGGGAAATTGGATGATGTTATTGATGACACACCATCCAACAGTCAACAGGTTCATGACATGAAGAAGAATAAGGGAAAGGAAACTGAAGTGGTGGTTACCACTCTTCCAAAGCCACCTCCTCCATTTCCTTAACCGTTGAAGAAAAAAGCCAACGACATCAAGTTCAGTAAATTTATGGCTATGATAAAGTATTTGATGATTAATCTACCACTGGTGAAGGCATTAGAGAAAATTCCTGTGTATGTAAAGTTTATGAAAGACCTCGTCACAAAAAGATGGTTGGTTAGTTTTGAGCTGATGGACAATTTATATCATTATGGTGTTATTTCCACAAGGTATCTAGTGCAAAAAAGGCAGATCTAGGAGCATTTATTATCCAATGTACTATTGGACCTCTTGACTTTGCAAAAGCTCTGTGCGACCTGGGAGCTAGCATTAATCTGATGTCGCTAGCTGTTTACAAAGTGTTGGGTTTGAGAGATCCCACACCCGCTAACATGCGACTTATGATGGCAGATAGGTCGGTCAAATGACCTATTGTTATTTTGTATGATGTGTTGGTAAAGGTTTATAGTATCAAATTTCCTGCGGATTTTGTTATTCTGGATTCCGAAGTGGATTTCGAGTTGCCCATAATCTTGGGTCAACCTTTTCTTGTAATTGAAAGTATGCTGATTGATTTGTGAGCTAATGAGCTCTTATTCAGGCTGAATGATAAAGTGGTGCGATTTGATGTATGCCAATCAATGAAGCAGTAGAAAGAAATGAGTATGTTTTCCATTGTAGATGTCTATTATGAGGAGGAGCAGGAAGTGCCGATAAAAGAGAAATTTGTTGTTGAAACCGTAGCTATAGTGTTGATGAATTTTGACCAGGATGATAGAATATTATGAGGAGACTTTTTGTGCCTTAACGGGCATGGGGTCTTACTCATATTCCCCCAGGAAGTTGGACTTAGACTTAGAAAATCATCCTAGTCTACCTGCTAAGCCCTCTATAGAAGAACCACCTATTTTGGAGCTAAAGGAATTACCCAGTTATTTGAGGTATGTGTTCCTGGGTAGTAGGAATACACTACCTATTATCATTGCAGCTGACCTGGGTGAGAAGCAAGTGGAAGCACTTATTTCGGTGCTTCAAAGATACAAAAGAGCAATAGGCTGGACTATTGTTGATATTATTGGCATTCCTCCTGGCATCTGCACTCATAAGATACAACTTGAGGAAGAATTTACTCCTACTATTAAGCATCAATGCCAACTTAACGCATCAATGCCAACTTATCCCACCAATGTAAGAGGTGGTTAAGATGGAAATTATTAAGTGGCTAGATGCAGGAGTGGTTTATCCTATTTCCAACAGTAAATGGGTAAGCCCGGTTCAATATGTGCCCAATAAAGAGGGCATACTGTTGTTGCAAATGAAAAGAACGAGTTGATTCCTCTCAAGCCTATGACTGGTTAGAGAGTTTGCATGGACTACAGCAAAATAAACTCATAGACTTTAAAGTACCACTTCCCAACGCCTTTCATGGATCAAATGCTTGATCGGTTGGTGGGATGGGGGGTAGTATTACTTTTTGGATGGATATTTTGGTTACTATCAAATCTGTATTGCTCCTGAAGATCAGGAGAAGACAACGTTCATATATCTGTATGGCACTTTTGCATTCAAGAAAATGCCAGTTGGGTTATGTAATGCACCCGCTACCTTTCAAAAGTGTATAATGTCTATTTTCTCAGATATGGTTGAGGACACGTTGGAGGTGTTCATGGATGATTTTTCTATGGTTGGAGATTCATTTGGGCTATGTATAGAGAACTTGAGTAAGTCTTTGCAGAGGTGTGTGGAATTCAATCTTATGCTTAATTGGGAGACATACCATTTCATGGTGAAGGAGGGCATTGTTCTCAGGCACAAAATTTTGGAAAAAGGGATAGAGGTCAATCGAGAAAAGGTAGAGTTTATTGATAAGCTACCACCTCCTGTCTCAGTAAAAGGGGTGTGTAATTTCCTTGGACATGCTAGCTTTTATCAAAGGTGTATACAAGACTTTTATAAAATTACAAATCCATTTTGCAAACTTTTAGAGAAGGAAACTAAGTTCTTCTTTGATGTTGATTGCATTAAGGCATTTGAATGCCTTAAGAGGAAGTTGGTTGAGGCCCCTATCATTGTTGCACTGGACTGGTCAAAATTGTTAGAGATAATGTGTGATGCAAGTGGTGTTTCCCTCGGAGCAGTGTTGGGGCAAAAGAAGGAAAAATTAGTTCATCCAGTTTATTATGCCAGCAAATTACTGAATAGAGCTTAGAAAAACTACCCCATCACAGAGAAAGAACTTCTAGCAGTGGTGTACGCTTTTGAGGAGATTTGGGAATATTTTCTAGGTACCAAGGTAGTGGTACACACAGACCATGCTGCCTTGAGGTACCTAATGGCGAAGAAGGATGCTAAACCAAGGTTGATCTGGTAGGTGTTACTACTCCAGGAAATTGAATTCGAGGTCCAGGATCGTAAGGTATATGAGAATCAAGTGGCTGATCACTTATCAAGACTTGAAGGAAAGCAAGCAGTAAAAGATGGGCTTAAGATTGATGATTCCTTTCCTGATGAGAAAGTATTAGTTGCAGTGTTTGAAAATGTCCCTTAGTATGCTGACTTCGTGAATTATGTGGTAAGTGAGGTGGTACCAAAAAATCTTTCCTTTCATCAAAGGCAAATATTTTTTCATGATGTGACCCATTACTTCTGGGTGAGCCTTATCTTTTTCGGCGATGTGCAGATGGTATTACTAGACAGTGCATCCCAAAAATAGAAATGCTGAGTGTATTCGAAGCAATACATGCTTCCCTGGGTGGATGTCACCACGCATGTGATTGGACTATAAGGAAAGTACTTCGTAGTGGCTACTAGTGGCCCTCTTTTTTCAAGGATGCTTATGAGTTCGTGAAGATATGTGACCAATGTCAAAGGAAAGGCTCCATCTCAAAGCACCATGAGATACCAATGTCTAAAATAATGGAGCTAGAATTATTTGATATGTGGGGCATAGATTTCATAGGGCCCTTCGTGAGCTCATTTGGAATAAAGTACATACTGGTTGTTGTTGACTACGTGTCAAAATAGGTTGCGGCTGTAGCTTTGGTAGATTATGAAGGAAAGTGGGTTGTTGTATTTGTAAAGAGAAATATCTTCTCAACTTTGGGGTACCACATACCATCATAAGTGATGGAGGATCGCACTTCTGCACCAAGATATTCAGAGCTACCTTGGTAAAATAAGGAGTTAAGCAGTATAAGGTAGCTATGCCATATCACCCGCAAACAAGTGGGCAAGTAGAAATCTCCAATTAGGAAATCAAGGCTATCACTACCAAGACTGTGAATGCTAGCAGGAAGGATTGGTCTAGGAAGCTGGACGATGAATTATGGGCATATCGAACAGCTTTCAAGACATATATTGGCATGTCTCCATAGCAATCGGTTTATTTAAAGGCATGCTATTTTCCAATTGAGCTAGATCATAAAGCACTATACACGCTGAAGCATCTAAATATGAACTACGATGAGGCGGAAAATATGAGACTGGGTCAGCTTCATGAGATGGATGAGTTCTATCTCAGAGCGTATGAGAGAGATGACCTATACAAGGAATGAATGAAGAAATACCATAATCGCAAAATTGAAAAGATATAATTTTAGAAAGGTGACATGGTGCTTCTATTCAACTCCAGGCTTAAACTTTTCCCAGGTAAACTTAATTCCAAGTGGTAAGGAATGTTTAAAGTTAGTCAAGTCTACTCATCTAGAGTAGTTGAACTTGAAAATAAAGATGGAAGTGTCTTCAAAGTCAATGGGCAACGAGTCAAAATTTATATCGGTCTAAAAGACTCAATAAAAAGCATCACTACTTTCTATCTTGATGAAGTCTGAGTAATTAAGAAAAATAAGTCATGCCGCGACGATAACTCAGGCGCTAATGGGAGGCAACCCACATTGAGTTGTTGTATAGCATTTATTTAAATTATTTAGTTATTTTCTTTGTTGATTTGTGCAAGCCTAAGGGTTGTGGAAGTGTGTAGGTACAAAAATGTAGAGTAAACAGAACCTAAAGGAGTTTTGCGTGACCGATGGATCACCCAATGAACCGTCGCAAGCTCGACAAACCGTCACGGGAAATCTTCACAACCATGACTAGAAACCAAGAATCTAGAAAAATAGCGATGAAATTATTCGACAGGCCGTCCATGCTCGATGGACCATTGTTTTAACCATCCTAGGTTTGATCTAAGGTTAGTTCACTGGATAGTCATGACAGGATGTCTGACGGACCATTATATGGTCAACGAACCATCGATTTCACCATCACACTTAACCCTAGTTATGCGGGTCGAGTTAGATAAGTTTAAATAGCCAAATTTTTTATTCTTATCTAATCTGAATGGTTTGAGATTGATAATTTGAAGAGTTAAGTAACTCCCACCTGTTCAATGAACCTTTTCCTTTTCATTCTCCCTTCTAACTTCTCGACTTCCCTTTTTTCCTTTTTATTTAAACACTACTGCCGCCTTTTTAATTTTCTCATCACAAGTCATAAGTTCACTTCACTAAATCAAATCTTCATCCGACTGTTTGAAGTGTATTGTGCAAGGCCAAGTAGTACTGAAATATTACATCAATCAGGTATGAATTCACCTTTCCTTTTCTTTAATATGATGAGAAATCAAATAGGTGAAAATAACCCAATGCATCAAAGACATTTCTTTTGCAAATTTTGTTGGTATGTTATTGATGTTAGTCGAAGTGTTGCATATACTATCTTAGGGGAAGTCTGAGTAACCCATGGACCAAGAATGGCAAGTTAGGGTGAGGTATTATCGATCAAAATATTATAAAAATCACCCTTACATGAGATGCACGTAAGGTGTTTGACAAAATGCCAAAATGAGAGTTGTATCAGTCAGTTACAGTCGATGGTATACACGACAGACCGTTTCATACTCAATGAAACATTGCATAGGATTGTCACATATTTTGTAGAAAAGGAGCTACTAGAACGATCCCGATGGGTGGGGTCGACGAACCATCGCATACTCGATGGACCGTCTCCTTTAACGATCACTGGTCAGAAAAATTTCTTTTCTCTGGTTTAAAACTGTATATTGATAAATGCAGAATTTGTAGGTACCATGGCTCCCAAATTACCACAAATTAGACGCCGAGGTAGAGGCCAAGCAGCCCGGTCTCACGCACCAGCCCATAACACTCGACGAAGTCAACGAGTGGTTTATTCATCCTCCTTATCTGATGAGGTGGTGAAAAGTAGCAGCAACAGTACCTCCATTTCAGTTCCACTCAAGGTGGGGGTTGAAACTTCTAACCCTACTCAAAAAAAGGTCCCAGAACAAGAGTATCCAAATGTGATTCGACGCAAGGATTAGCAACTAAGATAAGCCATAAGATGGCAAGTAGCGAGTGCCCGTGACATTTTCTACAAAGAGATGGCACCAACGGATAGGTTACCTATCAGAAGGACAATTTTTTAGGAGCACTAGATCATAACAACAACCCTACATGAGTATCTAGAACTTGAGTACCGTTTTAATACATATGAGTTAACCTGGATGAGCAAGCCACTTGGACCTTACCAACCAAACTTGGTTCATAAATTTTTCACAAACTATTTGGCATTGCTAGAGAAGGACTGCCCTAAAGGTTCATCGGCTACCGATATGAATAAGGTTGATACGATTCCTGTGAGAGGAGTCGACATTGACATTTTAGAGAGAACTTTGAACAAATTTCTATTTAGGCCTGGCAATCAGATACCAGGGGCTATCCCAAAGTTGGAGTATTGGATATTTTCATGGGATGAACAAAGGCCATGGTTAGACAGGATACTGACAGATAGGAACAAGCCTTCATGGTTGCTTGACCCCCATGAAAAAACATCAAAGAAATCACTAAGTTTTAGGGCCAAGTTCTGGTGGGCGATCGTGCGATTGAGGCTTATGCCAATAGGTGGTGATGATCATTTAGAGAGCACCCGAGCTATGATTATTGTTGCTTTGATAGAAGGGTTAACCATAAATTTTAGGTACATCATTTCCGATGAGTTGTTCTTTCGTGCTAACATTACTCACACTGCACTACCGTTTACATGCCTTATCACTGAGTTATGCATAAAGGCCAAAGTTCCTTTGATTAGTGGAGTAGATAACGAGGTCCTAGCACTGTATAAGAAGGACATTGAAAAGATGAAGGATGACTCAAGATTTGATTTATGATTCAATAGACCTCTAGCCCAACAAACTCAGTCAGCACCGGTGCCCGAACCATTAGATTTTCCTGTAGGTATGCCATTGCCTTTGACTATGTATGTGCCTCTTACCACCTCCACATTTTTAGCTGTTATGCCGACGGGTGGGACCCCAAACTCTACGTATGTCCCACCATAACCTTCTAAGTACAGGATGAACCCTAATAACTTTGCAAAGTTTGTGTGAACCATCAAAAAGATTGAAAAGCAGATCATAATTTGGGGGAAAGATTTCAGACCCTTTGTGAAGAAAATTATGGAGAATGCATTGTGCCCTTTCAGAAATGTCCAACTACGCATGGACAGCATGGAAGAGCACACAGAAAAAAGTTGGATGAAATGTCTATTCCTGATTTTGCTAATGTAATCGAGGAGGTTAGACGGCTCCTGGCAGATGTCGATAATCTAAGTCAGCATCCACAGTAGACTACTTTCGATCCATTCCAGGTTTCTAATGATTAGGACAAAGGTATTATGGACTTATTTGGGCGTTCAATCAAGGACAAAGGTAAGAAGGTAGCAGAATCATACAAAAAGATTAAAAAATGCTAAGAAAGAAGAAAAGAAGCGAAGACTAGCAGCCATGTCACCTGAATAATTCAAAGATTACCAGATGTAGCAGGAAGTAAAGAAGTCAAGGAGAGAGGCAGAGAAGTAGCATAAAAATCTTCCAGATGAAGCAGTTGGACTATCCACTAGTTCGGCCCCAATTAGGGGGAATTTTAGACCCTGTCAGAGATGTGCTACCTCTGAATCTGGAGGGAGAGATTTTGATTACTCCCACCATCATGGGAGTCAACATTTCACTTGGTGAGGACGCTGGCACCTCTCCATACTTCATTGACGCCTCAGATTGAATAAGAGGAACGATAAGTATTTTCTCATCCTTTGTAATTAAAATTTTATGCATTTGAGGACAAGGAATTTTTTTATGTGGGGTGGCTGTACTTTTTGGGAGGCTTTGCTACTGATATTATCAGTTAATTTTTCATTTTCATGTTCTGTTTATTGAATTTTCATTTTCATGTTTGGTTGGTAATATGGTTGCATGAAATAAAAGTTCCATTTCTGTTGGTACTTTATTGTACATATGTGGATGACAACTGTTGGTGGCTAAAATTATGTTTTTCATTTTTTGTATAATTAATTCCTCTTACCAAGTGGAAAAGTGTTGTATAACCATGTGTGACTCTATTAATAGCATTAAAAGTTAGTAATAAAGCAAGGCCTAGCTATGTGATCGGGATCCTGAAAATTAGTAGGATAGAAATTAACTCAGTGTTTGTGTGGGTGAGTATTTGTGTAGTTCTGACATAAGTGTTACACCTAGAACTTGCCCGGTTCATCAGATGTTGTCGTGTGTTTTGACTCAATAAGAGATAATAGTGGGCCTTCTTGTATTGTTAGTCCACTTAGCCAAATGATTGACCCACCAAAAATATTGAGTTCCCTTTATCAAGCCTTTTGAGCTGTGATAGTGTTTTTTTGTCCAAATAAGTTTGATGCACTCCCTAAAAGGTTTTAAGAATTTAGCTTTGGCCCTGGTCCAATTGTGGACATTGTGCACTTTAACTTATGCAAATCACCTAAGTTGAGGGTGGCTACTGCTGGATTGTTAGCAGCTTAGGAGGTTGAGTTGAAAGTAATGTTAAGAGCAGCATCCGGCCCTGGTATACTTAGCAATCTAAATAGACATTGTGCACCTTAATATTCTGCATCAGCATAAGTTGAGGGTGGCTGATGCTGTGTCTGTTAAAAAATAGGTTATGACAAGAGCGCTGAAGAATAACTGTGATTGAATCAGAAGGTCCTTAATTCTGGTAAGTAACTACCAAATAGGGTAAGGAGAGTGAAATTCTTGTACTTTAAGTCACTTACCCAAATGAATAACCTTAACCAAGTCTAAAACCTTATTACAACCCTTAGCAAGTCCTACTTAATCTTAGCGAGTCAATCATAAGAGAACATTAGATGATAAGGGAAAGTTTATAGGTGTACACTGTGTTGGCAACTTCTTTTCAGAGAGTGAGAAGCTTAGTTTTGTCCATGATTTAACTTCTTTATATATGAGGGAATGTTGAGTTATATCTGTTCCATTTATTTCTTTGGGGTGTCATATCTGTAGCTATAAATGTGTTAATTAGTAGTTAATGCCAATAGTGGATCCATGTGTGTTGAAATGGCATAACTAAAAGGGTAGTGGAATAATTGTATGATTGTGTTGGTTTTACTGTGAACTACCAATCATGATATTTTTCATATATGTATCCTGGAGCTGAGTTTCTTAAGGACAAGCAATTACCTTAAGTTGAGGGAGTTTGATGTTCCAGCTTTTGATGGAACATTTTAGGCTTTTTTATAGGATAATTGTGTGTTTTCAGGCAACCATGGTTGTATTTAACATGGTATTTTAGTGTTTTTAGGGTAAGGACTGAGTGTGAAGGATAACTTGGACAATCTACGCAAAACAAAGGTAAATTGAGTAGTGATGGTCCATCGACCTTGCGACAATCCATCGGTCTAAACCGTCGATAAAAAGTAGAAGGCATAGATTCTGGAAGGCCTGTAATTGTCTAGGCGATAGACCGCCAGCCCTGCAACAAACCGTCGGTGTGAGCTATCACGATAATACAAAAGGCATAATCATTAGAAGTCCTACAAAAATGCAGGCGACGAACCATCGACCTTGCGATGGGCCATCGCACTACCCGTCATCCAGAAGCAGAACATGGAGTCATTGGACCCTGCGATGATGTATACGATGGAACATCGAACATGCAATGGACCATCACTTGACCCATCGCCCAAAAGTAGAACATGGAGTCACTGGACACCCTGCGATCATGTAGGCGATGAATCATCAAACCTGCGATAGACCGTCGCTTGACCCATCGACCAAAATGCAGAGAATCTAAGTTTGAATTTTAAAATCCCAGTTCTGAAATCATATAAATACCAAGTATTAGGGTTTATTCCGTATCTTTTGTCTTCAGTTTAATACTTTCTCCTCTATTGAGAGCTTTGTACTACTTATCATTGAGATTTGAACCTAGAGATAAAGAGGTGATTATTAGTTTGCATATTTTCCTTTGATGGTTGGAAGGTCAATATTGTGACTTTTGTAAGTACTCTTCTAAAGTTATTTATGAACATCAATATAACGTTGATTTCTGAATGAGTAGCTAAACTCCCATAACTAGGGTTATGGGAGCCTTGATGTAGAGAACTACTTTGGGGTTGTGAATGGGTTTATTTTCTAACATCTATCAAAATTGCATGAATCTTTCTTCATTTTAATGACATCTCTTGGTTGCAAACTTGAGAAGTGAGCCCATGGACTCCACTTGACTGACAAAAAAGTGGATGTTGGGAAAAAAAGTGATTCTCATGAACTCCATAGGTTTACCCTTTGGGATTAACAAATTGATGCCTTAACAGGATCAACCCTCATGGGAGTTTTATTGAATAATGCATGAATCCTTTAAGTTTGAGAGAATTAAAGGGTAACATACTCATTAGGTTGAGAAACACGTGGGTAATCTTTAGAATTCAATAATTCTTGCAAATTGGATACATAAGTTAGAATTCCGACACAACCTCACAACCCTAATTGTTTGAACATCTTGGTGAGCGTAACTCTAGTTAATTCATTCTCATTGGAATTACATCTACATTCACTCTCAGTAGATGGACTTTTGTGTAACACAAATAAAAAAGAGCACTGTTAATATTTCCAAACCCCTTTTTATTTCAAAGCCTTAGATCAACAGTCTAATAACAATCACAATACTTAGTGAACATGGTATTCCCTGTGGGATTCGACACCCAACCCAGTTGGGTTTCTAAATTAGATAGTGATCACTTACTCTCTCATAAGAACCAAAATAATGGGTACTCAATAGGCATCATCAGCCGACTGAGCTACAATATGATATAAAGATGATATAAAGTAAGATAATATCTCTAAGTTAAAAAACAAAATCAAACCTGAATTATCTTTATCATCACTGTAAAAAATAAATAATCAATAAGAATAATAATATGACATGTCATGTTAATAAATGCCAATATTGTCATATATAATGGGTGATCGATCCTAAAGCATAAAGAGACACTAATGCAATTGCAATCATATAAATATAATGTTTAAAGCACATAAATTCATTCGAGCATAAAGTAAAGGAACTCACCATGGTGTCCCATACCACCGGAGAGTACACCCAAGAGAACACAAGGTAAAGAACTTATCATTGCATCCCACACCACCGTAGAGTGCATTAAAGGATAAAATCATCAAAGTATATAGATATATAATCACCTTCTCACTGTCCATGGTTTAGCATATTTTACATTACGGTCATTTTCAAAGACTCATAACCATCATCATCTATCGCAATTGAAATAAAATATACAAAAGTACTCATAACTATAATCATATCACTATTTGGATATCTATCTAATCAATATAGTCTATCTACTCATTATTGACTAACCAATACTTATTATTAACTTACTAAGTCGCTAGTCATCATAGGATTTCCAATTATTAGCCTAACCGATTCTTTAGATAATTCTTATTCATGGATTAGAAACTAACTATTATTCACTAAATAACCATTATCTACATCTAGTCAACACTCATTACTAGATCATAGGCATAAGTTAACCAAACCATATTTCTAATCATCATACTTGCATTAGCCACAATATACCAAAAAAGTGCATCATTAATCATCATTATAACACTTATTCATCTATATAATACCTCTCACTATCTAGCACTATTAATCTACAAATCCCAATGTAACAACTAACGACATTATACTATGTCATCATTGTCAATATTTATTGCTCATGTCAAACCTATCATCATTATTAGTTGTATACCAACCCTAATTTAGTTACCACATTTCAACTAAACAAGGTTCAAAAATTAGAATTCTAGACTTCAACTATCAAGAAAAATAGGCACTTAGTAGTGATGTGTGAGCTAATGCTAACACATTTGAAGCTTTTAACTAAGAATAATTGCAAAGTCTTAAGAAACTTTGTCGTTTTTGATTGTTTTATGTTTGATTTTGCAATTTAAGCTGATATGATAGAGAACCAACATGAATGGAAGCAAAGAAGTTAAAATCTAAACAAATCTGAAGACAGGTATGGCTGATGATATTTGTGATAAGTCATTATCCCTATGATAAGTTATCAAGTTCTTCGTCATCCCTGTGATAAATAAACAGAGAATTGGCCTAAGTTGAAAGATGTGACGATATTTTATGATAAGTCATCAGGGGTCTGATAAGCTATTAAGAATGTCGTCAATCTAAGGCAGCACAGAAGAACTTAATTAGAGCCTTGACGACATTTTGTGATAGGTCATCAAGGATCTGATAAGTCATTAAGATTATTGTCACCCTTAAGAAGAAAGAGCCAAAACTGAATAAGGAGTTGACGATATTTGTGATAAGTCGTCATCCTCCTGATAGGCTATCATAAATGTCGTCACCTAATCTGAGGGATTTCTAAAATTTTATTATTTTTTTTTCTTTATTTAGGGTGAACTAATTAAATCCTTGTTTAGGGTTTTCTTGGAAGAGGCCAGCACATTGAGCTTTGAGCAATATACTTTGATATTTTCTCTCTCTAATTTCTTTGCTTGGAAAAACAAATTCTTTGAAGAGATTATTATTATTATTTTGGGATTTCCTTCATGATCTAATCTGCGATTCACTAGTTATTATTCTTCTTGTGGTAAGTTTAACTTTCAAAGCATGAATACAACTCGTTGTTTTGATTTTAGCATTATGAGGGGCTAAATTCCATTAACCTAAATTATGGGATCCAGGTAGGGCTTGATAAAGTGCTGAGTGATGAAGATTCAAAAGGCGGTAGGACTTCTTGATAATTCTGAGGTTTTAATTACTATCTGTTAGTTGCAAATAATAAATAAAACCCACTTTGATTTTCTTGAGAAAAAAATCAAATAGAGTGGGAAGTAAATTATCAACAGGAACTTGGAAATACTCCATTTAATAATCAGCGTTGTAACAAGGTTGGTTAACTTGAGGTAAAATTTGGGCTGTGAGTATAAATTCCCTAAGTCTGAGAGGATTAGGTAATTAAATGCTTAAGTAGGTCAAGAGACATTTAGGCATAACTTCGATAAAGATAACTTGTTGTCCTATCTACTGTGAGAATCCTTAACTACTATTAGCATCTGTCAAGTACCAAAACCCCTAGTGAACATAATTCTAGTTTTTCATAAACTCTTGATTATGAACACTTATGTTAAAGTGACCAAAAATTTATTGGCTAATCTCCAAAACCACAATTTTATCTTTTTGTATCATCTGTTTGAATTCAACTTGTAGCTATAGTCTCAAATTAGTTTAATCTCCACTCACATTGTTCCCTATGGATTCAACCCCGACTCCAAAAGTTGGGTAAATATATTGACGACAACCGCATTGTACTAAATTAAAGTGTAAGTTGAGTGTTATCAAAAATATCGTTGCCAAGGAAAAATTTGGCGTATTGAGTTGGTTTGGAATTTTAGTTTACTTGCTTGAATTCAAACTACTAAATATTTGTTTAGTTTATTTTTTTATTTTCTTTTATTTTTTTCTCACACCTTTTTTGAGATGTCAACCTGGATAGATGATTTTTTGAGTGATGACGATTCTTATCATGATTCTTGTTATTATTGTGGAGAACCATATTTTGAGGCTTGCTGTCTAGATTTACTTAGAAATGCAGGGACTAGACCTTCACAATATGATATGGATACTGTCCTACTTACTGTAACTTGGTGTTTGGCTTGTGGTCAAAGTGATTATACTGAAGATATGTGTGTTGTCACGATTCAAGCAAACAAATTAATGAAACGAATTTTAGAGATTCAAGAATAGTTATGGGCAGAGCTAAAGGAGTTACCACTTTCGCCATGTTTACAGTGGCTAAACAAAGAAGAATATGTGGAGGACACTAGCCAATTTGAGGAGAAAACTTAAGAATTGCAACCACTCGATTGTCATCTTGATCTTGAGAGTGACATTGAGAAGGTGAATAAAAGTAAGTGTGTAGTAGATAGTGTAAATTTTGAAGTAGGATTGATTAGGCCTCATTCAAAGCACTTTTCTACATTATATTTAGATGATATCTTGTCTATAGAATCATTTAAAATAGTAGAATAGTGTAAAGATGAGGAACAAGAATCCTATATTCTTGATTTTACATTAGACAAGCAACATAAAAACACACCTCACTTTAAGACCGAGTTGTTTACCATGCATCATCCATTACTCGACTTCTTAATCTTTGTACCACCACCCTATGATCGAGGCAAGCAGATGGACTCTAAATTGGGGTTGAAATTCATATCCTCAAGGTGGAGGAAAAAGTTGAGTCGGGTCGTGCCGCGACACTAAATTAGGTGCTTCTTAGGAAGCAACCCAAGGTATTTTGTTGTTTGTATTCGTATTATGTGATTGACATTAGATCTTCACACCTATGGTGCCATAGGTATGTTTCTAACTCTCTTTTTTTTTGTTTAATGCATTGGGGACATTGCATGATTTTAAGTTGAGGGTGGAGCTACTTGTGGGTGTTGATGTCCTCTTGAGGTTTTTGTTGTCGTGCCTCTTTTCCCGGGAGTTTTGTTCCTAGTAGAGCCGACATGCTTAGGCGTATTATGATTTGTTGTAAAATATTATAGTTGACTAGGAGAAATATAAGTACCTTAGGCAGTTAACATGTTTTTGTGATTTTTGAGCACCTCTCCAATGGACTGAGTATTTAACTATGTGAATTGCATCTGATTATGACCACTGTGCATCTTTGTATGGAATTAGTTTTAGTGATGCAGTAATCATTGCTAAACAGCTGCATAAACTAAATGAGTAGTAGCTTGTGATATACTTGTGTGCCAAGTGCATATGTGATCTTACTTAGTTCTCGTTGTATGTTGAAATCTAGAACTTTCCAGGTTAGTCTTACCTAGGTTGAAGGATAGGGGTCAGTAAAGGATCATAGGCCATTTTGATATTAGATCACTTTAGCCTAAATGACCTTCCCTATATGTATAATATCCCTTGATCCCTTTTTTGAGCCTAATTATCCTATTTTTTTGTATGACACCTGTCACCTTCCCATTTAGATCATAATGAACCTGTTTTAGCCCTGGTTCTTCATGGACACTGGGTACCTTGACTTAGGTAAATGGCCTAAGTTGAGGGTAGCTATCATACGGGTGCATGATATAGAATGAGTATAAAGAAAGGTAGCATAAAAGAAAGGAATAAAAAGCTGGGTGCAGAGTAAAAGAGCAAGAAAAAGAAAAATTATGAAAATGATTAAGTAATTGAGAAAAGACTGCACCCATCCTAAATAAGTTTGATCAAGAATAAAAAAGAGCGAAAAAGGCTAATGAGTGAAACCCCAAAAATCTATTGTAGTGTCAAGGAGGCTTAGTCACTTTAAATACCATCGAGTATCATACCAGCCTCTAACCTACATTACAAGCCTAAGAGAAGTCCTATAGTGATCCTAACTGACCTATCTAAAGTTCTGGGTAATGAATACAAGGGCAAGCCTATGATACTTGGCATACACTGATTGGAACTTCGTTCTGAGAGTGAGTATTTTGATTGTCCCAATGGTTACATATATAATTCTTGATATGAGAGGAGAGGGATTTATTTGCTGTGATGGCACACTGGTTACATTGCTAGTTACTACTTGTTAGGGTAGTATAATACTGGTCTATGCATGGTTTTTATAACTGAATTGATGCAGTATCTTGAGTCCTGTGTGTTGCATTGGTGTTCTGCATTGTTCTTGAATTGAGTGACCATGGATATAGTGAAAGCGTTTTGAGATGATATAGATGATTAACTGCCAAATGCGCATGGCATTCTCTTAGTTGTGCTGAGTTGCTTGAGGACAAGCAATTGTTTTAAGTTAAGGGTGTTGATGTGTGAGCTAATACTAACACATTTGAGGCTTTTAACTAAGAATAATTACAAAGTCTTAAGCAACTTTTGTCGTTTTTGATTGTTTTATGTTTGATTTTGCAGTTTAAGCTGGTATGATAGAGAACCAACAAGAATGGAAGCAAAGAAGTTGAAATATGAAGACAGGTATGGCTGACAATATTTGTGATAAGTCATCAGCCTCCTGATAGGCTATCACAAATGTTGTCACCTAATCAGAGGGATTCCTGAAATTTTATTATTTTGTTTCCTTATTTTGGGTGAACTATTTAAAGCCTTGTTTAGGGTTTTCTTGGAAAAGGCCCGCACATTGAGTATTGAGCAATATACTTTGGTATTTTCTCTTTTTAATTGCTTGGCTTGAAAAAGCAAATACTTTGAAGAGATTATTATCATTATTTTGGGATTTCCTTTTGGATATAATCTGAGATTCACTAGTTATTATTCTTCTTGTGGTAAGTTTAACTTTCAAAGCATGAATACAACTCGTTGTTTCGATTTTAGCATTATGAGTGACTAAATTCTATTAACCTGAATTATAGGATCTAGGGTTAGGGCTTGATAAAGTGTTGAGTGATCTGGATTTGAAAGGTGGTAGGACTTCTTGATAATTCTGAGGTTTTAATTAACGTATGTTGGTTGCAAACAATAGATAAAACCCACTTTGATTTGCTTGAGAAAGAAATCAAATATAGTGGGAAGTGTATTATCGACGGGGACTTGAAAATACTCCGTTTAATAATCAACATTGTAACAAGGTTAGATAACCTGAGGTAAAATCTAGGCTGTGAATATAAATTCCCTAAGTCCGTGAGGATTAGGTAATTAAATGCTTAAGTAGGTTATGAGAAATTTAGGTATAACTTCGATAAAGATAACTTGTTGTCCTATCTACTGTGAGAATCTTGAACTACTATTAGCATCTGTCAAGTACCAAAACCCCTATTGAACATAATTTTGGTTTTTCATAAACTCTTGATTACAAACACTTAAGTTAAAGTGACCGACAATTTATTGGCTAATCTCCAAAACCCCCTTTTTATCTATTCGTATCATCTGTTTGAATTCAACTTGTAGCTATAGTTTCAAATTAGTTTAATCGCCACTCAAATTGTTCCCTGTGGATTTGAACCCAACTCCAAATGTTGGGTAAATATATTGACGACGATGACCGACTTGCAATTAATTAAAGTGTAACTTGAGCGTTATCAAATAGTTAACTAGTTACCACATAACTCACTTTAATAAGAATATACCTTAATTAATCCATTTATCCAATGCTATCTAAACTCACTAGGTGAATCCTTAAATATCACACAATATCCCATTTACCAACTTGTCCTAATACATTATTCGGTATATATTATTCTCACTTACTATTTAGCATTAACATGAGCTACGCTGCGTAGCAAGTGATTAGCATTAAAGAATTATACCCAACAATACGAAAGGTAACATCACACCTTCAAGCACAAATGAATGGAATCATATGCAAGCAATTCACATAAAACCATATATATATTTACCATACATAACATCCATATGACTTTCAGACTTGTCGGACACCATAATATTATCAATATATCCTCCGAATATACCGGGAATCATCATCTCATCAACATATATCCTCTAGACATACCGGACATCATCATATCATCAATATATCCTCCGAACTTACCAGGCTTCATCATAACATGAATATATCCTATGGACATACTGGGATTCTTCATATCATCAATATTCCTTCGAACTTACCAGGCATCATCACAACATGAATATATCCTTCGAACTTAATGGGCATCATCATAACTTCAATATATCCTCCGGACACACCGAGTATCATCATATCATCAATATATCCTCCAAACCTACTTGGAATCATCATAACATCAATATTCATCATGACATCAATATGTATATATATAGCTAAATTAACAACAAATACAAGCCCCATAAAGGATTGAGTAAAGAAAAAGTAAGGAAATACATATCATCGAACCTTATCATTCATTATCAACACATTATGTTAATAGGTCCATGAACAAGTATATCCATATGGTACGAACACTCACTATTTAACGGGGCTTAAAATAATTATTAATATTTTCAAGTAATAAGCCTTAATTACATCTTCTAGAACCCCTTAGCATGATTCACATTATTAGCACAAAAGGGTTTTTAACACAAACATTAGTTTAGTCACCATGTTTGAACATAATATAAGTAATATCATAATCCAAGTCTCACATGGTAATTTATTCAATGAGTTAAGTAATGACGTAGTCATAGGTTAAATCTATGAAAAAATTCATTGCTATCCAAGCATCATCAATAATCTAGTAACCAATCATTCATACCATTCCAAAACAAACATCATGAATAAACCATTTACCGGGGTTAGCCATCATATTAACAAAGGCATATTCTAAGGGTTTAACAAGTATATAGGTCCCCAATGAAATTGCATAGTTCAAGCTTAAGGCGGGTCAAGTTCCGCTCCTAATATCTAGAATAATCTCTTTAAGTAACTTCTACCCGGAACTAGACTAAGTTATCTAAATCATGTGTTAGATGTTTGTCCATCCACACTAGTCCTACGGTACAATTCTTCCTCAAGTATTACGATTAATTCATCTAAAGCATCTAAGGCCAATTTTCCAACTATGCATATCGAAGATCAACTTACTCTTATGATGAGTGAACATGGTCAGTCCCGTCTAACATGAACAACTAGAGCATTCTTGTGCTATTCATGACATAACAAGTCCAACTAGACAAGGTTCTAGACTATAAGTCAAGTATCACACTATATATATTATTACGAGAATTTATATACCCATATTGCACCATTGTGCTTTAGGTCCAATACTACACCAAAAACCCCTAAGTGGGTCCCACTTATGGAAAATGAATTTCTAAGACCAACCTATTGTTCAAATACCATTAGGTGGTCATAACCCTCAAAAATCAAGTAAATATTAAGCTTGTTTGGGCTAAAATTATGCCCTCAAGCTAATTGGGGTTCTAGGTCAAATAATCAAGAATTCAACACTATAATTGAAGGATTCATACCTTAGATTCAATGTTAATCTCGATTATGCAAGTTATTAAAGTTCCCAATCAACACCCCAAGACTTGATTTATGGACTACACACTTTATTGGGTTTATGGGACTTAAGACAATGGAGAAATGGCCAATTCTCGGCCAAAAGAGCTTTTAAATACCCATTCCCAGGTTCTCTATCTGCGCGATCACAAACACATAGGTCGTAATCGTGGCATCATTATAGTGATACATTCTATATGATCACGATACTCTCTGGTGTACTAGATGACAGCTGAAACTTAGAATTTATTTCAAGCTTTGGCCAATGCCTCGGGATTCATCTAAAGTCCAATATGAACAAACAAAATATGCAACCATGCTGATTTTGACATTCTAGACATGCTGGCGAAGATGGAATTTCCTTCTAAGGTTATTTTGACCAATTATGGGGCCCATACTTGAATTTCCAATTTATCCACTATGTGACCAATCGGTTTAAATGAGTTTGGGTGCAGTGAGACCCAAACCAAAGATCTTCCCAACCTAAAATTGATATTCTAGAGCTATTGGCGCCGTCAGAATTAACATCCTATATTGTTTTACTGGGATTTTTACTCGGTGGACATTTAGAACCAGCAAAGACTTCTAAATGGAGAAATGGTTCTTAAAACCAAATGGGTTGCCTGGTAACCAAACTATCAATTCCAGCAAATCATAAATAACTAGGGAAGCTATGGAAAATATCTAATAACAAAAATAAGCAAACTCGCAAGAAATAACTTAAGGGGTCATTACAACATCTCCTACTAAGGAACTTTTGCCCTCTAAAGTTAAAAATGGAGAAAATACCTAATGTCTCAAAAAGGTGAGGGTACTGGGCCCGCATCTCACTCTTGATCTCCTAAGTGGCCTCCTCTACTGGGCGGTGCTTTCACTATACCTTAACTATAGGAATCTATGTAGTACGCAACTGTCTCCCATAACTTCCCAAAATAAGCACAAGATCCTTCTCGTAGGTTAACTGCTTATCAAACTGGACTGAATCCCAAGTAAGAACATGAAACGAATCAGGAATATACTTCTGTAACATAGAGACATGGAAAATAAGATGAACAATAGCAAAATCTAGAGGCAAGGCTAACTCATAGGCCACCTCGCCAACTACTTGGTGACTCTCAAAAGGACAAATATATCAAGGGATGGGCTTACCGTTCCTTCCAAACATTATCACACCCCTCATGGGCAAAACACAAAGGAACTCATGGTCACCAACTCTTACTCCCAAGGCACGGAGCCTACAGTCAGCATAGGCTTCTGCCTACTCTGGGTTGCTTTCAACCTACCCTGAATTAAGTTGCTTTCAACCTACCCTGAATTAACCTGACTCTATCCAATGAGTGTTGAGGCAAATCTGTACCACGAGCTCTCACCTTAGAAGTCTTAAACCATGCTATTGGAGAATGATATCTCCTATCATACAAAGCTTTATAAGGCGCCATCTTAATACTTTAATGATAGTTTTTGTTGTAAGCAAACTCTGTCAATGCTAAGTGTTGATCCCACCGTACTCCGAAATCTATAACATAGGCTCAGCGCATATCCCCGAGCACCTAAATAGTCTGCTTAGACTGACCATCTTTCTGCGAATGAAAAGTTGTATTAAAATCTACTCAAGTACTCAAATCCTCCTAGAATGTTCTCCAAAATTGTCAAGTAAATAAAGAACCATGGATTGATAAATAGAAATGGGCACCCCTTGCAAACGAACTATCTCCCGAACATAAATTTAGGCTAATCTCTCAACACTGAAGGTCATTTGAACAGGAATAAAAGGTGTCGACTTGGTCAAACGATCCACAACAACCTAAATACCATCAAGGCCAAGGAAAGTATGAGGCAAACCACCAATGATGTCCATAGTAATCCATTCCCATTTCCACTCGGGAATGGGCAACCTCTAAGTCAATCCTTCTGCATTCTAATTCTTGACCTTCACCTACTGACAACATAGGCAACAAGCCTTAAATTTTGCCATATCTCTCTTTATAACGTTCCACCAATAATATAGCCTCAAATCTCAATACATCTTAGTAGTACTGGGATGAATAGAATATCTAGATCTGTGAACCTCATAAAGAATCGATTGAATCAATTTATCATGCTAGGGAATATAAATAGGACCTAGAAATCTCAAAATACCCTTAAAATCAATAGTGTGCTTCTCAGACTCACCGATCACCACCTGGTCACAGAGGAAATGCAGCTTGTTATCCTTATACTGACGATCAAAAATCTGCTTAAATAGGGAGGACCTCACCTCTACACAAACAAAAATCCACGTAGGATTCCAAATAGCCAAGAGAACCATCAAATTGGCTAAGGAATAAATTTCCCATGCCATAGGCCTCTGAGAAATTGATATGCATACCAAGCTACCCATACTAACTGCCTTGTGACTTAAGGCATTTGCTACCATATTTTCCTTACTTGGATGATACTAAATGGAAATATCGTAGTTCTTTAGCAACTCCATCTCTCTACATTAGTGAACATTAAGCTTTTACTGGGTCATAAGGTGATGAAGGTTGCGATGATCAGTGAAAATCTCAAAATGAACTCCATACAAATAATGCCTCCAAATCTTGAGCGTGAAAACTACCGCCACCAACTCCAAATCATGAGTATGGTAGTTACGCTCATGCACTTTAAGCTGTCTAAAAGCACAAGCAATGACATAACCCTGTTACATCAAAACACAACAAAGACCAACACTCGACGCTTCATGAAACATGGTGAATCCCTCACCCTTAATAGGAAGAGCTAACATGGAGATGAAGTAAGACAATTTTTGAACTTTCCAAAGCTCAACTCACACTCCCCGAACCATCATAAAGGAACTTTTTTTTAAGTCAATTTAGTCAAAGGGGATGAAATAGTAGAAAAGCTCTCAACAAAGCACCTATAATAATTGGCCAAACCAATGAATTGTAAACCTCAGTCAGAGATATAGGCCTAGCCCAAACATGAATCATTGTAATCTTAGCCAATTCCACTAGGATAACGAATCTATATACCACATGTCCAAGGAATGAAATGACTCAAACCAAAACTCACACTTAGAGAACATGGCAAAAAGCACATGATCTTACAAGGTCTAGAGCACTATGCCTAGATGTTGTGCATGCTACTCACTACTCCTTAAATACACAAGAATGTCATCAATGAACAGAATAATGAAGGAGTCTAGGTAGAGTCTGAACACACGGTTCATCAAATCCATGAACGTGGCTTGGGCATTAATCAGCCCAAAAGATATCACCAAAAACTCATAGTGAACATAACGGGTCCTAAAAGCTATCTTTGGGATATCCTCAGCCCGAATCCCTAGCTGATGATAACCAGACCTCAAATTAGTCTTATAAAACACAACAGCACCCTAAAGATGGTCGAATAAATCATCAATTCAAGGCATATAATAATAGTTCTTCATCGTCACCTTATCAACCTGCCTATAATCAATACAAATACACATAGAGCCATATTTTTTCTTTATAAACAATGAAGGAACTCCCTACAGGGATACACTCAGTCTGATAAATTCTTACCAAGAAAATCCTGAAGCTGAGAATTCAACTCCTTAAGCTCAGCAGGAGCCATACGGTATGGTGCCATAGAAATAGGCCTAATGTCACGCTCAAGGTCAATACCAAACTCGATATCACAGTCAGGGGGGATACCAGATAGGTCGGTAGGGAACATATCAAGAAACTCACATACAATAGGAACAGAGTCAAGCAACGGACTCTCTACGCTAGTATCACATATATAAGTGAGATAAGTCTTGTAATCCTAGATATAAGTCTCCTAGCACAAACATAAGAAATAATCCCTATCTGCTCGCAACTAACCATTCTCTGCCACATGATTGGGGTATCTCCAAGCATGGCTAAGGTAATGGTCATTACAAAATAACTCATGATCGCAATGATAGTGGGATAACTAGTCTATGCCCAGAATTACATCGAAATCCAGCATATCAAGAATAATAAAATTAGCATGAGTATCAACATCACTAACTTTCATAACACATAATCTAAATACTCAATCCACTAAAAAAGAATCAACCACAAGAGTAGATATACACAATGGCACAGAAAATAAGTCACTAGTCAAGTCCAACCATGATGCATAGTAGTTAGAAATATATAAGAATAAGTGTATTCAGGATCAAATAAAACAAGAGCCGGATTGCGGTACACCAAAATCATACTTGTAACTGCACCATCCAAAGTATTATCCTCGAGTCTAGTAGGTACTATATATAATTGACTATGCTCGCCACCTGGTTGGGGACCTGATCGACCTTCTGTCTTGCTTTCTTGAGTTCTACTTTGAGCACCCTAATAAACAACCCTGTGACCTCGCAAACCACCTCTACCTGAGAGATAAACTGTCGTAATAGGAGTAGCACCCTAGGCTAAAACAACCATCACCCCTCAACTGGGGAAATCTTGTAAAAAGTGACCAAGAAGCCCACAAGTAAAACATAAGTCACGAGCTAAACGAAAACTCATAGATTCGGATGAACCTGAATAACCATCACATCTAGCATAGCCTGCAAATAAACCTCTCAAAGAATAATCACCTCTCTTATTAGGGCAAACACTATTACCAAACTAATCTCCATTGGTAGTCTGAAGAGATAGTTAAACTGGTAGACTAGTCTAACTCTAAGGCTGAAAAGATGGATGTGAAGATACCCAATATGAGAACTACCATGTCTAAATCGAGAAATACTATAACTCCCGATAAATATACCCTATTACTTGGTCCTCTTATCACAACCCTCATAATGCATGTGCTCTATCACTCTAGCATGATCTAAAACCTTAGCAAAGGTCCTACCATTAGTAACTAGACTCTAAGCAGCCATCTGAATAGGTATTCTCAGTCCTCTCACAAAGCATCAAACTCTCTCATACTCAGTATCCAAAATAGAAGTTACATGCTTGTTCAACTCATACTCAGCGACTATCATAGAACCTTGCTCTAATTTAGTAAACTGATGCCTTAGTCAATACCTAAGGCTGCATGGCATATACTTCTCTAAGAACATCATATAGAACTAAGTCCATGATAGGGGAGAATATTCAATTGGCCTAGAACTCATAAAATCTATCCACCAGTGTCCAGCATACAAATCCAACTGAAATATGGTGTAATCCATACCATGAGTCTTAATAAGGCCTAATCCATGGAGCCCATCCCTACAAATAGTAATGAACTCAAATATATCCTCTATAGGAGCACCAGAAAACCTAGATGGAGCCAATCTTAAAAATCCACCAAGCATCTTCTTCTATTTAGCAAACATAGTAGGCTGGATCACAACTGGATAAGCGGCCATCGGTTGAACAACTACCAGCATAGGAGAAAACTCTACTCCAGGAGTTGCAGCTAAAGGTTGCCCTCCTGTTGCAGTAGTATATGCACCAACAACAAAACCCAATAGCTGAACAAAGGAGTCTCTGATAAACAAAAGGGAATAAAATCTAGTGAAGCCTGGGCTAGTCCCAATCTTACCGCTGGATGTGGATGAGGAATCTCTGGGTCGGGTGCAAGAATGGGGTTTAGGGAAAGTGATCCATCCTATTACCTAACTGGGGACATATCACAAGGTTGTCCTTAAACAAGAATAGGATCCCTGGACTCAGTCTCAAGATCCTCATCACACATAGTTATAGCGCGTACCATGGCAACTACAAGCGTAAAGTCAAGAAAAAATCCTACAAAGAAACTCAGACTCTTAGCACGATATGAGTGAAAGAAGTAAAGGACTGCTAAAAATGCCCCATAGCCTCCCAAAGATAGGACAGACGTAAATGTTCCAATCCGCAGGACTCTATTAGACACTTACAATTGTACCAATAATATTGGTGAGACATAGGCTCTTATACCAATTTTTCACGACCCAATTCATGAGTCATGATGGAAACTACTAATATCCACTAGTAGGCAAGCAAACATTGTAACTTAGAGCTAAAGTAATAGGTTACTTCAGAAGAAATTCCCAACTATGACTAACTAATATAATACAATTAATAATAAATAGAGTTCCATTAAAAGAAGACAATTAAAGTACGAATACCAAGACCATGACCTGGTAATATCAGTACAAGAGCATCTAAGTATGATAATAGAAATACAACCCAAGATCCTAGAACAGTCAACAATTTTGCGTCAAATATAAAAGAGTGAACACGGGTAGAGGGAAATGGGCCACTCGAAACTCTAAGAGATCACCCTTCTTCTAAAAGATCAATACTATATTAACTCAAGCTAATAATGGCAACTAGTAATCGAGTCTTCCCCAAAAAGGTACAGAAGTATAGTATCAGTACCAAAACAACAGGTACTCAGTAGGCATCATTGGTCGACTAAGCTAAATTATGATATAAAGATATAAAGCAAGATAATATCCTTAAGTTAAAGTACAGAATCAAACTTGAATCATCTTTATCATAACTATACAAAATAAATAATCAACGAGAATAATAATACATCTCATGTCAATACATGCCAATACTGTCATATATAATAGGTAATCGATTCAATAGCATAAAGTAACACTCATACAATTACAATTGCATAAATATTAAGTTCAAAGCACATACATCGATTAGAGTATAAAGTAAACAAACTCACCATAGTATCCCATACCACCGGAGAGTACACCCAAGAGAACACAAAGTAAAGAACTCATCACAACATCCTATACCAGCATAAAGTTTATTAATGGATCAAATCACCAAATTATATAGACATATAATCACCTCTGCACTATCCATTATTCACCATATTTCGTATCACGATCATTTACCGAGGTTCACAACCATCATCAACTACCGCAATATAAATAACATATACAAAAGTCTCATAACCATAATCATGTTACTATTTGGATATCTATCTCATCAATATACTCTATCTACTCATTATTGACTAACCAACACTTATTATTAACTTACTAAGTCGCTAGTCATCATAGGAGCTCCAATTATTAGCCTAACCAATTCTATAGATAATCCTTATTCATGGATTAGCAACTAACTATTTTTCAAAAAATAGACATTATCCATATCTAGTGAAGATTCATTACTAGACCAAAGACATCGGCTAACTAAATCAATTTCTAATCATCATACTAGTATTAGCAATAATCTAGCCAAAAGAAAGGGGTTATTAATCATCATTTTAACACTTACTCATCTATTAATTAATACCTCTTACTATATAGCACCATTAATATACTAAGCCCCATGTAACAACTAACGACATTATATTATGTCATCAATGTCACTATTTATCCCTCATGTCAAACCTATCATCATTATTAGCTATGTAATGACCCTAATTACTAGTTACCATATTTCATCTAAACAAGATTCAATAACTAGAATTCTAGACTTTAACCATCAAGAAAAATAGTCACTTAGTAGTCAACTAGTCACCACAAAACTCCCTTTAATAAGCAATATACCTTAATTAATCCATTTATCCAATGCTATCTAAACTCACTTGGTGAATCCTAAAATGCCACACAATATCCCATTTACCATATTGTCCTAGTACATTATTTGGCATATATTTTTCTTACTCACTATTTAGCTTTTACATGAGCTACATCATTTAGCAAGTGATTAGCATTAAAGAACTATACCCAACAATACTAAAGGTAACAACACACCTTCAAGCATGCACGAATGGAATCATATGAAATCGATTCACATATAACCATATATATACTTACCTTACATAACTTCAATATGACTTTTGAACTCACCGAGTGATGAGTAGTGAATTTACCACTTATTTGCACTCAATCTTCATGCACACTACTATGATTTGAACGTATGAATGAGACAAATTTGTGATTAGATGAACTAATTTCCATATTTTGATGGCATATAGGTTATGATAAGGAAATAAATGGATTTGAGCTGAAAAGGATCATAAACGATAAAGAAAGTACTGCTAGAAGACCTGAAGCAAAAATCAATCTCAGTTACTACGACCGTAGTCTGAGGGAGACAATCGTTGTTGATCAAGTCAAGTCAAGGGACCATAATCATGATGATCATATTACGAATGTAGTAGCTATAATCGTAAACACACTACTATGATTGCGGCTTAGCGGGATTATGCCCAAGGGCAATTCTATCATTTTACTCAACCGACCCAAATCCCTTAAATTGCAAAAATCCTTTCCCATTTGATATCTTACAGTTTGAACAGTTGTATTTTGGCAATCTTGTAACCTTACTAATTTGGGAACTTTTTGTATTTGAATTTTTAGTTGAATTTGGTGAAATTGAGATGCAATTAGGAAAATCATCTTACTTTCCATTTTCATGGATGTGTCGAATGATCATTGTGGTATATTCTTCCTCTTTACTTTATGAGTAGAAAATTTACTTGTCTTGGGATTATGTTGAACTAAGGTGAAATTATATGTGGGTTGTGATGTATTTATGTAGATTCTAGTTTGTTAATGATGGATTTCACTATTGCTTGGTTTAATTAGATGGGAATTATGGGTGAAAGCCCCAAATACCCAAAATTGATTTTTAGGTGAAAACTTAAATTCTTTAAAACTCACATCATCCTTGAAAGAGAGGTGTGGATGAACTTTTTGAACCCATATCATACTTGAAAGAGGGATATGGGTCAAAAAGCAATAGTGGACTATTAATGGATGTAGTTTGTTATCTCTTTACATCTTAGAAATATGGGTCAATAGAGAGTTAGCTATGCCTCGGGCATTTTCCTAGAACTAGGGGTGTCCAATTGAGGTATTAGGTGGTTCTAATTGACACACTCTTAGGAACTCAAAAGGTTCAAGGGTGATATTCATGAGGCTTTTTTGACAATCTAGCCTCAAGGATCTTTTACCTAGCCTACCATATCATTAATAACTAGAATTTGCACCAAATCTTCATGCACCCATTCATAACTTACCCTTAGGTAAAGATAATCCCAAGATCATTCTGATATTGAATTTTAAAGCAAGTGTTGCCTTAATTTGTTGACTTGAGTTGAAATTGATTAACCCTTGTTCCAAACTAATTCCCCTAATTTGAAATCATGTATTTTACTCAATTTGCATTACAACTATCTCTTTAGTAATTATTAACACCCCTAGGACTAGCAATATAATTTCTCTCCTCATGGATTCAACCTCAATATAATTTGAGCTATTTACAACAATCGTCCACTACCAACTTGAATTGTATAAGTGAGTGTTACCAAAAGGCACCATTATCAGGGAGTGAAATTTAGCTTTCACTTATGTGGTGTTGATTTTTACATAGGGTATACCCGTAGTGGTATTTATTTATTATGGTTGTTTTTCTTTCCTTTTAGGTGATTCCTATAATTTTCATAGAATTATGAGTGACAATGCAAGTATTTTTGAGTCTTTTGATGGTCCTCTTGATGACAAGGAATAACTCCATGATGTTGGGCGAACAAGTGCCATTCCTATCCCACCTACTTATGGGAATGGAGTCTTTCACTTCATGAGTGTCATATTTCATATGCTACAAATGAAGGGACTTTTTGGGGACAAGCCCATGAGGATCCCAATTTGCATTTGAAGAACTCGGTAGAAGTGTGTTCACCCTTTGATATTGCACACATAACCTAAGTGTCCATCCGGTTGTGCATCTTACTATTTTCTCTAATGGGAGAGGTGGTATTGTGGCTTTTATCTCTTCTAGTCAAATCAAATACTTCATGGGATGAGCTCACCATTTCCATCCTTGATCGATACTTTCCACCATCAAAGTTGCTACAATTGCGTGATGAAATCACTAACTTCTGATAATTGAATGGAGAACCCTTGTATGAGGTATGGGAAAGATTCAATGGAAAACTTATGCAATGTCCCAACCACAAGGTCCCAAACAATATGCTTCTCCAAATAATCTATCAGGCTCTTGATCCGCTTAATAAAGTTGCGGTAGATAATACGCGGAGAGAGAGGGGCTATCTTGTGAAGTTGACTTGTAATGAAGCTACAAACATGCTTGGGAAAGTTACCAAGAAAAATTTAGGCTGGAACACCCGTGAGGCCGAGGTACCAAAAGGATCCCCTACGACCTCCTTTGTTGATAAAGAGAAAAAAAAGACAGGGAGGAAAATATAGCAAAAATAATGACACAATTGGAGCTTTTAACTAAGCATGTGATGGATGCACCCATAAAAAATAATGTATGTCATGGTATCCAGGGTCTATGATGAAGAAGAGGCCAAGAAGATTGATGAGGATATTTGATATTTGGCCAATTATTCAGGAATCTCCCGCCCCACCTATCAAAGGCAAAGTGGGAACCAAGGTTGGACCAAAAGAGATAGGGATCACGATCGTGATTGGAGGGATAGAGACCATGACTATGATCTCTATGTGCCCCCTCATGATGGGGAAAAGAACAAAAAAGTAAATCCTATCGACCCCTACAAATACAAAACCAAAGATATTTTGGCAAGAATTTTGATGAAAGTGAAGGAAATGTACAAGATGGTTCGTGAATTAAAATGAGAATTTTTGCAAATCAACCAAATGGTAGTTTCCCACTCAGTTTTGATTAAACAATCATAAATACAAATAGTCCAAATCTCCCCCCTACTCAATGCTAAACAAAAGGAGGACCTTCCTAGTTACACTATTGTGAACCCAAAAAATAATGCTCAAGTATTGGCAATAGTCACTAGGAGTGGTAAGAACCTTGGTGATCATTTAAAGGAAGTTGAGAGAGAGAATATGGATGAAAAAGAGCTTGAGATTAAACAAATGAATATGAAGAAAAATCTTTTGGTTGGGTTAAAAGAAGAAACACCAAACTCTCAAAGAGGGGGTGAGAAAGAACCTATTGTGATTAATAAAAGGGTGGATGAATATGATGATCTATGAAGTGATGCATTTCCCAATATTCAAATGCCTCCTCTATTTCCCCAAAGTCTTAAAAACGAGAACAACAAACTCAAGAAATTTATGGTTAAGCTTAGCAACCTCTCTATCAATATTTCATTACTCGAGGCTATCCAAGAGATTCTAATTGTATGTTAATCTTATGAAAAAATTAATGTCAAAGAAGAAGCTTATTGAAGTGACACCATTGAAGTCATCTGTGGGTGTAATGCTATCATAAGTAGTGCAATAGCTAAAAATAAGAAAGATCATGGGGCCTTTACAATTTGATGCACCATCATAATGAATAAGTTTGAATATTTGACCTCGATGCGATTATTAATTCATGACTTTTGATATTTACTAGAGACTTGGCTTGAGCACTCTTACTCCAACATTGATTAGTATTTTGATGGTAGACCAATCTATCAAGAAACCAATTGGTATTTTGTTTGATGTGTTGGTAAAACTGGATACATTTATCCTTCCAGTGGATCAAGAGGTTCCTATTATCCTTGGTCTACCTTTCCTTGCCACTGGTAGAGCCATAGTTGATTTAGAGCTTAAGAAAATAAGGTTTAGAGTTCATGATGGTGAAGTATCCTTCCTGGTATAAAAAATAAAGAATCATCCTATAGAGCTTCAAGTGGTATGGGTGATCAATGTTGAAGATGAAGAAGTGAATGATGGTTCCCTTAAGAATTCAACTTGAGAAGATTAAGGACGTCATGCCACGATGATAACTAAGGTGCTATGTGGGAGGCAACCCATAAATGCCACAAAAGTGGCTAGTATTGTAATGATACTTCAGGTCATTTTCTATATTTATGCTTGTCTTCACCATTTGATCTTCTCCGTAGCTGCCCCAAGTCATTTATGACTTTCTGGGACTGGTGATTTGGTTACTGGGTATTTTATTTGGTTTTTAGAGCCAATTCCCTATTTAAAAGTCTTCGCGGGTTCCAAATAGCCAATGAGCAAAATCTTTAATGAAATGATCTTGTATGGAATTTTGAATGTGCTAGCTGATTTGGAATATTAATTTTAGTCTAGGTAGACCTTTGGTTTGGGTTCCACTGCACCCAAGCTAATTTCGATCTATTGATCGAAAAGTTAAAAATTAGAAGGAATGGGTATGGGACCCATATTTGGTTGAAACAGCCTCAAATTGAAAATACAACTATTCCATCATGTTTGTAATGTCAATTTTAGACTAGGGAGACCCTTGGTTCAAATTCTAAGGCTCTCGAACTTATTTCGGGCTATTGAGCGAAATTTATGAAAAATAATGAAAGTTTAGGTTTGTCCCCATTTTTTATCCTAAACGATCTTTGATGAAAGTTTTGATGATTCCAATGGATTTTTAAATATTGTTTACACTCAAAATTCACTATCGTATCATGTTATTTGGATTTTGGATGAGTTTGGAGGGTCAAAAACTCAAAAATAAGTTTGTTGTTATCTAATGCAACTGCGATTGTGGCCAAGATTATGCAACTGAGAACCTGTAGTGGCTATATATATGTGTCAAGATGTATTGGGACTATTTTCCCTTCACCATTTAGACCTAGAAGTCCCAAGATGAGTGTAATAACTCAAAATTGGTCATGGGGGTGACTTGGGAGCTTAATTATCATCTTGTATCGTGATTATCTTCAAGATAATGGTAAGAATTCCTTGAATTCATGCTTGAATTTCATAGATTGGACCCAAAACCACATTTTAGCATAGGGCTTGATTTTAGCCCAATATATGCTTAGTTTTCACCCATTCTTTGAGGGTTATGATTCCTTGCTCATGTGTGAACATTGAGTTGGTCTCAGAAACTCATTTTCTATTGTGGGACCCACTTGGGTTTTTGGAATTATTTTTAGACCCGAAGCACAATAGTGTAATATGGGTATCGTTAGACTCATATTGATGAGTAGATTATAGTTTTGTTAGTGTGATGGAATTTTGAGGATTGTAAAGTAAAAGCGAGCCAATGGTGTATGATTTGGGATTTTCCGGTTTGGCTTTGAGGTAGGCTTCTTTCTACTTTTTTTATGGATGATTTATGATACATATTTCATGTGAATATGAATGTTAAGATTGATAATAGATAGAATGATTTAGTATTGAATATACATATAAGTTTGCAGATTAGATAGGGGTTTTGACCCGTAGGTTGAATTACTTAATGCCCTTGTAGAATCATATTGCCTTCTCCCTAGTTTGGGTAAATTTATAGGATGGGTGATAACGCTCAATCTACAGCTCTCGTGGGAGTGTAAAGCGGTCGTTAGCAAATATAGAACCCAACCTGGGTTGGGTATCGATCCCACAGAGAATAGCTTGGCCAACAAGCAAGAGAAATTACTAGACTTTTAGTGCAAGTCTCGTAGGAAAGGGGGGATTGTAGTATGTAACCAAAACAAGAATGTAAGAACTGAAAATAGCAAAATAAAGAGAGATTGTCACGTGTGTTGTAAACAATGAGAATTGAGGCGTTGGGGTTATGTCCACCTTCTGAGGTATACGTCTCTATTGGCTATGAGTGTGTAGAGTCTTGACATGTAATTGCTTATAGAGAATTGTAGTCGATGGTAAATCCAAGCGTCTCTCGACCTAAACAAGGACTATTTCACTTTAACTCTCTCGAGCTTAAAGCGTGACTAACGGTACGAATTCTCCAAGAAGTTAGTCCAGGTACGGCACTAGCTTTTTAATAGGAAAGGGTGTCCTACTACCTTGACATTATCTCTTTTCCAGACAAATAACTTTTCTCTCGAACAAGTCAGATGTTAGACTGGCGTTGGTCTATGCGTCTTCTTTTCTAGACAAATAACCTTTCTCTCGAACAGGTTAGATGTTAGAATGGCGTGTTCTTGTGTTTGAACCGCAAAGAATGTAGATTTAAGATGAAGAGAATAATGATATAAGCAATATACTTGTCTTGAACTCACAAACTCATAGCTATAGATAGTAACTCATTCGGCTTCCATAACCCCAACTAAGAGATTTAGTTACCCATGAATGCGAAGGATATCACGTTTTGCATGGTGGATGGCGTGAATAGTAGGTGTTTGGCGTGTGGTTTTAGTGATTCCGTAGCAAGTAACGATTCTCTTGTTGTGGAATTTAAGAGTAGAAGAATGAAGAATTGAGAATGGGTTGTAGGAAGATGTCTTAATTGTAAGGAGATGAATGAATTGTCAGAATGTCTCCCTTCCTCCTTAAAATCTCTAACATGATAGGGTATTTATAATACTCCTATCCTACTCCTACTGAACTAATAAAATAAATAACCAAATCCTAATATACTAATGAAATCCTTGACCCAATTGTACTAGGGTAAGGTTACAAAATTATAATCCAAATAGAATGATGAAACACATAACCTAATTGCACTAGGTTAATGTATTATGGCAAAAATCCAGCTTTGTGTCTGTAAGTCCCAAAGTCTTCAGAAATGCTGTTTTAGCCCGGGACAGATTTTCCATGCAGCAGATTTAGTCCTTTATGCGTCCAGCTCCTTTCCATCTCGTTTGTGAGCTTTCTTTTGCGTCAAGTAAGCCATAAATTGCTGTATTTTGCATCATTTATACCTGAAACTTTCCTAATCACATTTGTTAGCTCATTTACAGGAAAAAGGACTAAAAGTGTACGAAATAGATAATTAGTTCTCGAAACTAGGCTAAAATATGGGCAAAATATATTGATATAGGCGCGTAATTTCGCCTATCATCAATGGGTATGATATAATGCTATTCTTCGAATATGGTTTTATCATTTGAAACATGATTTGTACATTCAGCCTTATTGGGCTAGTGTTATAGTTTTGGAATCATAAGTTTGGTAGAGTTGACTTGAGTATCTTTTTTTCTAGTCGAAGTTACTATCTTAGGCTTAAATATGGCTTTCTTGACATCTAGAACATGAACTAGATAACTTAGCCTAGTTTGGGGTCTAGTATGCCTAATTATGGAAATTGTGGATTTGAAGTGGGATCGTTCGGCCCACTTAGGCCTAAGCTTATATTAAGTCTTATGGACTTAGTTGCAGATGTTAGAGATAGATGAGGCTAGTAAACCTTATAATATGGTTACCTTATAACTTGGTATCTTGTATTGATGTTTTTGGATTATGGCTTTTGAGTTATGGTTCTGATACTACTTATGAAAGTGATATTGGGCATTTAGAGATGATATTCCTCCTAGATACATTATATGGCCTATAGATATGCTATTTCCTCTTAGACTTGATATTTGGCCTATAGAGATGCTATTTTCTCTAGTCATAATTGTTGGACCTATAGAGACATTGATCCTTTTGGATATGTAAATTGTCCTAGAAAAGTGTCATTCCTCTTTGTCTTGACGTATGGCCTATTGATATATGATATCCTAAAGATAATTGCATGTCTATCTATATTATGCCTCCTAGATGTGAGATGTCTCTTGTGTGAGAGATGATTACATATTTATTAATATTATACCTCTAATATATGAAATGCCTCCTATATATGATATGGTTAAAGATATGCTACGGCTTATGAATATAGGTATTAGTATGAGTCCTGGATATGTGCATAGGCATAAGGCCATGATTATGATGTTGTGATTATTCTGGATAAATTAATGGGCCAAGGGTCATGTTATGATATTGATGCAATGGCCGAGATGTATTTGTCATTATAAGCAATGCGATTACAGTTTGTGAATATAAGTATGTATATGATTGTTTACTTATCTCTCTAGTATAGGATAGAGGAAGATACGGTATGATGCTTATTATCCAACTGATTGAATATTGATGATGGCATGCATATATTTGGCATGTTCATTATTATTTACCATTACAAATGATGTAATTATGAGCTGAAATATGATCTTAGGACTTCTCTTCTTATTAGATGGTTAAGTTATGTGGTAACAAGTTGTCTATTAAGGGACTATTGCACTTTATGGCTAAGAAGCTAATGTATTTGTTAGTAAATCTTGCTTTGTTAAAACATGGTACCTAACGATGGTTAGTTAATGAAACAAGTAGTAATGTGTTGTCTAGTAATGATTAATGGATATAGGATGATTAGTTGCTAATAATGAATGGAGGATAAATGATGGTTTTGGTCTAATAATGAACCTTGACTAGATTTTAGATGACTAGTAAATGAATAGTGGTTACTTGTTATCCCATAGATAAAGATTATGTTAAGAAATGTTTAGGGTAATAACTAGAGGTTATGTGATGACTAGCAAACTAGTAATTTAATAATACTATGTGTTTGCTGACTAATAACGCATAGTTGGGAAGTATTGACAAGATAGATATTCTATGGTGATATGTCTATGATTATGAGTATTTTAGTTTATCTTATTCTGTAATGGTAATTGTGATTCTATTTATACCCGGCAAGGCCGGAGTATACTATTGTGATTCTATTGATACCTAGCAAGGCCAGAGGATACAATTGTGATGATATTGATACCCAGCAAGTTTGGAGAATACTAGTGTGACGATATTGATACTTGGCAAGGCTAGAGAATCTATTAATGATATGTCAATATCCAGCAAGGCCAAAAGATATATTGATGATATGTTTATACCCAGCAAGGTCGGAGATACTATTAATGATATGTTGATACCCGTCAAGGCCGAACATTGATTACAATAATTATAGTCCTGATGATGATAGTTATGAT
Organism: Capsicum annuum; assembly: GCF_002878395.1. NCBI lineage: Eukaryota > Viridiplantae > Streptophyta > Magnoliopsida > Solanales > Solanaceae > Capsicum > Capsicum annuum. Next base: position 133,371,397 of record NC_061117.1, read on the forward strand.
AAGATATGATATTGATTATATACTTTACAGTCATTCCTACATACGCATCGCCTATTACCAGTATGCACCTATGTCTATCAGCCAGTATGAGATGGTTGGATAGATTGGGTAAAGAATATGCCTTATGTTATTATATATTGATTGAACCTTCCGAGTTTGAGATGGTGGGGGTATGCATAGGCTCGGCTAGGTATTTGATTATTCGGAGTAGCTAGTTATACATATTATTATTGATATTGTTGTTATCACTGTTATGATCATTATTATGGATAGCTTATGACAGATTGGTCATTGATTGATCTGGCATCAGGATTTGAGGTATGTCTTTGGCCTCTCCTATTTTATGATTGCATTATTATGTATGATTATTTCATGTCTAGCTATGTGGATTAGAAACCTCGAGTATGATAGTATTTAAATACTGATAAGTGTTATACTGAGGTCTTAAATGGGAATATAATGATATAGGTTACACTTAAGATGAACTTATGTTTATATGTATATATATATCTATATATATACATATAGCTATATGAAGCTATAGTACTACCGTATATCCCTTCCTTCGATTTTCATTTTATATAGTCTTTACTTGGCCTTGTATATTACTGTATATCTTTCTTTCACTCTTTATTCATATATTGACATGGGATATATGGTATAGCATTGACGTATGTTGAATGTAGCTGGAATAAGATAGTTTACCCTGATACTTCCTTAGTCTTAATATGTTAGACACTTGGATAAAAATATGATAGTGTTCCCTTATTATTCTCATTGACTTATTATATGATTTATGGACTCTTGGCTATAGTTTCCATTCTATTTATATATTGTGTATATTTTTTTTATCGTTGATGATCAGTTGGCAGTTGCCTACTGAGTACCATTTGTTTGGTACTCATACTACATTTTTGCAGCCTACAGATTATAGTACGCATTATTGTCATTGATGTGTGCATCATATGGAGCATCCCTAGTTCGGAGACTTAGAGTGAGATCCTAATATTTAGAGTAATACTTATCTCTCTCTTCTGTATTAGACTATTCTCTAAGTTATATTCAAAGATAAGTTAAATCATTGTATAGTTCTTGATATATCACTTTTGTACTTTTATGATATTAGAAGCTCTTGTATTGATGCCACCGGGTTTTGGGATTCTTCTATGTACTACTCTTTAATCTATATATTCCACATTCTATTCCTTCTATTATTGAGTAGTCCGTTACTAGTTATTTTGGACTATGGGTTGGCTTGCCTACTGGTGGGTTATGGTAAGAGCTATCAGGACTTGACGAATCGGATTGTGATAAATTGGTGTCAAAGCCTTAGTTTCATTGGTGTATTATTACAATAGCTAGGTGTTAGTAGAGTCTGGTGGATCGGTGCAGAAATATTCGTAACCTATCTTCGGGAAGCTACAGTGACATTTTTGGAAATTCACTTCAGACTCCTTATTATGTGTTCGCATTCCTATGAACATTGAATATATTCTTCGACTCTACTTTTTCCCCAAAGGACAATGCGATATTGTCAATAGATGCGGATAAGACATTAATACATATGTCTAGAATTTCAGCGCAGCATCAGACTAGAGAGTCAGAGATGGATTTCAAAGATCTTTAGTGGCAGCTTAAAAAGATTTGGGTTGAGTCCCCATTAGACTTGCAAAGTATGGTATAGTTCTTCGGGCCATGGTGAGCATTCTAGATTATAAGGGGTAGTATCTCAAAGTATTCTAGATTTTTGGTTAGGTTGTGTTGTGATGAGACACTGGTTCAGAAAATGCCCCTAGTATGAGATAAGTGATCAGCTAAAGTTAGAATATATTTCACACCAGCCTAGAGTTCCTAAAATAGGTTGTGATATAGAAAGTTTAGACATAAATTTGCAAATTTTTCTCAGTGTTAGTTGGCTATCTATTTAGGCTTAGTTTGTGTTCTCTCCATATTGATACTTCAAGAAATGTTACGACTATAGAGAGATCGACTACTACTCTAGGGAGTATCCCTAACATGAATTCCAGTTATTCAACTTATTTAAATCAGCTCGTGATGTTGTGACATCTTTAGTTATAGATGGTACGCTTGGCGCCTCAATTGATGATTCAGTCAGTCGATCCAATTTAGACCTATTCTGATTTATTTTTCCTATGCCCGTTAGTCATGTGACTGTAAATATTGCCAAGATTTATGTGTTTTACTTCTCGTATTTATCTCTTATTATGTGTATTAGGGTTTTCATACCCATTAATATTTATATGCCTTGATGAATTTATGTCGGTCATTACGTGCCTTATTGTTGAATTCATGATTATGTTACTTCTCCATAGTTTATTTCTTTTAGTAGTGGATGGAGTAGATCTATATTGATGTTTTTCCCCTATGGGTGTGGTTTTTGGTTTGAGTCCCATTTATCTTGGCAAATTAGCCCTACTGTGGCCCTTGAGTAGTACATAATATTGATGTTTATTTTGGTATCACCTATTCAGTATGTTGATATTGATATTATTGTTGCTATTGCTACCACTGTGTGAGATTATTGATATTATTTGAAATTATAAGTTGATGTTGTTACATGATGAATTTGATTCTCGTTGGGTAGCTGTATTGACTAGTTTAATCTAGTTAGAATTTTATTTTCATGTGATATTATTTGGGGTCTTGAGTAGATATAGCCTGATTTGATGATTTCTTTCCCCTAGCGCAGCGAGGTTGACTGTGTTCCTTCTTGGTTAGTTGTATTAAATTATTTTTAGGGTGTAATTTGGTATGGAAAGTGAGATGACCTTCCATGGTTTTTGTAGAATTTGAGTCAACAATTTAGTTATTTTGCCTATTTTTTAGTTAGAGATCCTTAGACTTGCCTCTTAGTTATTGAAGGATTTTATTTTTGCTATCCCTTCCAATATAACCCATTTTTGAGATGGACCAGTTTAATATCCGTTCTTCATTTGTGGCTATTTCTTTGTTCGATAGCGATTTGATATTGATATTGAGAAGTTATGGATTCATCTCATGAGTAAGTTGGGTTCATTCTCTTGTGATGGATTGCCTTATTATTAGTGTGGAGATTGGTACTCTTTTATTATTATGATATGGTTTTTTCTAGAGGAGTTGGAAAGATAGAGGCTGGTGGCACCTTTCATGGGATCACTTCTTAAGCTGGAAAATTAGAAACTCTTAGCTTGAGTTGTTGGTACTCTGGTGGTTGTCTCAACTTTGACCTTAGCTTTGAGATTGGTATATTTTCTTTGATAATGTTGTTCTTAGGTAGATTCAAAAAATCCCCATTTTAGTGTTTGTTTGTCCTAGTGAGACTTGGTGGAGTGATTCTTCTCGATGATATGTGTTTATGGCTATTTCTTTTCCTAGATGGGGTATTGTATTGGTTAGTTTTCAGCTTAAATTGCATTTCTCCAAGTTGCTAAAGTTTTTGCCTTCACTGGTGTGGTTTTAGGTCTTGAGAAGTTTTGAGTATGTTTGGATAATTTATGCACTCCAGCGGATATGGGGTAAGATTATATGCATTTTTAACCAGTTATTGTTCCGTTGGCATGATTTCTATTATGCGGCTATATTTTGTTCCCTCTTGTCGATATAGAGTTGATTGTGTGTATCAGTTAGTGATTATTCCTGCATTGATTTTACTCTCTAGATATGTCTCGGCTGTGGCTTGGTATGGTTTATCTTAGATATGTTAGATTTAGATACTAGAGTTGATTTGAGATAGATGACATTGATATAGCATTATTGGTCCAGTTTTGGATTTTTACTCCTTAGAATGGTGATTTAGAAGTATGATAGATTTGGAGTATTAATGCCTACTTGTTTTTAGTTTTGGTTTAGATAATTGAGACTGAGAGATTCAGCCTTGATATTGAGTTATCAGCTTGGTGTTGTAGAGCTTGTATATAGCTTTTGTTTTAGACTTATACTTGTTCAGATTTCATTTATAGGATGGTTGAGCCTAACTCGTAGTTGCCTATTTGATCTTCTAGACTTTGGTTGGATTATAGTTGATAAATGTTCAGATAATAGCCCATGGGCCACGTATTGGTTACTTTAGTTTTGACCTTGAGTTTTAGTTTACTTTGGGAATTTTGGATGACTTACTCAATGGAAGTAATATTCTCAAGTTAGATTCAGTATGGATTCATTCTCGATAGAGGAGACATCCTGGAGTGGGATATCAGTGATGAATAGTTATACCCTGGATTTTAAAATTTCAATTTGATTTTCATTTGGACTAGTTGCAAAATTGCCATGGATTGCATTCCTTGATTATCTCCATTTGTATGCACAGATAATACCTTATGAGCTTATTCTCATGTTTTCCTTATGGACTTATAGTGAATCAACTTTTGTTCTTTGATTTCTCTATGATGAGATAGAGTGGATGAGACTTAGGTGATTTTTCTCCTGGTTTGGAGTTGATAGCATGTGTAAAATGGTTAAGAAAGGTTATTTTTGGGTTTGGAGTTGGTTTCATGAATTATATCTTGGTTTGATTTTCTCTTAGATGAGTCTTTGTTGATTTATATGGACGTGCATTAGCCTTTCCAGTGCAGATGGAAGCCAGTTAGCGATTAAGTTGAGTTGGCCATTTTGTAAGTAGAATGAGAGTGTTGGTTGAAAAATGAATACTTATGGCAAATTCCCTTAGAAGTGTTTTCTCTCTGTTAAGGCTACCTGGGAAGTCGTGCTTGGAGCATGCGATTCCAGTACATCATCCTTTCGAGATTTTGAGATTCTTTCTATCCATTGACTTTCAGGGATAAAAGTCCTTTCAGTAGTGGATGTTATAATGACCCTTCTGGTCATTTTACATAATTATGCTTATCTTCGCCATTTGAGCTTTACCATAGCTTCCCCAAGTCATTTCTGACATACTGGGACTGACAGTTCAATTACCGGGTAGTTCGTTTGGTTTTTAGAGTCAATTCCCTGTTTAAAAGTCTTCGCTGGTTCCAAATGGCCACCGATCAAAAACTTTAGGGAAATGATCTCGAATAAAAATTATGACTTCGCCAGCAGATCTGGAATATCGATTTTAGTCTGGGTAGACTTTTGGTTTGGGTCCCACTGCACCCGAGTTCATTTTGACCTATTGGTCAAAAAGTTGAAAATTAAAAGGAATTGGTATGGGACCCACTTTTCTTAAAACGGCCTTGGATTACAAATCCGACTTTACCATCACGTTTGACATATCGATTTAAGGCTAGGGAGACCCTTGGTTCATGTCCTAAGTCTCTCGAAGTTATTTTGGGCTATTGAACAGAATTTATGAAAAATGAAAAAAGTATAGGTGTGGGCACCAATTTTCATCCTAAACGATCTCCAATGAATGTTTTGATCATTCTAATGGATTTAAAATATTGTTTACACTCAAAATTCACTATTGTATCATGTTATTTGGATTTCGGATGAGTTTCGAGGGTCAAAACTCAAAAATAAGTTTGTTGTAATCTGGTGCAGCAGCGAGTGTGGCCAAGATTGTGCGATCGCGGGAGCACGATCGCAGCCCTTATGACCACAATAGAGGAACCTGAGAACCTATAAGGGCTATATAAAGGTCCTAAGATGCGTTTGGACCATTTCCCTTTCACCATTTAGACCTACAAGCCCCAAGATGAGTGTAATAACTCAAAATTGGTCATGGGGGTGACTTGGGAGCTTAATTATCATCTTGTATCGTGATTATCTTCAAGATAATGGTAAGAATTCCTTGAATTCATGCTTGAATTTCATAGTTTGGACCCAAAACCACATTTTAGCATAGGGCTTGATTTTAGCCCAATATATGCTTAGTTTTCACCCATTCTTTGAGGGTTATGATTCCTTGTTCATGTGTGAACATTGGGTTGGTCTTAAAAACTTGATTTATGTATGTGGGACCCACTTAGAGTTTTGTTGCAATTTCTGAATCCGAATCACAATAGTGCAACATGGGTATTGTTAGACTCGTATTGATGAGTAGATTATGGTTTTGTTAGTGTAATGGAATTTTGAGGATTGTAAAGTGAAGATGAGCGAATGGTGCATGGTTTGGGTTTTGTGGTTTGGCTTTGAGGTAGGATTCTTTCTACCCTTCTTCATGGATGATGTATGATATATATTTCGTGTGAATATGAATGTTAAGATTAATATTGGATAGAATGACTGAGTATTGAATATACATATAATTTTGGGTATTAGATGGGGGTTTTGACCTGTAGGTTGAATTACTTAATACCCTTGTAGAATCCTATTGCCTTTTCCCTAGTTTGGGTAAATTTGTAGCATGGATATAATATAATGATGTGCTTGGAATATGGTTTTATCATTTGAAGCATGATTTGAATAGTTAGACTTATTAGGTTTGTGTGGTAGTTTTGGAACCATAAGTTTGGTAGAGTTGACTTGAGTACCCTTGTTTCTAGCCGAAGTTACTATCTTAGGCTTGGATATGGCTTTCTTGACATCTAGAACATGAACTAGATACCTTAGCCTAGTTTGGGGTATAGTACGCCTATTTATGAAAATTGTGGATTTGAAGTAGGATCGTTCCGCCCACTTAGGCCTAAGCTTATGTTAAATCTTATGGACTTAGTTTCAGATCTTAGAGATAGATGAGGCTATTAAACCTTAGAATAAGGTTACTTCATAACTTGGTAGCTTGTATTGATGTTTTCGGATTATGGCTTTTGAGTTATGATTATGATACTACTTGTGGAAGTGATATTGGGCATTTAGAGATAATATTCCTCCTTGATACATTATGTGGCCAATAGAGATGCTATATCCTCTTAGACTTGATATTTGGCCTATAGTGGTTCTATTTCCTCTAGTCATGATTTTTGGACCTATAGAGATGATGATCCTTTTGCATATGTAAATTAGCCTAGAGAAGCGATATTCCTAATTCTCTTGATGTATGAACTATTGATATATGATATCCTATAGAAAATTACATGAAGATCTATATTATGCCTCCTAGATGTGAGATGCCTCTTGTGTGAGAGATGATAATATATTTATTGACATTATCCTTCTATATGTGAGATGGGTAGAAGTATGCTATGGATTATAAATATGGTTATTGATATGAGTCCCAAAAATGTGCGTGGACCTAACGCCATGATTGTGATGTTGTGATTATTCCTGATAAATTAACGGGACAAGGGCCATGTTATGATATTAGTGCAACAGTCGAGAAGTGTTTGTCATTATAAATGATATAATTACAGTTTATGAAAATAAGTATGTATATGATTGTATATTCATCTCTCCGGTATAGGACGCAGAAAGATGCAGTATGATGCTTATTATCCCACTTATTGAATACTAGTGATGGCATGCATAGATTTGGAACGTTCAAGATTATTTACCATTACAAATGATGTGATTATAAGCTGAAATGTGATCTTATGACCGCTCTTCTTGTTAGATGGTTAAGCTATGTGGTAATTATTTTTCTATTAGGGGACTGTAGCACTTGATCGCTAGGAAGCAAATATATTGGTTAGTGAATCTATCTTAGTTGAAACATGGTATCTAATGATGGCTAGTTAATAAGTAAAGTCGGTTAATAAAAGATGGTTAGGCCACAAGTAGTAATGTGTTTTCTAGTAATGATTAATGGATATAGGATGATTAGTTGATGATAATGAATGGAGGATAAAGGACAGTTTTGGTTTAATGATGAACCTTGACTAGATGTTAGATGTTGACTAGTAAGTGAATAGTGGTTAGTTGTTATCCCGTGGATAAGGATTTTTTTAAGAATTGTTTCGGCTAATAACTAGAGTTTATGCGGTGACTAGCGAAATAGTGATTTTATAAAAATAAGTATTGGCTAACTAATAATGAGTAGTTGGGAAGTATTGACTAGATAGATATTCTATGGTGATATATCTATGATTATGAGTATTTAGTCTATCTTATTTAGTAATGGTAATGGTAACTGTGATTCTATTGATACCCAGGAAGGCCAGAGTATACAATTGTGATTCTATTGATACCCGGCTAGGTCGGAGGATACAATTGTGATGTTATTGATACCCAGCAAGTTCGTAAGATACTAGTATGATGATGTGGATACCTGGCCAGGCCGGAGGATCTATTGATGATATGTTGATACCCGGTATGGCCGGAGGATATATTTATAATATGTTGATACTCCGAAAGGCCGGAGGATACTATTGATAATATGTTGATACCCGAGAAGGCCAAAGGTTGATTACGATGATGATAGTCCTGATGAGGATAGTTATGATGAGATGTGATATTGATTATGTACTTTGCATTCATTCCTGCATGCTCATCACCCATCACCTATATGCACCTATGTCTATCAGCCGGTATAGGATGGTTGTAAGAAATGGGTGAAGAATATGCCTTGCGTTGTTGTATGTTGATTGAACCTTTCGAGTCAGGGGTGGTGCGGGTACGCAAAAGCTCGGCTAGGTATTTCGTTGTCCAGTATCTGATTATTCACGTTGTTATTGATATTGTTGTTATCATTGTTGTGATCATTATTATGGCTAGCTTATAACAGATTGGTTATTGATTGATCTGGCATAAGGATTTGAGATACGTCTTCGGCCTCTCCTATCTTATGATTACATTATTATGCACGATTATTTCATTTCTATCCATGTGGATTAGGAACCCCGAGTATGATAGTATTTAAATACCTATAAGTGTTATAATGAGGTCTTAAATGAGAATATATCTCTCCCTTCGTTGTTCATTTTTTATAGTCTTTACTTCTCCTTCTATATTATTATATATCTTTCTTTCACTCTTTATTCGTATATTGACATGAGGTATATGATATAACATTGACGTATGTTAAATGTAGCTGGAATAAGATAGTTCACCCTTATACTTCCTTAGTCTTATTATGTTAGATACTTGTATATAAATATGATAGTATTCCCTTATTATTCTCATCGACTTATAATATGATTTTTGGACTCTTGGGTGTAGTTTCCATTCTGTTTATATCTAATACCCCGAGACTCTAACCAATAGTGCAACCATGAATTAAGCTCATGAGAAATAAATTATAATGTTTTGGGTTGTTTTCTGATCAAGGATGGTGTGTATTAAGGCCTTAAAGATGTCCTAACAATTGGGTGAATCAAAACATTCCTTACCGATTGAATTCTTGAAAAGGATATTGGTATAGTCAATTTCAAATGAGTGTATCTCCCATTATACTTTGAATTTTTAAGCTAATGACCTATCAACCAATAGATAATTGAATTATCTTTCCAACAATACCAATTTCGCCAAAATCCGATATCGGAGGAAAGATTTATACCCATTTTACTCCAGCATATCAATCTGGAAAAGGCTAACAACGTTTCTGACGGGCTGTCACATTTTTGACGCCATTTCTGGCGATGTCATCACTTTCTGACGAAATTTCTGACATTGTCAGCCTTAGGTAGAAAATCAAAAATTCGACCCTTTTGTGACGACATTTCATGACGGCCTATCACGGGTCTGACGGCCTGTCACGGATGTCGTCAGCCATTTTTTTAGCAAGTAAGGGGCGTTTTTAAAAGGGTATTTGGTCTTTTCCACCCATTTTAACCCTCTATATATATCCAAGTAAAGAAGAAAACTTCATTATTCTTCCATTTCATCAAGAATACTAGGGTTTCTCTCTCAAAATCCAATCCAAATCGTCCTAGAACATCAACAATCCAACCATAAATTTCACAAATTGGTTCAAGATTCAAGGTACCCAAGTCAAAAACATCAAGAACCCTAACTCAAGAAGTGGAAAAGGAGTCTATAACATGTTTCTTCATTCCAATCCATAATCAAGGTATGTGGGGTTTGAACAAGAACACTCCTTTTGTTCTTGTGCCTAAAGATTTAATTTCTATTATTGATTTACATGAATTTGCAATGTTGGATTACACCCAAAATTCTCTATTAATGATTTATGAGATTTGAGTTGATTAAGTTTGATATTATGATATATTTACCATCATATTTCTTGAGTTGAGAATTTATGCTATGAGTTGAATATTCTTATTATGAATTGATGATTTTTTAATGAGTTGAGATAAGTGTCATGATTTAAGCCTTTCATGAAAAGTTGATTATTGAATACATATTGATATTAAACTTGAGAGTCAAGAATGAGTCCTATGATGTTTTCTTGAAACTTTTGATATTTGAAATGAATTGATAAGCAAATGTACTTGATGTTGGGAAAGATTATGTTGAGTTGAATCGAGTTAGGAATCCACAAGATGTTTATGATTTACAGACAAGATATATATTTATGTTTGGTCTTTATAATAGACCCATGAGTTGATATTGATTAAGGTGGATTTCCTAACGCGTTTTGAGCTGAGTCTGGGAGGAGTATTTAGCACCGAGTAGGAAATGTAGTATTTCCCTGAAAGTACGTGCCACCGTAGGATTGATATTGATGATTGTGGGCCAGAGGCCGAGTATGGGATTGTGATTGAGAAATTGAGCTTGTACTCCTTGGCAAGAGTACGACACTCCCGCCAATGTGGGGTTCTCTCCTTAAGAGGGCAAAATGTTAAACTCTATGCGGCTCACATGGTATAGTTATGTCGATTATATGAAACTCCCACGTCCATAATGATCTAAGTACCTTGAGTTACCGAGTCACTCTAAGTCATGAGTCAAAGAGTTTGAGTTGAGTTAAATGATTTATGATATTTAT